>NC_141074.1:54637800-55027800 GCF_041138505.1 Cibotium barometz
TTTGACCCCTACATATTAGGGGCAGGGAAATCCAACATTTTTCTCCACATGGCCTTCTCCCATTGCACCACTCCTTAATGACTGTCATTAGGCTTGGGGCAAATTAAAGGGCCCAAGAAGACCCCAAACAAGTCCTTATGGCCACACTTTCCTAGTGTGGTCATCAATGAATGTAACATAGTACCCGTAACCTACAATTGTTACAGTCTTAGTCGGTCCCCATACATCTGAATGTATGATATCCAATGGCCTTGCACTGACATGCTTTTCATGTGGGAAAGCATGTTTGGCATGCTTACCAAGTTGGCATGCTTCACATACCTTATGCATACCGTCAACCTTAAACTTTGGCAAATCTGCAACAATATTTTGGGCTTGCATAGACTTCAGTTCACTGTACATTCAGATAGTTGCCTTGCTGCAACTTCCCACTTTTAATGTCATTCTGCTTTCTATAGGAGTCCTTTGCCATCTTTGGCTCCCCTTGCCTCTAGACTGGCCTCTTCCACCTATGTAGTATGATTGCTGATGTGAATCATTGGACTGTTGTTGTCCAGAATTCTGATTTCCTTGTCGGCACTTTGGCCTCGACCATGGCCTCTACCTCTGCCTCTACCTGAATTAGAGTAGAAGGCGTGTTCTCATGTGTTCTTGCTTTGTGAAGCCTTTTCTTCTATGATCAGAATCCTCACCTAAAGCCTTTTCTTCTATGATCAGCATAGATATCAAGTCCCAAAAGTCGAGAATATTCTCCCTAACTGAAGTGGAGGTCTTGAATGGCTTGTACTCTTTGCCAAGCCCATTCAGATAGACACTCACCAAATAATCATCCTCCACTGATACATTGATAGACTGGCCTCTTCCACCTATGTATGATTGCTGCCTATGAATCATTGGACTGTTGTTGTCTAGAATTCCGATTTCCTTGTCAGCCACCACCTTGGCCTCTCGACCACGATCTCCACCTCTACCTCTACTTGAATTAGAGTAGAAGGCCTGTTTTCGATGTGTTCTTGCTTTGTGAAGAAGAACCTTTTCTTCTATGATCAACATAGATATCAAGTCCCGAAAGTTGGGAATATTCTCCCTAACTGCAATGGAGGTCTTGAATGGCTTGTACTCTTTGCCAAGCCCATTCAGATCGACACTCACCAAATCATTATCCTCCACTAATACATTGATAGACCCAAGGGATTCAACAATGCCCTTGATCTTTAAGGCATATTCATTGATTAATTTTTCTTTGCCATAATATGCAACTCTTCCTTTAACTGCAACTTCCTTGTCTTTGTGTTAGTCTGGAACATCTAAACCAGATTTTGCCATGCAATTGCTGGAGTGTTTGCATCCTGTATGTGTCCTATCACAGTGTCTGTGACACTAATTGAAAGCCAGTACATGACTTTTCTTGCATCCTGACTGCAATCCTTGAATGCCTTTATATCTGGAAGAGTGGCATTTTCCTCAGATAACTCTGGAGGCTCCTCATTGTCTCCTTCTACATAATCCCAAAATCCTTTACCCATTAGGAAATTGGTCATTCTGAACTTCTAGGCATGGAAGTTATTCTTATCTAGCTTCTCACTAACAATCTGATTAATTTCGTCACACATGTTTTCTTGTAGCAAAATCAAATAACCTACAAACAGACAACTTCTGTATGTAACCTGTAATACAATAGTATCTCCTGTAACTACTGCAACGGTACTTCAGCATAGCCTTTGTGTCACCAAATGTGACCAGAGTACGTGTACATACACCCAGTATCAACAATACATGTGCAAACCCTGTCTCTCCACTTCTAAAATGCACTGCTGCGCGTGTAAGTACATTCAAGGGTACCATGGACAATTTCCTGTTTTATACACTTAAGATATTAAGAGTTGTATTTTTTGTGAGACAAGTTGCATTGAAGCAACTCATCATGGGCAATCTTGGAACATATGATCAATGCCACATCGTTCACACATGGGTTGCAAAGTGTTAGTGACTATGGGCATGGTACTCGCCCCTCCTCTCACCTCACTTCACTCACACACACTCACTACCATGCATTAGGGAGAGAGATTAGTAAGAGGATTAGCAAGAGCAAGACACAATTGCACAATGGGAGAGTATGTTATATTATGAGATAAATTCACTTATATACATGGCCATAAGTGTTCACACTCACTTAAACTGTGGCCGGTCGGGCATTTTAGGCTCATAAGAGGTCTAATGCTATTACAATGACTACTCTCATAATATATCCATGAAGTACATCACTTGGGACTTCATCCTACATGCTACCACATGCTCTTGAAGTAGGAATCGCCATAAATACTCTGCCACACCATTACGAGCACCCGTCCAAATTGTAGATTTGGACACCATTGCTTCATATCTCTTGAATGTATGACCCTTTGGTGTATCTACCTTGACTCCTGGATGTAACATAATGGTCGTAGCTCTTGTTAACCCTAGGAATGGGTTAACAACTGGGTCTGTTATTATTATGACTTATGTACCTCCCTTAAGTTAACAAACATGTGAAGCTTGTCACCTTGGCAAACAATACCTCTCTTACCACCACTGTCTTTCTTGTGGTAAATCTTGGGCTAGACTCAATAGAATTTATGTTTTTAATTGCGATTGGATAAATTTCTATGGGAAAAAATGAATCTAAAAGACTCTTGATGGTCAATAATTCAATAACATTTTCTTTAGCTATATGATTTTCAAGACTTGGGAAAGAATTAAGAACTCTCATGACTCTAATTTTGATAAAAGTGGAATAACTTGACCAATAATCATTAACATTGCTTCAGATCTACTGGTAAGAAGATGGCTTTTAAGAGGAAAAAAGAAATTGTGGCTAGATCTAAAATGGAAAATCTCAGGCAAATTAGTAACTCTAGACCTCCATCTAACTTTGAGACCTCCATTCTTAATCATCAATTCCAAACTGTTAAAACTTGTGAAGAGCTTGATGTTGCTAAAGCCAGGTTTCACCTCATGGATTTTGAGCTTAAGGAGTTTCATGGAACTTCAAAATTTCTCTTTAAAAATCTTAAGTCTAAAAAGAGACATCATTACTCATTTGACTCTTCTTGATGACTCTATCATTAAATATAGGAGTGAGATCCCTCATGCTTATGTTGATCATTTTGGTAAGATTATTAGTAATAAGCCTCCTATTAATTAACAAGTTGATCATTTTGGTAAGATTATTCATAATAGGCCTCCTATTAATAAAAACGATTTGATCATTTTGGTAAGATTATTCATAATAGGCCTCCTATTAATAAAAACGATTTGATCATTTTGGTCAGATTATTCATAATAGGCCTCCTATTAATAAAAACGATTTGATCATTTTGGTAAGATTCTTAGTAATAAGCCTCCTATTGATAATGAGTTGATCATTTTGGTAAGATTATTAGTAATAAGCCTCCTATTGATAACGAGTTGATCATTTTAGTAAGATTCATAGTAATAAGACTCTTATTGATAATGAGTTTCTTAAAGCTAGTGCTATGCTTCTTAACCATGCTCCTTCTTGTGTCAATCCCACCATTGTCGTAACTTGTTAGGCTTAATCAGGCGTGCACTAACATTGAGCTTGAGTATATTCTCAAGCATCTTGGTAATGACAAGACTCCTTGACTTGATGGTCTTTCTACAAAGTTCATTGTTCACAATTAGGGTTGGCTTGGTTCTCTTATAATAACTGATATCATTAAAGAAATTTGGTCTTCTCAAAGCATTCCCAATATTTTTAAAGAAGGAGTCTTTAAGCTTATCTCTAAGCAAGTTATATGCTCCTCTCTAACCCATTAGAGGCCTATCACTATGTTTGGTATTCTTTACAAAATTCTCTCTAAGGCCATTTCTATTAAGGTAAGTCCCATTTCTATCAGGGTAAGCCCCATTCTTAAGAATCACATTCACTCGAGCCAGTATAGTTTTGTTGGAGAGAGACCCATTATGGATAATATCCTTACTGTTCAAATCAGTATTGAGTATACTCTGTACACTAAATAGAATATGGTTATGCTTTAGCTTGATTTTGCTAATACATTTGATACTATTAGATTGGGCTTTATCAGAGATGTTATGACTAAAATGGGATTTGGGAGTATATTTGCTAATGTCATCTTTGTTCTTGCTAAGGGCTCTTACTCTCATATTGATATTAATGGTAAGCTCTCTGATAAATTTTTTTGATATGTGAGACAGGGCTACCCCCTCAATCCCCTTTTGACATTAACATGCATCCCATATTTTTGTACTTAGATCATATGGTTGGGACTAATAAAATTTATGGTCTTAAAACTCCATCTACAAATTTGGTGGGGGTGGGTTTTGCTAATGATGGTTTTATGATGAGATCAAAGCTACTAACACCGATCTTAATGCCTACATGAAAATTCTTAACACTTTTTGCTTTGGCTGCTGTGCTGGTGAACATTGGTAAATTGGCTCTTATCAAATCTCAATGCTTGAGACTTTAATAATTTGATTTGGAATGTGGATGAAAGGCTCCCGCTGGTCATACTTTTAGACATTTGGGTTACCCTATTGGTGTTAATGTTTCTAATAAAGACTTAATCCAATGGACTCCAAATACGATTAAAAAGAAAACTGATTATTGGAAGTGCTCTGAGTGGCCTCTTCAAGTCATAAGATTATCTAACCAATCATTATGCCTTACATTCTTTATTTTCTTCCCTTGCTTGATTGGAAAAAAACTCATATTAAAATGGTTTGAGAAAATTCTGAGGAGATTCTTGCAGTTAAAAAATGAAAATCATAAAGGGTTTGCTTATACTAAAGGATCCTTCACCACCCACTAATTCTAAGACTCATGGGGGCTTGGGCCTTATTAATATCCATGCTCATATGCTTGCCAAAAGAGCTACTTTTATTGACAAAATGATAGATAATAAAGAAGCTTGGATAGATTGTTTACAAGGCATCATCCAAGACACCCAAACTTACTTTCACGAAAATTGGAACCTTGACAAATGGGATAAGCTTCTTTCTTATGCTCCTTGCAAGGTCCCTTTTACTACCTCCAATCTCTTGGTTTCCTCTTGGAAAGTTTATTTTTCTAACTTGATTTAGAATGGCAGGAGGAGATTCATTGGCTATAGAGAACACTTTTTTGGAGTTTCAGATTCTTGAACTCCCCGCGGCCAATGCTCTTGGGATAAAGGCTAAAACTCTCTTTCAAAAAGGAGTTAGAACTATTACTGATGTTAAGGGTCATAATGATGGGAAGTATAAACTCTCTGATTCTTTTAGAATTGCTTGGCATACTTTTTACACTCACATTCATAGCCTTGACATTCACATTAATTTTTAGACTAATTCTAGAGACATGAGGATTGGATGATTGCTTCCTTCAATAAAAATTGGTCGTCACGCTGGCTCCTACAAAGGCTTTCTACTCCATTCGGTGACATCACTAAAGATATCTTTGGACATTACAACTCTCTTTGGAACCTACAAAGAAGCAATAGATCAATGTCTTTTCAAGCATCTGGTCTCCTCAATTGGACTCAAGCATAGAAACTTTTTTGGAGACTCCTTACAGGATCCCTCCCTAGGGTCATAAAGTGCAAAAAAGGAATTTCAAAAATGGTATTTGTCATGGATGTGGCTTCAAGTTGGAACCTATAAAGCATTGTTTTATGGGATGCCCTTAAATTAGCAAACATTGGTATTCCTTGATTTTGGGATGTAGCATCAAGCTAGAAACTGTAAAGCATTTTTTTTATGGGATGCCCTAGAATTAGCAAACGTTGGTCTTCCTTTGATTTTGAACATTTGAAAGGCATTTGGCTACAAGCTTACTAGATACCAATGGCTTTTTGCTAATTCGAACATAGCTGCTCTAAAAATGGAAATGGAAATTATCCTTCATTTCTTTAGAATCTGGTTTTTTTTAACCATATTTGGATTACTAGAAATGGTAGGGTATTTGAAGGACACTGCTGTGAAAATGCCTCTTGGCGGCACATCTTAAAGACGAAAGTGCTTGAAGACATCCTCTGTTATAATCTTGATAAGAACTAGTGGCTTGACCCATCCCTGACGGCAAGAGTATTCTTATTTGTTGATCACAAATCAGTGCAGTAGAGAGAGGTGTTGCTCTAGAGTCCCAAGATCATGGGTTCAAGCCCTCATTTTACGAAAGCGATGGCACGCACGGGTGTGTTTTTTTTCCTTTTTAATTCTAGATAATTTGAAAAAAAAAAGAAACGCTCATCTTCGAAGGGAAAGTAGGGATAAGCCTTATATTTGAAGCCCATGATGGGCCCCATGGTCCCTAACTTGCCAACCTATATATAAATACACCATGGTCCCTAACTTGCCAACCTATATATAAATACACCATGCTTGCCATATATATACATGTAGAAACTCCTAAAGCACTTAATTTCATTGAATAAAGCACCAAACTTGGCATAAATAAACAGCCAGCATTTCAACCCAAAATAATGTTGACAATCTCAACACACCTGAACAAAGCTTTAAAACAATCTTCGGACAACTGGAGAATATCTCCTTGGAAGCCTATACTCCTCGCCTCCATCTGGAAAAAAAACATTAAAGAAAAAAACATTAGCTAGTGCAAGATAAACTTTTCGTGGAAAAAAGAAGGAAAATAACAAAAACTTACAGAACTCATTTGGTGGATCAATATTTGAGGCGAATGGGGTTTGAGCAGGCTTGTAGGAGACAGCAAACTGAAAACTTCTATATTGTCCAGTGCTTATGACTTGAAAATCTAACCTATTAGGCTTTTCGGACAATCTTCGGACAACTGGATTATCTCTCCTTGGAAGCCTATACTCCTCGCCTCCATCTGGAAAAAAAACATTAAAGAAAAAAACATTAGCTAGTGTAAGATAAACTTTTCGTGGAAAAAAGAAGGAAAACAACAAAAACTTACAGAACTCATTTGGTGGATCAATATTTGAGGCAATGGGGTTTGAACAGGCTTGTAGGAGACAGCAAACTGAAAACTTCTGTATTGTCCAGTGCTTATGACTTGAAAATCTAACCTATTAGGCTTTTCATAGTCCACAAACATTACATGTACATGAAGTTGATCCGTGATCTTCTGTAATCTCAAACTATAAATTCCAAGAAGCCCAAAGCTCTCGTTTGTAAGGGTCTTAACCATACAAACCCAAAGCTCTCGTTTGTAAGGGTCTTAACCATACAAACCCAACAATAATTTGGCTTCTAAAAAATAAAGATATTCTCTGTTGTGAAAAGAATGTATCAATAGAAATATAAATTTATCAAACATAAAGCAAAACCTACATAAAAAATAGGTTTCTATATATACCATAAAACATCGGTGCTATCTAACAATTCGATAATTAGAGATGTTGTTGCTTGTCCTTCCCAAAATGGAGGGTCTACAATTCAGCCCCATGAATATTACATCGATTATGGAAAACAAAAATACATGAATTATAGCAATCTCAAAAATAATTACCTTCAATATCTTGGCTATCACCATAAACAAATGAAAAATATCTCCTTGCCACCTCCATCCTAAGAAATATACCCCTGATATCAAATATAACACTCACAACACGAATAATTTACATAACACTTTAAGGTCTCCCTCCCTCCCTCTCTCTCTCTCTCTCTCTCTCTCTCTCTCTCTCTCTCTCTATATATATATATATATATATATATATATATATATATATATATATATATATATATATTATATAGTATTTTATGCCAAGCAAGAAAAATAAATAAAAGCAAGTCAAAAATAAATGTTTGCTTATCCAAATGTCTAAAAATAACAAACAGGAACTCACCGACACCCGCCGTCTGTCATCTCAACAATTAGAACCACCTCTTGGGCAATGACAAGGCACTCTCTTTTGTGGATCTATATGGTATCTTTAGCTAAATGCAAGTAGATTTATATCCATAAATTCAATAATACCAAAGAGAGAAGCATCAATGTGAAAGATTGCACAGAAAGACAACATAGATTATACATGGTACATCATTGGAAACATTCTCTTCATTGATACAGATATATCTATCAATGTAGTCTCCAACATTTGTAAGCTGTTATATCAATAGCTTGTTCTCTACCTTTTGGGCATATATTAAATTTACATCCTGATTTATGCCATTTGGAAAACCTCCTTGTAGACAACATTGGTTGTGAAGACTTCGGTTGAACATTCTATGCTGCTTTCCTATTCCATATGATGATTTACACACACTTTCGCTGCATCAAATGATCTAACATGTGACATAGCAATGTACAACTGTCCATGTGTGAATACTTGTGTGGCCAAGTAAAGTCCCAATACACTCAATGTTTGTCCTTGGGACTTATTTATTGACATACTAAAGGCTAACCTTACAGGAAATTGCCTCCTTCTCATGTCAAAAGGCAATTGCAGCATAGTAGGTATGAATGTTATCGTGGGAATAAAGACCATGTCTCCAATGTTTATACATGTAATGATTTATGCTTCTATCACCTTTGAGTGAAATTGCTTGCATATCAATCTGGTACCATTACAAAGTCCTTGTCGAGGATCCAAATTGTGGAGCACCATGATAGAAGCACTAATCTTTAGAATCAAGCGATGAGGAGGGTAACCACCACACCCAAGTTCAAACTATTCAAGTACTCAATTGGGTACAATATTGCATCATTCTCTGAAGAAGCAACCGAATCAGCACTGAGGTATTCTCTTTCAAGACCAAGCAATGCACTCATGGCTAGTTCATTAACCTCATCAACCTCTAGATTTCGTGGTGCAAGTATAGCACAGTCTTTAAAGAAGAATACATTTTCCTCCACCCTATGAATATCTTTGTATACCCATTCTACCAAACTCAAAATGGAGTTCCCATGGATCAACATTCGTGGTGGTATTACCACTCTACCTTATTGTTTGGATGGCTTATAGAGCCGTCTCCAATTTGTAATGTCCATTTGATAAATTCTTGTTCTGTACAATCATAAGCACTCTATCTAACCTGCACGTTTTGGGTGAGCCTTAGAACATTCACATATCTCCAAATATGTGACCGGAATAACGTTGCATCAACAATGTCCTCATGCGATCCCTTTGGCACAACCGGTAAGATTTGCCTAAAGTCACCCACCAAAGAGCATAACTTTCCCACCAAACATTGTATCACTCTGCATAATGTCTTTCGATGTCCTGTCCAATGCTTCATATGCGTACCAATGTCCTATCCAATGCTTCATATGCGTATCAATGCATCATTGGAGCCTCATCCCAAGCAAGCTTCAACACCTCCGCTAATGGGTTGTTAGCTTTAATTCCACATATGCTAGAAGCATTAAGCACTAATGGGAATCTAAAACGTGAGTGCAATGTACGACCATTTGAAAGTAACAATGCAGCTATTCCAGATGATGCACATGACAATGCAACGTAATTCTCTCCACGTAATCATGACAGCAAGGCATTATAAAGATAGGTTTTGCCTAATCCACCCGGTCCATCAAGGAAAAAAACACCACCCTGGTTCAAAGAAACAGTCTCAAGGAGGGTATAGTCAAATGCTCTTGATTGACAACTATTCAGACTCCTTTCCATGGAAATGAACAAATCAGTGTGTTGAACAGAATCAAACATCATCTCTTCCATCAGCAAACCATTGTTGACACTGGTAACACTTCATCTATTGGGAACAGGAAACCCTTCAAAATCATGCAACCATTTTCCATACTATTGTAAGAGGTCTTGCATTTGCAACAGAGCTTGATTCTTTGCTATAGAATGACAAACATCAACATCTGTACACCCTCTCTGCTGCTGTAAGGAATGGAAAAATTTATCTGAAAGCTTGGTGGAGAATTTATTCCAAAGGTGTCCAGGGGATATATGCTCACAAAAAACCATTATAATGACAAACAATTGACACAGCTGAAATCCTGTTTTCTAAAATGCAGCTTCTTGGAGACACATATACCACTCCTCATCGTCGCTCTCAAGCATTCCTCTGGCTTCACATGTAGCCTTAAAACAGGGATACAAATGTCCATTCACCATTCGTAAATCCTCAAATGATTTACAACCTTTGCACACAGTTTGTAACATGCGTAAGTAATATTGCTCACGTACACTCGGAGTAACATTATACATACGTCCGATCACATTTCCCCTTTTCCTTTTAGTCCATGACCATAAAGCTGAATTCCACACCCAATTGCAAGGGAAATCAACATATAGTAGGCTACTTGCATCCGTATACATTTGATTAGCTTTGAACCATTCAGTTAAAGATGTTCTTTGGTTTCTTTCACAACTAATCACATCACACAAATCATCCTGATCATTGAATATCCATTATTGTGCATTGGGAGATGTACATGCAACCTTTGTATATCAGTCAAAGATGTTCTTTGGTTTCTGTCACAACTAATCACATCACACAAATCATCCTGATCATTGAATATCCATTATTGTGCATTGGGAGATGTACATGCAACCTTTGTATATCAGGCTTTTCATCATGCAAATCATATTGGTATATGCGCCAGCATGCCTCTGACGTAGACACATAATGCCTCTGACGTAGACACATAATGCACATCCAAATATTGACTAACCTCATCAATAACCCCATGTGAGTCTTGCAACTCTATAGTAGCTCTATCATGTCCTTTGTATACATACTTATACAAATACTTTACGACAGTAATAGTAGAGCATACTTCAATGTTAATATGGGCTTTGTACCTCATAGAAAGAAAGGGTTATATGGAACAACCCATCGACTATCCACCCTTTGATCATTTACCTCTATAAAACTACCATCGTCTCTCCGCATGTAAGTTGGATATCCATTGTCATCAAAGCTAGTAGTCTCGAAAAAATTCCAAGGGTACCGATGTTTGCACCTCCCGTTAACCATGCAAGGAGAGCGCATATTTAGTTCCTGACATGGTCCATGGATATTACAATGACTAATTATGGTGTGCAACCCAAGAAACATCACCTTATCAGAAAGTTCAGCACATACCAACATATCATAGTGTGCAATCTCAACCGATTTACTTCCACTTTTTAATATCAATAATATATGTGCATGTGGCAAGCCTCTTTTTTGAAATTCAATAACAGAAACAAATCCCAACACCTTTTTACATATTGCTTTTTTCACCAATAAGTGCATCATGTCCTTATGTTTCTCATAAAAGACTTGAGCTGTCAAGTCAGGTCAATCTTGGGGAACCTGACCAGGCAGTAAGGCATTGGTTATTTCATCCCACTTAGGATTGCAAGTGAAGATAATAAATAGGTCAGGTTTACCCATCTTCCTAACAATCGCCATTGAATTTTGGTACAATTGATGCATATATCTAGGCCCCTCGGTATATGAAGATGGTAGAACTACCCTGTGTCCAGTAATGCCCCCAGAGACTCTATTGACCCCATCACTTGAATTAACCATATCTGCAAGACCTTAGTATACTTCAACATGCAATGCTTTATGATTATTGCATATCCATACTAATCTAGATTCTTCCATGCTACTATATGCATCAACAATGTACTGTTGATGCAATAGCTACATTTGTATCTTCCCTTATTTGTAGTCTATATGCATACCATTGCCATTGAGTTACGGTCTTTGTCTCCTCATTTGAACCTTGTCTATTCCTACCATTGAGTGGAATTCCAACATGCCAACCATCCTCACCTCGAGGAAATGGAAGAACATATAATAGAGGCATATACGAACGGTGCAGGTTAGATATTTTTTTATAGCACCTATGCGTGACACTATTTGAATATCTCTATGCCCCACATGTAAATCATCCCCTTGACCCAGCATGATAGCTGCTAGCTCACTTCATGTAGGAACCAAGTATTGCCTTGAAGTTGATCGCGCTTCAGTGATGACCATTCTCAAATCTGCATGTGGACTTGACTGCAACATTTCTCTCATTGTACGAAGAGCACAGGCATACGGATTATATCCATACATCATTGCTTGCAACCTCTCAAGTACATTATGATTTAAAGAAGGCATCCCATGAAGTCTATTCTCTAATTCATGCTTTGTATCATAGACATATAGTTGGGCAAATGGAGGAGCCGCATCTCATGTTTCATCAGGTATTACAGAACCAACACGATGATAGGTAGTACCATGGATTCAGAAATTAAATACTCCCCCCCTAGTGAATTGATTATCCAAGTGAGAACCTAGTGAAACAAATGCCAAGGCATTATTGTAAGAGCGGATATTCTTTCTGTATTCCTTACTTGTATTATCATAATTGTAAGAGTGGATATTCTTTCTGTATTCCTTACTTGTATTATCATTACCAACAAGAAGCAACTCAGCCAATGCAGGAGGTGGGTTTTTCAAAGGTAGCAAAGAGACATTCCCACTTCCACAGCAGTGTTTGCCTACATATTGTCTTAGCTTTGTTGATGCCTCACATTTCCAAATTAGTGCATTACAAAAATGGCACTTATAAGTAAGGGCTCCTAAAATGAGTGAAGAGTGCAATCTCCAGAATACACCACCATAGTTGCTGGGTGCTTAACATTTCGAGGAAATGAAAACATATGCCTTATAGAGTGACATTCATATTTAATATCTTTCACATCACCAACGACACAACAAATAGAATGGAAATTGTCATCCCTAAGCGGTTCATTTAAATCAAATGAAAAAGAGCCTTGTTTAATATCTCTCTCTGTGGCTATGCATTTCGACCTTCATTGATAGGTTCTTAAAGTACCATAGCATTGCCAATTACTATGTTTCTTGTGAGTAAGTGGATTCCACCATGGATTCCTCTATGTTCCTCTTCATTTCAACCCTTCCAAATGTTCCAACTTCATTTTCATTAACTTAATCCATTAAATTAGCAACATTTTGTTTTTGAATACAAGCCCTTATCCTAGAAACGATTACGACGAGACACATGTGTTGCATCCAAAACTCGAAGCCGACGAACTTGGTTTAAACTCAAATATAAATAGCTCCTAACCATCTTCAAATCTCCTTCAAAACACAAAATATTGAAAACTAACTTCCTTTTTAACATTCTTAACTTCAAACACCAACATAATATTCTACTTCAACAGCCATCATCACACATGTGACCCTACTCCAAATAGACTCGGCTCAATAAGAATGTAATTCTTAGAGAAGTTTTTAATACATACATGAGTATAATATATACATACATGAGTTTTTAATACATACATGAGTATAATATATACAAACCATTTCCTAGATGAATAAGTGAGCATAACATATACAATCCATCTCTTACAAAGATAAAGGATAATAACATACACACACACACACACACACACACACACACAGAGTATATAGAAGTTGAGACATAAAAAAAGTGCGAGAGAACAAAATAAGAGAGAAGTATTGAATTTGAGAAAATGGAAAATTCATACATATAGCCAGAAGAGAGAGCCGAATCTGCAAGTTGCAATACAATTTGTGCCTTGAGAAAAAACATCATTACTCTCACAAAAACCCTAGGCAACTACCCGGGCTTCTAACATGCGACTCATCTTTTTCATAATAGCATTGAGTTTATTAATAGATATCTTAAGACTCAATACCTCCAAGCCTAAAGTACGTACTTGCTCTTTTAGAGAATCCACTTGTTCTTTACATTGCCCATTACATCCGCCTTGACGTTCCCCAATTTCAACATGCATATTCTCCATGAAAGAAATCATGTCTAGTTGGTTAGCCTCCATCCGCCGCTGACCATTACTATCAAGGATACGGTGGAGATGATGAGACATCTCGTCTCTTAGCGTATCTCCCCTTTGGCTGCCACTTCCACGGATCTCATCCCAAATAGCTTCTAAGTACTCCTTGTTGCAAACAACCTGATTTTTCTCAGTTCGCTCGCATATGTCCGCAATATTTTGTAAACGTTTAGAGTTTGTTTGTCTGGATGGAGACCTTGACCTAGCAAGGTGTTTTGCAACTCGAACATTCATCAACTTCAGTGGAGTAGACAAAGCTACTTCTTCATCCTTCGCAGCCAGTACATCTCTTGAGTGGTTATTATCATTCTGAATCTCCATTCACTGAAATTCAAAATTAATATCTTAAGGCTCCACAAATATCTCTTCATATCTTTACCAACATATAACCAGCCCTAGAAACCTACCTATACACATGTAGATTCCTCGTAGAAAACTATCATAGAGATACATATATGTGTCTCTCTATATTTTATGTATTGGCAAAATCATAAATTTTTAAAACTTTTTTAAGAATGTTTCTGAAGTTAAAAGAGCTATTCTCTAGGCTACTATAGTTTGACCCATTATACTCTCTCTACAATCTCAAAGGCAATAGTCTAATAAATGGAATGTTTCTAGCTTATGTAGCCAAGCACACCAATATTGTAAACGTGGTAACACACTCAATGAGATTGAAAGAGAAATAGATAATGTTTTAATGTGCTCTCTCTCTCTCTCTCTCTCTCTCTCTCTCTCTCTCTCTCTCTCTCTCTAGCTCTCGCTCTCTCTCTCTCTCTCTCTCTCTCTCTCTAGCTCTCGCTCTCTATCTAGCCAACCATACAATAAACACACAAATAGATAAAGACAAAAAGGCCAACAAAGAAATCAACCTCAAGTTGAACAGAGAATTGGATTCGAAATCACGCTATTGTCCTTGTGCTTCCTTCTACATAATCACACGAAGAAACCAAAAAAATAATAAACTTATGATCTCTCTATTTTTCTAATCCAAATACACCATAAAACGTAAGAGTAACTATTTGTGTATTACATGATTGTATGAGAGAAAGAGAGAGAGAGAAAGACAAACAAATAGAGAGAGAGAGAGAGAGAGAGAGAGAGAGAGAGAGAAAGAGAGAGAGACATCCATGAATAATCTAAAAGCTTATTACATTATCTTTACCAACTTTCTTAATGGAATGCACTTCAGAATTTCACTAAAAATGAAACACTTTTCCTCGGAGCTCCTACATCTACTACCCACAATGTAAAAGCCATCTAGTAATCCCAATGCCTCTTTGATTAAGAGGAGCTTGAGATTGTCGTCTAGCCTATAAGGGTCCAAGACTATATAAATATACCAAGGATTAATATCATCCCACCCATCAAAACCAAGGACTTCCCATTTTGGGCTAGGTTGGCATCCAAAAAAGCCCAATTTTAGGACTTCCCATTTTGGGCTGGGCTAGGCTAGGCTCCTCTTTGATTAAGAGGAGCTTGAGATTGTCGTCTAGCTTATAAGGGTCCAAGACTATATAAATATACCAATGATTAACATCATCCCACCCATCAAATCCAAGGACTTTCCATTTTGGGCTAGGCTGGCATCCAAAAAAGCCCAATTGTGGCATCTCCTCAAAGAAGACAGTATCTGACAATTTATTATTGTTATAAGTCAGCTTTAAGATATTTACTGACATGTCTCTGCATAAAACGTAATCAAACTATACATTAATAACAACCATGATATTTTTTATATTTAGAAAAGGAAGATTATAAGAAAAGAATGAAAAAATAAAATCCATTGAAATATAAAAAGCAATCTAGAACCGAAACCATTCAAGAAGAACACAACCAATTTTATTTTCGAAGGAGCTTATGCTTTGGGATACATTTAATAATTTCATCAAACACTTGTCGTACTTGATCTATCTCTTTCAACATGGACAACAGAGTCTATTTCATAATCCAGGCTTTCTTTAATAATCATAAGTGTAATATTTTCATCTAATTTGTCTAAATCTAAACGTATTTTAATTTGATAAACATCGTTCCATCCAACAGCTTCAACCGGCCATGGTCCACTATGGAAAAACGATGCTCAAATTCAGTAGCCAAATTCACCCTCTCCTCAAAGGAAAGAGTACTCCTCATGTGCTCAAAAAATATGCGCGTAACCTCTTCCATCTCTGTCAATCATACATACATACATATAAGTAGATGCATGACTACTATGAGCGTGAGTGTTAATTTTAATTGTAACTAATCTATGCATGCACATCGGCGTAAATAAACAAATTACAACTATTATGTGTGTGCACATGTGTGTTTGAATTAATACATGTAAGTCAAAGCCTTTCCTCGGTGCGTGTGTGAATGTGTGTGTATAAGAAGTTAAACTACTAATACATATAAGAACGTAATTAGCACAATGTATACTACAAAGTTAACGCACATACTAACTACATGCAATTCAAATCACAATCCCACACACACACTTTCACCCTCGCACACACTTTTCCCATTTGAATGACTAAAATATTTTGAAACACTTCCACTCTCTCTTTCTCTCTCTCACACACACTCTCACACACCCACACACTTTTGCTATTCAAATAACATAATTAATAATTAAACACACACACACACACACACACACACACACACACACACACACACACTTTTCCTATTTGAATAACTAAAATATTAACGTCTTTCAAATATTTACTGCTATATTCAAATTATTAAACATTCAAAACACTTTCAACATCAATATGAGGACTCTCTCAAACACACACGGCACACACACACACACACATATTGAACTCTCACACACACCCCCCCTAAACACAATCACACACATGGCTTGATCAATGCAATAATTCTCTCTCTCTCTCTCTCTCTCTCTCTCTCTCTCTCTCTCTCTCTCTCTCTCTCTTAAGCGCACACACACACACACACACACACACACACACACACACTTGCTATTCATTTTTTTTAAACTTCCATATTTTCATAAGCTTTCATAATATGGAATTTTACAAAAATAACATTTTTAATAAACTTCCATTTTATAATGTTATTGTTACGGATTTAAGTATGGATTATAATATTTAGGGTTGTACGTGTGTATGTATCTGTTGACATTCTGTGTGTGTAAAATAATGTAAGTAAATAAATGTGTGTGTGTTGTATGTATGCAATATACATATATATTCGTATACATACATACACATACACACACATAAATACATACACAGATAAAATCACACACACACACACACACACAATCACACCCTAAGCACAAACACAAACACATACACACTAAACTATTTCACTCTCTCTCTCTCTCTCTCTCTCTCTCTCTCTCTCTCACACACACACACACACACACACACACACACACACACACACACACTTGTTAATCAAATTAAAAATAATAATTTTTAAAAAGTTTTTAAATACTCTCTCTCACACACACACCCTCCCCCCACACACACTTTTCTTATTCAAACAACTATATTATTTATCTCTCTTACACACACACACACACACACACACACACACACACACACACACACACACACACTTTTCTTATTCAAATAACTATATTATTTATCTCTCTTACACACACACACACACACACACACACACACACACACACACACACTTTGTTCAAATAACGAAAGTATTCCAAATTTCTTTCACTCTAAACTCTCTCTCTCTCTCTCTCTCTCTCTCTCTCTCTCTCTCTCTCTCTCTCTCTCTCTCTCTCTCGCGCGCGCGCGCACAGTCAAACGCACTTGCTATTTAAATTTTTTTAAATTATAAACTTCCATATTTCTATAAACTTTCATAATATGGAATTTTATAAAAAAACATTTTAATAAACTTCCATATTTCAAAAATATTTTTACAATGTTATTGTTTTGGGATTTGAGTATGGACTATAATATTTAGGGTTGTATCTGTTGACATTGTGTGTGTGTGTGTGTGTGTGTGTGTGTGATACTTCTCTCTCTCTCTCTCTCTCTCTCTCACACACACACACACACACACACACACACACACACACACACACACCCACACATAATAATTTCACACTCTCTCTCGCTCACTCTCTCTCTCTCTCTCTCACACACACACACACACACACACACACACATACACAATCCTTTCACTCACTCTCTCTCTCTCTCTCTCTCTCTCTCTCTCTCACACACACACACACACACACACACACACATGATACTTTCACTCTCTCTCTCTCTCTCTCTCTCTCTCTCACACTACTACATATTAGCCTAATACCGGGGCTTGTACCGGCGCTATTTAATGGGGTCTAAAAAAGCCTCGTCATCGGTATAAGCGCCGGTATAAGCGTCGGTATCGCAGCGTCGGTATACCTGTCGGGTATTAATACCGGCGCAGATAACGGCGCCTATACCGACGCTGACCGGGGGTAATACCGGCGCTTAAACCGGCCTCTATACCGATTTATATACCGACGTGCAAACCGGCCTCTATACCGGAATATATACCGAAATGTAAACCGGCATCTATACCTATGTATATACCGACGCTGATACCGGGGCAAATACCGACGCTGTAGCAGAAATTTTTTTTTGGGCAGAATAGTGCTGCCTAGCTGTTGCCTAGCTGCCTGCGAGCAGGATCAACAACAGCAAACAAACAGCACCATTCTGTCTACAATAGAGCACAAAAACAACCGTGCTCGTTTGCATATTTTCCTGATATCGACAAACAAGAAATTAAATTAAACATTAATACTCAAGAATGTTTTGATCATATTTCATTAGTTTGAAGGTCATCATACATCATGGTAATGCCTCCCAATTGACGGTCTCTCCTTCTTCTTCAAGCATCTCAAACAAGGCCACAAGGCCATGTTTGTGAGCGTACTTCTCCTCTCGCCTGCTTGGTGGGCGATTCATGGCCAACTCCTGCACACACGATTAACAATTATAACTTTTAAAAAATCAACATTTAGCCCACATACCTACATTTAAATAAATAAAATTGCTACAAACACTTACGAATTCATGGCGCATGGTTTCGTAACCACCACTCCCGAGATGAGAAGCCCCTACTGTTTGCAGTCTTGCCCTTGCCGCCTCTCTTTGTTGTTGAAACCTGTCTGGTGTCTCGGTGAGCTCCTGAGCAATGGCTGCCCACTCCCTGTCATCTAGCCAAACAGGTTTCTCCTTCCCCTCTCTGAATGCGTCCCTCGCCTCTGACCTACGATGCCCCATCAAAATGCGAGCTGTATACTGTATCCACTCATTAGAGACGACATTCATAGGGTCAGATGGCTGGAACTCTTGCTTTATCTTTGTGTTTATATAATTTTTCTTTCCCTTGTCTTGCTGATCCCACTTAGTCATGACAGAGTCATGAAACTGTATAGTGCACAATTGTCGAATGCGTGTCTTCATTGCCTTCCCTGCACTATCCATTAATGGTGCCCCATCCCTAATTGTGTAAATCTTGCTGTTGTCATGGTCATGTGCACCCCAGGGAGTGGAAGGTGACCCTATGGGTGTGCTATCAACAGATGAGAGTGAAGGACGACGCTCACGTGGTGGTGGTGTCACAGCATCTGTGGCACTACCACCACAACAACCTCCCCCTGAAGACCTACTACGTGAGCGCCGTCTATGTGAAGACGTGGTAGATCGAGCTGTAACAGGGGTGGAAGGCTGTGTGGTACGAGGTGTGGGAGCTGCTGTCGTACCCACGGGTGTGGGAACTGGCGTCGGGAATCCAGATGGTGAGGCAGATGTCCCTGCTCCAGAACCCCAATAACTCTGAGCCATGGCTCTCTGCTCTGGAGTCATGGACGAAAGAAAACCATATAACTGCTGGGGACTCATGCCCTGCGGTGTAGGATTAAATGAGAAATCTGGACTGTAGTCGTAGGGCGGCGAGTCACCCATGGCCTGTTGGACAAAAAAACATATGACAAACTTGTACGGAATGAAAATTACACGGTAAACAATGAATGAAAGAACCATAAGATAAACATTAACAATGATAAACAACATTGGTAAAACTATATCAACTTGCTCCTACAGTAGTGATTATGATGGTAAACATTAACAATGGTAAACAATGAATGGACCTTCAATGTCATAAAACCATTACAAATATGTCATAACTATTTGCATAATCATTAAGATACATCATTTTATAAATCATTATCTATTCTATCTGGTTTACGCATGGCCTCTTCCTCTGGTTCATAATTTGACCGTTGAGAATGTCGTGGTTGATGATCTTCATGTTCATGCTCCTCGAAGAGAGCTTCTTGTTGCTCAATGAAGGCATCCAACATTTCTTCCATTGGACCTTCTTCCATTTCCTGACCTTCTTCCATTCCCTCGGGTGCTGTTAATTGAGCTCCATCTGTCACTCCCTCCTGCGATATCCTCATCCTTTGTTGGGGACGAGAATTCACAGGCGCAATGTTATCAAGATGCGGCTGCACACTTGCTTGGTTGTACGATTGAAACCGTAAATTTTGCAAGCGCTCCATTGGAAATATTCCAGCGTCATGAACATGCTCGTTGCAAATCCTTCGTTTTCGAAAGATTTGGTACTTACATCGCATGCATGGACACGCTATTCTCTCTTCAAGATTGAGAGGCTCCATCTAGCAGGATAACATGTATATGCAGCTCGTTAAACACAAATCAGCTTATCTCCTCTCCATACAAAATTAAATAGAATTTACACAAGGATGGAGAGAGAAGCTATCTCTATTCATAAATAGCTGTTTATATATAAAGGCCTTATGCAATAATCTAAATGCATATTATAAGTATAAGCTTGCATAATAAGGCTGCAAGACTTATGCATAAGCTCTATGCATAAGCCTTATGCATAAGTCTTATGCATAAGCTCTATGCATAAGCCTTATGCATAAGTCTTATGCATAAGCTCTATGCATAAGCCATATGCATAAGTCTTATGCACACGCTCTATGCATAAGTCTTATGCATAAGCTATATGCACACGCTCTATGCACAAGTCTTATGCATAAGCCATAAGCTCGGACCTAATCCCAAAAACCCTAGGACTGAATTACGGTTTTGTAAATTCCGCCAGAGTCTCCTTTGTAATTGGAACCAAATCTCAATTGAAAATGCAACTTCTTAAAACTTGTACGCAATACTCTTTGCATCCCACAATGTCATGAAAGATCATATGCATTTGCAATATCCACACAATATGACAGAAAAGGGGCCCCATTGCCCAAATGCATCCACAAAGTCGATGGTGAGGATTGTTGAGGACGCGCGTTGAAGCTTGCCGATCTCCCGGCCAAGCTCTTCTCACCCCTTCACCGAGTTTTCCTCCAAGGTGAAGGTTGAGGCCATTTCTTCACACCGGTGTACCTAATCCCCCTTCGTACCGCTTTACCAAGCAATCACGGCACAAAGAGTTCAAGCCATTCTCCCCTTGGCCTCTCCAACCAATGCCAAGGTACCCTCACACATTGCTAGATTCTATAGAAACTTGAAGTGGTTGCAATGGTGAGTGTAGGTACAAAATGATGTGGATAATATCAAATGATAGAACAAGTTTGTTGGCTTACAAGTATTGAGCATGACTCATGCCCTTTTACAATTTAGAACTCAGCAATTGAGGCATGGACTCATGCCTCAATCCATCATCCAAAAGCTCCAACACAAACCAACAATTCACAATGCCCTCACCATGGCATTTGCATAAGCATTTGTTAACCACAATCAAGGCATTTGCAATTGCATTTTAACAATCTCTTTCATATAAGCCATATGCATAAGTCTACCTGCGTACGCTCTATGCATAAGCCATATGCATAAGTCATATGCATAAGCCTTATGCATACGCTCTATGCATAAGTCTTATGCATACGCTCTATGCAAGACTTATGCATAAGCTCTATGCATAAGCTCTATGCTATATGCCTTATGCACTATTATGCTAACCCTTAATCCCTTTCACATAAGCCTTATGCACACGCTCTATGCAATTACGCTCTATGCATAAGCCTTATGCACACGCTCTATGCATAAGCCTTATGCATAAGCTCTATGCATAAGCCATATGCATAAGTCTACCTGCGTACGCTCTATGCATAAGCCATATGCATAAGTCATATGCATAAGTCTTATGCATACGCTTTATGCATAAGTCTTATGCATACGCTCTATGCAAGACATATGCATAAGCTCTATGCATAAGCTCTATGCTATATGCCTTATGCACTATTATGCTAACCCTTAATCCCTTTCACATAAGCCTTATGCACACGCTCTATGCAATTACGCTCTATGCATAAGCCTTATGCACACGCTCTATGCAATTACGCTCTATGCATAAGCCTTATGCACACGCTCTATGCATAAGCCTTATGCATAAGGTCTATGCATAAGCCATATGCATAAGTCTTATGCGTACGCTCTATGCATAAGCCATATGCATAAACTCTATGCATAAGTCATATGCATAAGTCTTATGCATACGCTCTATGCATAAGTCTCTTGCATACGCTCTATGCAAGACTTATGCATAAGCTCTATGCATAAGCTCTATGCTATATGCCTTATGCACTATGCTAACCCTTAATCCCATCACCCAATGGTGTAATAAACATGATCTTGTTTTACGTACATGGATAATAGAGATTGCAAGCTTACTATAGGTTTTATGCATAGATATTAAATTAATCCTATGTGTTGTAAGCTTACAAGAACCCAAAACTCACCCTAAACCATAAAACAAGGATGCAAAAATTCATATAAAATAGCATAAACAAGAAAAATCAATAGAGGATCTACCTCTTTTTTGCAAAGCTGAAGGAGAGCTCGAGGATTGGTGAAAGATTGGTGAGGTGAAAGAGCTGCAAAACAAAATAATAAACAAACTAATTAGTAAATTAAACACAAGAAAAAGAACTAATACAAAACCCTAAAATCTCTATGCATGCATTAGGAGATCTATGCATACATAGAGAGCTCAAGATCTCAACATGCATAGAGAGCCAAAAAAACACAAAACCCTAAACGTCCTAATTTTTCAATTAAAAACTAAAAGCAATTGCAATAACATGTTAGGAGAAGGAGAAGAGGAGAAAAGAAGAATGAAGGAGAAAAGAGGAGAGAGGAAAAAAGAGGAGAGAGAGGGAAAGAGAAGAGGGAGAGAAAGCACCTCTTCCTAGTGATTACTTGCGCCTCTTCTGCGAAAAACCAGAAAATAGGCTCTCGGCTGTGAAAAACTTACGAGCGCCGGTATATGCGACGGAATATGTGTCGGAATATTCGTCGGTATATGCTACGAAATATGCGTCGGTATGAGCGTCGTAATAAGCGTCGGTATAGGCGTCGGTATACGCGACGGGAAATGAAAATTTAAAAAAACCCCGCCATACTTGTCTCCTCCAACATGACGACGGACATACCGACGTTCGACATTTGCGTCGGTATTTTGGCGTCGGTATGTCCTCAACCTCTTGTAGTGTCACACACACACACACACACACACACGCACACACACACACACACACACCAAACACACACACGCACACACACACACTCTTACGGATGCTCTATACTTTACAACAAACCAATTAAAAAAAACAAACTTTGGCCTGGTCTTTCAAATTTTGGAAGGCTATTTTATGAATTATTGAACTTTTTTTTTGAAATATATGTAGACATGCTCTTATTACATGCTGTCCACACATCTCACACCCTTTAACCTTGCTAAGGCTATAAAAAAGAAGGAAAAAACGATAGAGCCTAGAACACACACATGCATACGCCTCTCTCACGCACAATGTGCTTCACAGTGAACCAATAAAAAAAAGAAACAAATGCCAGAGTGCAGGGAGCATACCTGATGAGTGCGGAAAGGATTAGAGCCTAGACAACGCTACTCGCCTGCACAACAACAAAACATGGGGTTAGAAGAGAGAGAGATAGAGAGCCTAAACAAACAAAAAACAACGCGCAACATTCTTTACCTTGAGTGGGGAAATGTGTGAGAGCGCTGTCGGCCTGCACAACAACAAAATGCACAGTCAGAATATATACATATAGAGAGAGGCAATGTCTGAAAGTGAGGAGGTTTACCAACGGGTGCAGGAGTTCCTAACAAACGCGAGGAGTTTCCAACAAACACGAGGAGACTGTAGCCTACATGAGGACGGGTGCATGTGAGGAGTGTAAATTCAAAGGAAGGAGGAGGAGGAGGAGGAAGGGAAGGGCTCTGGTGGGTTGCATGCTATTTTCATGCAAAGGGTGGCAATTGCAGAGGGCAACGACTGTAAAAGCCTGCATGCAATTTATGTGTAGAGGATGGTGGAAGTGTAAATACCTGGATGCAGAGGGCGACGATTGCAACGCATGGAGAAGCCAGGAGGTCTCTGAATACCTGGGACATTCGATGCAGAGGGCGGCGGTTGTAGGACTGCTACACATGGAGAAGGTGACGGTTGCAGGAGTGCTACGTAGGGACCCTCCATGCAGCTAAAAAACCCACCACGTGGCGCATGGAGGGTTCCCTCATTATATATATATAGAAGTCCTTCTTAAAGCATTCTCAATGCTTTAATGGTTGATTGTAAATGACTCAAATGACGTAATACAACACAATGCTTTTTCTTTTTAAATCACGTAGAGAGAGAGAGTGATGGAGTTGTAAACAATAAAAAATGAGCATGGTATGTGTGTGCACGTGCCTAGTATGATGTAATATCACCCGAGGTCAACCTAGCCCTGGCTTCAATTGTGGAAATGAACTTGCAAAGTAATCCATTATCCCTCTCCCGTTGAGTTTTTTTTTTTTTGAGTAGAGTAAGAGAGGGGTTTTGTGCCCTCATCTTATCTTTAAGCCTCGAGTGTGGATGGTATGAACTCTCTCTCTCTCTCTCTCTCTACTTTAAGCCATTTCTGATAGTTGGCTCTGACAAGGTGATTGATTACATAGACACACGCGCGCGCGCGCACACACTCTCTCTCTCTCTCTCAATTACCTTATCTGGTCCTTGGACCTCTCTCTCTCTCTCTCTCTCTCTCTCGCGCGCGCGCGCGCGCTAGTAGAACGATTTTCCGAGCATTGATAGAGCTGTCGGCCTTGAGAGTGCAATTTTGCTAAGAGTACGTTTGGTGATCACATTTCAGTAGTTCTTGGCATGGCCACGCATGCTTAGCAAGGGAGCAAAAGGAAGATGGATGCACTCATTCTGCAGCAATCGGTGTTGGCAGCTGCCTATGCGACAGATTCATCAAGCAAGAGCAGGGCATGTACATCAACTAATGGGCATTTTCGAATCGACATCCGCAGAACATGCTTGGCTTCTCCGTTCGGTCTTCGGTCTCCCGCGCACCGAATCCTGCTACCCTGTGGGAGTGTATCAGGTGAATCAGGTACCTTGCTACCTTGCTTTGAGAGCTCACCTACTTTGGTAGATTACAAGATTTTTTGCTGGGTGGGGTGTGTGTGTGTGTGTAGGATGTGAAAGAGAATACAAATGTGTGTGTGTATGCGTGTGTGTGTGTGTAGGTTTATGGTGAGGCATGGAACAGAGAAATCCATCCCATTTTGTGATGGAGGATTTCAGATAATTTTTTGATGTCACTTTTGACCTCCTCTTTGGGATTTCATGAAGTATACAGGAATAGCAACCCAATGTATGTATTGAGGTTGCTTAGGTTAAATGGATAGGTTGCTTAGGCCTTAAGTAATGATACTGGTATATAGATCTTCTTGATTGAATGTATCACAGTCTGTTGAAAGAACTTATTTTCTGATTTTTATGCAAGCATTGCTTTGATAGAGTAGAATGTGCCTGGCATGAAACACAAGCCTGTAAACTCTCTTTATGGTCTTGTGTGACACGCAAGTGCCAATAAACTGAGGTTTTCAGTATATAATTGCATGAGACATACAGAGACATCAGTCAAGTACGACCTTTTTGTTCCTGATATTCCTGATTTCCAAGACTTTATGTATCTAAATCCTAACTCTCTAGGCAAAGGAATTATCTCAAAGAGTTTTGTGAACTTTATTGCACTTCAAATAATGGCCATTGTTCTTTCTCGGACCTTGAGTTTTCTCGATTTAGATGTAGATATATATGATAAAAGCTTACAACACGAGTATTCTAACTAAATATTAAAAGGATGCCTCACTTCACTTCTACCATTCTCGCATAGTGTTATCTCTCTTCAGTTCTTCGGATTCTGTAGTATTTGTTCAAATAAACATGCTTTTATTACTCAAGGTTGTCAACTCATCAATCTGCTTATACAAAAAGATTATTGTTTCAAGAAGGTTTTAATGAAAGTTTGTTGTTTTTTGTGTCCTGTTTCTTTTATTATTATATTACTATTATTATTTCTCCTGGTGGGTCTTTTACATCCTTGTTTCCTATTTTTGCTTTCCTTGTTTTTAGTGATGAATTTTCTCTCTTCTTTTCATTATGATTATTCGTAAGTTCAAATCCTTCTGGATTTATGATGGTACACACACACACACACACAAAGACACATGTTTGTTGTGTTCCATAATTAAAGCCACAGACACATGCAGACTTGCTCTAATAGCAAGGTGCATGTTGTGCTTTCGTGGTGTAGTTCATTTGCGGAATATCGAAATGGACCACATGGTAGACTCAATATGTCACCATTACGTTTTGGTTGCTGATGTGTGCTCACCGAAATTTCCCCATGCCGTCATACATTCCAGCTACTGAGCTGCTATTATCTGATTGTCTTGCTTACCAAGAGCACACTGTAGGTGCTGACTGTTGATTGCACTTGTCACCTTTAGTTGAGCTGTTTCTAGCTAGCAAATCATCTGAACTGGTAGACCTACGTAAGGAGTTAGGACAAGTCGATTGGCCGATTTTTCTCTCTTCCCACTTGCGACCTTGGCTTGGAAAGTTAGTCAAAGGCTGCATATTAGCCAGGATAATATGGATTTTGCCGACCAATTTTGGATACAGGGCCCCAAACCCATCTTGTTTATTGCCTTACTATTGGCCCCCACCATACACTTACTCTCTTACAACTTACCCCAATGACGTAGCTTCCCTTCTTATGTGCTTTTCTGTCCAGGCATGATAACAATTGTTAAGAATACATCCTAATACATGTGAATGGGATGAGAGGCATCGTGTGGTATGTGAAGTCCACATTAGAGATACATGTGTTAAAGGGATAGAGTTTTGTTGATTTGGATGGTAGTAATTTAGACAGTCGTAAGGTCTTACCTTTCTAACAGTGCATATCATTTGTAGGACTTAATATTAGTGTTCCAAGCATTGTTGCAAATAATGGCTGTTTTCCTGCATAGATGACCGTTTCTGTGTTTCCCACACCTTCAAAACATTTCCTCTTTGGCATAATGATATGCTATTCACTCTACAGAGAGAATCTGTGACATGAAACTGATTTGCCTATTATGGTTTGTTTATTATGGCCATTTTATTCAACTGATCTGTGACTTTTTCATTACACAAGTCCTGTTTGTTATATCTCAATTTCTAGAGAGCATGTTAATGCAAATTACATTCTGTTTCCTCTTGAGTTTTCATGTTTATATTTCCATGTGTTTCAGTTTCATTGTTTCTGTTTCTGGCAACTATGGTTCCAAGGCACTGCCTCTAATCACCTAATGATGCTCATACCAGCAGCTGCTGCTGCAGCAGGGGATCAGCCGAGACCAAGCACCCAATATGAAAAAGGTCTAGACTTGGCGGAGAGCATCGCCCTGCTGAAGAGGGCAGCAAAGACGAGGAAAGTACCCGCCACAGAGGTGGTCGCTGCCCTTTGTGCGGTCGAGAAGGCAAAGGTTGACCCTTCTTCTTTCCTGGCTACCATTGGTGGCAGCCCTGAAGCACCAGGCCCTCGCACCTGGATGCTTGTTTTCACTTCTAGCAAGAAAGACCAGGTGAGCATTTCTTCCCTTCTCTCTTGTTGTGTAAGCACATCACTCTACGGTGCCATTTCTTTCGTCAATCTTTTTATGTTTTCCACTTGTTTCTGATGTTCATGAGCGTGTGAGGATGATTGTGTGTATGTAAATGTATGCATAGTAACTCGTGCGTGTGTGTGCGTGCATGTGTGTGTGGGGAGACGCATGTTTATGGATTCATGTTATCTGTGTATATGCTTGCATGCCATCTAATGTGTGTGGGGGGCTTATGTATGATAGACGTAACAACTGCTATGTGTGTGTGGGGGGCTTATGTATCATAGACGTAACGACTGCTATGTGTGTGCTTGTGGTCATGCTAATTGATACAGGTCTCAGAGTCTCTTAAAGGGGGTGCGGGAAAAGGCACTTACTTCCCTATCACTGCAATTCAGAAATTTGATGCAACTGTAAGTTAAACCTTTTTTCTCTATATTCATTCACACATCTCTCTCTCTCTCTCTCCCTCTCCCTCTCCCTCTCCCTCTCCCTCTCACACACACACACACACACACACACACACATCACTTGCTGACATTAATTTTAATGCTAAACCTGGCATGGCAGGCCATGACAATTGAGAATGGAGTATTCCTTGGACCCCTTGGGTGCCTCACATTCGATGGAAGAATAAGCTGGAAGAACCGAATTCTAGCCTTCTTGTTTGATTCCATAAACATCAAGATTGGTTCCCTCGGCCCTTTCAAGTTCAGCATTGCCAAAAAGGAAGATTTGGACCGCCCTCCCACGAACAAGGACCCTTTCTTTGTATGGCATTATGCTGACGAAGAGATTATAGTTGCCAGGGGGCGGGGTGGAGGACTAGCATTCTGGTGCAGGTGTGAGAGAGTTGTCTCTTAAGTTCTTGGAATCTCCGGCTTGTTACATTTGATCAATCAAGTATTCTGTAGTTATCATATGGGGTTTCACCAGAAATAATACTCAGCTGATCTGAATGCCAAGCTCTCTCTCTGTGGGGCCTTTTCTTATGTTCATATCCATTTTCAGGTGTAACATGGATTACACCGTTGTAATGTATTTAAGAATTGTAGCATGCATTTTTATGCTCTTTTGCATGATCCTATGTAACATAACATGCTCATGTATTTATGGACGAGTTGCGTGTGTGAGGAAATATTCCTGAGTTTTGAAGTTGGTTTAAAGAGGACCATACTTCCACGGCTGCCTTGTTGGTCCTTAATTGCTAGCACGACCAGGGTGTGAATTTTCTGAAAACCCCATGCCAACTGAGTCCTAGGCTAATGGTTTTGAGTCCAACTCTGTGCCCGGTGAGGCATCTTTTAAATTAAAAAAAGAGGCACTATTGCTGTCTAGACAGGAGCCCCCACGCTCCAGCTTTGAGGCATGCTCTTAGTGCACATGGAGAGCAGCTCTCTTCAGCTAATTTGATTCTCTGAAGAAAGCAATGTCGACCTACGCTGTGGATCTCTTATGCAGAGGATTTTATGATAGGCTGCGTCCCTTCATACTCACTGAAATGCATGTCCAGTTCCTTCAATGCACCTGCTCACTTGGCTGCATGAATAGAAGGTTCCTAGGTTCAAATGTAGAATGAAAGATGTATGTTCTTGCGTAGTAATGCATCCACCCCCCCTCCCTCCAGCAACCCCCCTTCACCTTACAGCTTTGAGGCTTATAGGGTGCACTCTTAGTACGCATAGAGAGCAGCTCTCTTCAGCTAATTCGATTCTCTGAAGAAATTGACGCCAAAGCACAAGCACACACCTACCTATGTTGTGGATCTCTTTTACGCAATGAATTCTATGGAAAGGCTGTGTCCCTTCATACTCACTGAACAGCGCACACTTTCTACATTACTAGAAGATTTCTTGGCTCAAGTGTGTAGATTGAAAGGCATCTGTCCATAGCAAAGCGACATCAAACACAAGCACTGTTCAATGAGTTCTTGGGCTTTCTGGCAAACTCTGATCTGGCATGCATATGCCATGGTGCTTAGATACAAGATAAGCCCTTTATTTGAGTAATTTAAACACCTTTATTTGTGAATTTTGAGCGAGTATACAACCCATTCAACTCTTTCCTGAAATCAGATTATAAACTTCCTCGTGTAAATGTAGTTCTGCAAAATTATGTTAACTTTTGGGTTAAAAAACCCCTCCTATCATTCCTGTTAAATGCTCTTGGTATGCGTAAATATTGTAATGGCCACTACACTACAACTAATTGCAAGTAGCCCGCCTTAAAAGTTGAATCCTGTCCACCAATTTGGCGCCTCTGCCTCTCACCATCTTGTTGCTCACCTGTATTTACAGTCATGCTATCACCAAGTGCATACGCTTGACATTTCCTGTCCATGCAAGGCCCCTCTCTGTCTACTCGAAATCCGTTTGTTGTCTTTGCATTCCTTTTGCTGTCTTTGTATCTCTAGTTGCTTCCATAAAGAAGTAGTTTTTCAATAAAGAAAAGTTTTTTTTTGGTTCTCTTTGCATCTCTCTAGTTGCTTCAATAGAGAAGAAGCCTTTCAGTAAAGAAGAAGTTTTCAGGATTAGTAATGTACATGTCTAGCTTTGCAGCTGTTTGTGTTTAAATTTAATTCGAGTAAGTAAATCGATGTATTGATAAATTGTTTAGTATGTGTACTTTGTATGGTTTGGTCTCCTTGCTTTAAAAAAAAAAAATATTATTATCATTATTTCCTACAATCCTTTAAAATTCAATTTTCCTATTTTTGTTAGCTTGTTTTTAGTGATTTGTTTTGTCTTCTTTTTCATTATGATTATTAATTAGTTCAAGTTGGATTATCATGTGTTATTACTTTAGGTCTATAAGAGTGACTTTTTGGGTAAACGTTCTTTGGAGATTGCTTTGTGATTTCTAATGTAGTCCTTAAACAAAAGACGTCTTTGGTAGCTTTCGACTTAATGATTATCATGAGCCTGTCTATACTTTTGTTGTTTTGTCTTCTTTTCATCCCAATGGACTTGAGTAGTATCTTTACAAGTTTTCTTTTTCATTTGACCTGGAGTTTTTTCAATCTATTGTACATAGTCATGGGATTAATCGTCTCGTGGCTTGGCTGTTGACTAAAATTGGCCAATATTTGGAAAGAGAGTGTATCACCTTGTGGTACTTGGGGGTGTGGGTAATCTTGTGGGGAGTACCCATGTTGTAAAAGAAAATGAAATCAATTGTAGATAGTTTGCAATTGTCATATCAAGGTTAAGATGAAAGTTTTCTATTGAATCATGACAAAGTATGAAGAGCATTGATCTTCGTTAGAACCATGTTTGATGTTGATCCTTGTTAGTACCATGTTCAACGTCATTGTAAATACTACCCAATGTTGTATGTATAAGCTCTTCATATTTGCAAGAGCATATATTAATTTTGCTTGCTTTTCTCTTTGTATATATATGCACACATATTGGGGCAACCATACTAATTGTTGTCATTTTAGGTTTCATCATATTACAAATTTATCACCTTGGGATTACAATTACTTGAGGAATTGTCATCCTAGTTTGTTGTTTCTGCACATTTTAAGGATTGAATTGTGTTTTCTTGTTTCTTTTTTCACTTTCTTAATGCTTGAAGGACTTTGTGACATGTAGGAATGGCAGATCAAAGATTTTGTGCCTAGTGTCTTGCCTCAACTAATGTTTGTTTACACAACAATAGGGTTTTTTGTTGACCATTTACCTCACCAATGGTGTTAACACATCTCTCTCTCTCTCTCTCTCACACACACACACACACACACACACACACACACACACAAAATGCTCTCTTCTCGTGTCTCTTGCTCTCTTTCTTATGTGCATATTGATCTCTTGTGAGTGTGTGAGTGAGATTGAGTTGCAAGGTGCTCGAGCAAGATTTGATCGTGCGGTTGAATGGGCTCCATAGGTAGTGTTACCTATAAGGATCTTGGATGTAAGCTTCCAATAAGGTGTGACACACCTTGACCATACATGTGTGTTCTTGCCATGGTAGTTTGGTGGCTTGATTTAACTTTGTGTATCATTTGTGATGGTGGAGCAATCCTTCAAGACATAGGAAGTTCGTCTATGCCTCTCCCATAGCACAAGGGTTAACCAACAGTGAACTAATGTTACTTTTAGATGACATGCATTCTTAAAGGTATGTTTTTTATTTATGAAATCTTATATGAATAGGAAAGACACCTTTTGTGTAAGCAATTTGCTATTTGTTTTTATGGTGACCAACTTTTGAAGATGCAAGTGGCCTTAATTGGCTAATTCTTTGTAACTACTTAGCTTTGCATCTGTTATAGTCACATACTCATTGTAGATGATGATGACATTATTTAAACATCAATAGTGGTCTTAGTCTTGAAACTAGATGAGCTTTGAAGAAGATGATTTATTATATGGTTGTCAAAATAACCTTCTTTTTCCTTTTGCATGACATGACAAAACATTATAGTATGTGATTAAAGATACCCATCTACCCAAAATCAAGCAAAAGAAACATGGGTATGTAAACATTTTGTATACCTCCTTTAAGCACCTAATGTGGAGTGATCTTAGCAATGCAATCAAGTTCGATTTTTGGTGGTAGGTTTTGGGTGGAAGCATTATAACATGCACCAGAAAGTGGTGTCCGAGACAACTTTTGTATATAGTGGTTAATGAAAAGATGCAGGGGAGAAGAGAGCTTGAGCTCTTGCAAGCACACACACACACTCACAAAACCCTAAAAGAGAACACACAAGGTGAGAGGCTGAAAATCTTCTTCTTCTTCATACAACACTCAACACACCATATACAAAGATAAGAATACACACAATATGAAAAGGTACTCAACCAAACACATACTAGGGTTCTCTATAGCGTGAACCCAAATAAATGAGCTGGCCCTATAACTATGCTAGTCTCTCTGACAAAATGGTAGTGGACCTCTATATGCTTCGTGCGAGCATGAAAAACTGGGTTCCTGGCTAAGTGTATACTGCTAATGTTGTCACAGAAAATTACAACTTGTCTATCCACTGATAGACCCAAATCTGCAAGTAGCTTTCCTCAACCAAGCTACCTCACATGCTGCCGTAGTAGCAGCACCTCTGTACTCGGCCTCTGTACTAGATAGAGCAACCGTAGGCTGCTTCTTGCTGCTCCAAGTCATAGCGGCACTCCCCAAAGAAAACATGAAGCCACTAGTAGATCTTCTATCTGAGACACTACCAGCCCAATCAGCATTTGTGTACCCATGTACACTTATCTCTGTCCCAGTTTCATAAAATAGTCCACAATGCAAAGTAGACCTCACATACCTCAGTATGTGTCTCAATGCATCCAAATGCGGCTTCTGAGGAGAAACCTGCATAAACTGACTCACCAACCCAATAGCATAGCTCAAATCTGGCCTGGTGATCGTCATGTAGATCAAGCTTCCTACTATGCGCCTATACATAATAAGATCCTCCAAAATCTCTCCTGAATCTGCACTCAACTTGCCATTCTGATTCAATGGCAATGAGATAGGCTTACACCCTGTCATACCATACTTGGACAACATGTCCAAGCCATACTGTCTTTGCAGTAATCCAATACCATATGGTGACCTAATCACCTCAATGTCCAAGAAATATCTGAGCTCCCCCAGATCCTTCATCTCAAACTTCTGTCTAAGCAAGATCTTTACATCAAAGATCTTTGCATCATGGTCCCCTCTGTAATGATCAGGTCATCTACATAGATGACAACAAGCACAACCCCTCTATCACTGTCTCACATACAGTGAGAAATCTGCATTGGCTACATGAAAGCCAATAGAAACAAGATATTCAGAAATCTTGTCAGACCATGCTCTTGGTGCTTGTTTTAAGCCATACAAGGCTTTCTTCAACCTGCAAACATGCTCGGGTGACTCACATCCTCATAACCAGCAGGTGGTTGCAACATATACACCTCTTTCTGCAAATCCCCATGCAAGAATGCATTCTTTACATCCATCTGATGTAAAGACCATTGTTTTGACGCAGCCACTGCTATCACAACTCTCACTGTTGCCATCTTGGCAATTGGGCTGAAAGTTTCCTCATAATCAATGCCATATGTCTGCGCATATCCTTTGGCTACCAATCTAGCCTTGTACCTGCTTATGCTTCCATCATTGTTATGTTTTACTTTGTACACCCACGTGCATCCAAAGGCTTTCTTGCCTTCAGGAATTGCACACTAAATCCCAAGTCTCATTTCCATATAGTGCATCCATCTCCTCATCCATAGCTTTCTCCCAACACACATTTCCAATAGCCTCATGAATGCATGTGGGCTCTACAACCTTTACAACTTTTGCCATGTATGCATAGTGATGTGCCACATAACCATCATAGGTAAACCTCTGCACAAGATTCTTCACTCTCCCAGATCTTTGCTCACAGCTTTGCATTCATGGCTTCCATAGTCTTCTTTAGACTAGGTGTTCTCATAGCTGGTATCCCAAGATCCTCATCAAGGCTCATCTCTGAGCCACTAGACTCTCCATCAACATGAGAATGCCCTGCAGAAATGTCGGGCATACTAAGGGGGTCAACCACTTTCTCTTTGCCTTTATGTGATGTACTAATCACATTTGCAGGATTGGTATTATGACACAGCCTACCACTCCATGGTCTATCAACTGAACCACTAGATGAGGACTCTCCTGGTCCACTCAAAGATTGTGATTGTTGACTTGCATTCTATGCAACCACATTTCCACTCACATCAGCCCCAACAGCTTCTTTTTCAGCAGCATACCAGCTGATCATCTTATAAAAAATAACATCCCTGCTTACCCTCAACTCACGTGTAGCAGGGTTATAACACCTGTATCCCTTTTGCTCAAGGGAATACCCAATAAACACACATTTTTCAGCTTTTGGATCCAGCTTAGTTCTCAGCTCATCTAACACATGCATATATGCAATGCATCCAAAGACTTTCAGATGAGACAAATCAGGTTTTCAGCCAGTAAACCTCTCCTCTGGAGTTACATCATGTATGGCTGCAGTTGGAGTCCTGTTCTCATGATGTAAACTACTATAGAAACAGCCTCAACCCAATAGCTATGCGGCATATTCTTCTCTCCCATCAATGCTCGCGCAATCTCAGTAGCAATGTGCCTGTTTTTCTGCTCACAGAGCAACTCCATTTTGCGCTGCGGAGTGTATCTGCATGTAAACTGTCTCTGAATACCAGTCTTCTGTAAAAATTTAGAGAACTCATTGGAGAAGTACTCTTCCCCTCCATTTGACCTTAGGCACTTTACATGTTTCCCCTGTTTGCTTTTCAACCATAACTCTGAAATTCTGAAAATGAGTGAACACCTCACTCTTCTCCTTCATGAAGTATACCCACACTTTCCTTGTGTGGTCATCAATGAATGTCACATAATACCTGTAGCCTCCCATAGACATGGTCTTTGTAGGACCCCATACATCTGAATGCACAACATCTAGTGCATTTCTGCTCACATTTCTATCACGTGGAAATACATGCTTTGTTTGCTTTACAAATTTGGCATGCTTCACATATTTCTACATACCTTCAACTTTAAACTTTGGCAGCTCTATCACAATTCCTTTAGTTTGTATAGACTTCATTCTCTGCACATTCACATGTCCAATTCTTTTATGCCAAATGTCTGTGTTTGCAGCAATTCTTGAACCATTTGCAAACATCGCAGCACTCACTTCAGGCATGTTTACATTCAATGTAAACATTCTGCCCACTCTGTTGCCTTTTGCAACCAACCTGCACTTGTCTTTAAAGTCTTCAACATAACAACCATCATGGTTAAACCAAACCTGCAAACCCTGCTCAATCATTTGGCCAACTGAAACCAGATTCTTTGTTATGTTTGGAACATGAAGTACATCTGCAAGGTACTTCACTTTGCCATCCTGCATAGACAATGGCACATCTCCAACATGGGCAATTGGATGAGCAGTGTCATCCCCTGTTTCCACAAAACCTGGTCTTTCAAGGTTTTTCATCTCCTTGAACCACTCCCCATGACTTGTCATGTGGTTTTTGAAGCACGTGAATCAACGTACCATACATCATCTTTATGTGCTGCTTCAACATTTTCAGACATGGCATTAATGACATGCTACATAACAAATAACCTTTCATTATCCTCATTGTTTCTACTCGAGGATGCATAGTTGTTTTGCTTCTGCAATTTCCCATTTTGCATGTCAGCCTGCTTCTTATAACAATCTGTCTGCACATGTCCAGGCTTACCACAATAAAAGCATCCACGTGTGTATCATTATACTACCTTTGCCAATTTCCACACGACCTCTTTGACTCCCCCTGATTCTGAATTGGCCTCTTCGACTTGCATGTTGTTGTTGTTGTGAATTCTAGGACTGTTGTTGTTGTTGCTCTGCTGGCCATAATTCTGATTACCTATTCGACCACCTCCTTGGCCGCGTCCACAGCCTCCTCTACCTCGTCCAACCACAGCCTCCTCTACCTCGTCCTCTTCCTGAACTTGTGTAGAAGGCCTGTTGCTCTCTGAACCGTTTTTGTTTTGTGAAGACTGTTGGTATTCACCCAAGCTCTTCTCTGAACGCCTTGTATTGTGGCCCGAGACCACGTAGACAAACTTCCACTTTATCATCATCATCTACTGAAACACCAATAGATGCAAGGGATTCCACAATACCCTTGATCTTCACATTAGGGAAATTTGGACTTAAAAAGGGGCCTTGTAAGAGATCCCTTGGGATGGTGATGTGGACAAAGCAAGCCAATAAACCCACATATAATATTGGAGGGTACGTGCATAATTTTTTAGTTCTTTATTCCATTAACTGACATGTAGGGTGTTTTTTAATTCAAAACAATGCCTCTTAAGTATAGTTTTTTATTCCCACTATGGTGCCTTATTTTATTGAAAAAAGACACCACTCTCTTTCTTCATTACACTTTTGAATGTAACGAAGCCAACTTTGCTTACCAAACTTGAACCGAACTTCGTCCCTGCAACCCATCATCTTGCATTGTCTCCCTCATTGTCTTCCCGACTCCACAACCACAACCACTCCAAATCCGAATTGTTTTGAGCGGGAGGTTTTTGATTTTCTCTTCTTCTCAAGGCGGCAAGTTTTGAAAAAGGATGGAAAAGTATTTGTTCTTCATGCGCCATACCTGCTTGTGCATGAATAACAATCCCATTTCTTACCTTTTTCAAGTGAGTTGTGCTTACAAGTACTCTGTACATTTTGGTTCATCCAGGATACCAACAAGTTTGTTTGATGGACAAGGAGGTATTATTTAGTGATGTTGTCTTTTGGTTTTAATGAAGCAATCTTGTTTGATGGACAAGGAGGTATTATTTAGTGATGTTGTCTTTTGGTTTTAATGAAGCAATCTTCTTCACGGGAGATAAGTGTAATATCTTTGGTTTCTTTTGGTTAAAGTGTGAGTTCATGGTGCTTTTTGGTGTTGTTAAAGCACAGAACAATGCAATGGAACCTATGAAGCAAAAGAAGAAAAAGGTGGACATCCACTTCCAAGTAGAAGCCGATTATGCTCCCTGCTGTAAGAGAAATTGGTCTAGGCCAGCATGCGAAGCCCACATTACTGAGCTTCGAAATGAAGGAAAGAAAAATATGGACCTATGGTTGGATGGTAGTATTTACCCACCAGATCCAACCTCCTCTCAATCTCCATCATTCTTTAGGTTGACAAGTTTCTTCAAGTTTGTGTGTGAGGGTGAAAATGGATTGCTTGGATATTGCAAAAGATTGTTTGGCCAATGTCAAAGTATCTTTAAAAGACATTTGAGTGATAGAGATGCCAGAATAAAAATGCTTGAAGGTGCGAATTTTTACTTGGCATCGATCACAACAGCAAGCTTCAAACGAGGACAAAGCAAAAGTTTGTGCTGGGTTACAAAAAGAGTTTGATCATTTGCAGCAGACTATTCGTAAGATGCAAGACACTATTAAAGAGAAGAATGAAATTTTGGCAGTTCGAGAAATCAACAATTTCACATTGGAGAGTGAGAATGCACACCTTCGAAAACAACTTGAAAAGTTCAACAAAAAATTACAATATTTGAAAGACACGCCATTGGGTGCTCGATTACGCAAGAGACAGATCAAACCATTGGAAGAACTCAATGTTGGAGGTGGCCAATGGAAGCATCGTGTAAAAGCTTGCAGGTATTGGGATCTATAATTTCTTTGAGCTTAAATTTCTTTGAGCACTCACTTTTCATTTTCATCTTTAGTTCCTTTTTTGGAGATGGGGGATTGGGTGTGGGGGTGGTATAGTTAGATGAATGATGGACTGAAATAGCTATCGTTGTTGCTTCAGGATGGTCACAGATGTTGTGGGTCCAAAAGAGCAAGGTTCTGATATATTTGGCAAAGTTCTGACAAAAGACATCGTGGAGTCAGCAATACAGCATCCTAAGTTTGCAAGACTTCGATCAGACATAGCAAAGCAATCCTTGCAGGAGGTGAGTGAAGCATTCACTCCTGCAGATGCACAAGATATATGTGACATGGCTGGTATAAGCACAAAGTCTTACAGGATGTTGTTTAATAAAGTTAAAGAGGGTTTCAATTGTAAGCTTGGAAAAAAAACAGTAATTCCCATTCCAAAACCATTTCACGTGAACAAAGTTCGAAATATTCTCAACTTGGGAATGGTCAAACTTGTTGGAGAGCCTTGTCACGTGTCTAGTACATTGACAATGACTAAAAAGAGCGGGGAACAGAAAATCATAGAGCTTATAGAGTTCAACAATTTCATTATGGATGTTCAAAAATTACAAATGGCTATGGTGAAATTTTATGACATCAGTGTACATGAGTGCAATGGAAGGCTGAAATTTGTTTTAAAACTTGATGAGAGTGAGGTGATCAAAGGGCAGAAGCTGGAAAGGGTTAGCATGACTTTAATGAATAGAGCTTTGGATGCAAGTATCAGTAATGCTGATGAGAAGCACTTTAGTGTACAATCCGAAAATGAGATTTGGTGGCTGGCTGCATTTGAGGTGACGTGCTATCCATTTTTAAAAAAAGAATATTATGTTGCTATCCTCTTGTTATGATGTTGTAGACAATTTAACTGTTGTTGTTAACAGGTTCCAACAGAGACCCATGAAATTCTAAAGTGGTACTTCAACCAGACTGAGCTTCCTTGGCGAAAAGCTTTATGTAGAAGGATATGGTGAATATGAGGTTGAATGGCACTTGGCTGCAGATCTTAAAACCTTGAAATGCATGTTTGGTATTTCCCAAGGAGCAATGGCCAAGTATCCTTGCCTGTATTGCATGACCGAACGAGATGTCTCCAAAGGAGGAAAAGAGAGAGAATGGAAATGCCTAAATGCAATCAGTAATAGGCATGAAGCCCCAAATCGTGATGCTCCAGGAGTGGATCCTAATTGGGATCCAATTCTTCCTATCCCTTTGATCAGAGTTCATATTTGTGTTTTGCATGCGCTGGTTAGAATAATTGAGAAACTAGTCTACATGTACATCGAATTTTCATGGAATATGAAACCAGCATTAGAGAGTGAAAGAACTATTAAAAAAATAGAGCAAGTGCTTTCAGATGCAGGTTTACATTGTGGTCAAGTGAAGATTGAGAAGGACTTGAGAAGATCAGGGAAGATCGGAAATGTTCCTAGCAAACCATGTTTTGGAGGTGCAAAAGCCAGAAAGTTCTTATCTAATCATACCCAGAGAGGTCATCTGGGTACAGATTTTGAGGTGTGGAGGAAGCTTCATGCAGCTGTACCTCATCAAGGCTCTTCAGGGGACGAGCAAGGGTGGAAAAGGCCAAAGCGTGGTTGGCACTTGATCGCCTAGCACCTTTGTTGCAAAAAGCAAGGTTTGAAGATGGGGATGTTGAGAAATTTGAGGCAGTTGTGACAGAGTTCTACACTAGCTATGAAAAGGCATGGGGTGCGACAAACTTGACACAATACATGGTTATTACTTGAAAAACCTACAGCTTTGAGTTTTTTTTGTTGTTCAAAAAATATTGTACGATACTAAATGTCTTGTTGTTGTTGAGCATTTGTAGCACATTTTGCATGCATATGGAACCTTTTTTGCAAAAGAGTTTGGAAGCCTTGGGATTTGGTCTACCCAAAGCATGGAAAGATCTTATTGGCAAGCACGTTGTGCCTATCAAAGGGCCACTCAACATGAGGAGGAATGAAGAAAAGTAATCCCATGAAGCAACTATGTCAGTGGTGGTATAGGCAGATTCAAGTGAGGGCTCGTGTGAAGATCAAACAGTCTGAATCAGCTGTGTCATGTGCAATAAGAAAGATGCAGGCTGAACGGAGACGATCAATATATGTCTCCTCACAGGGAAAGCAGAATCATGCTGAATGGCTAAGACAACGACAAAGACAGGGCAGAGTGTGGAAGAAAATTGATCATTGAAATACATATTATAAAACAATGATGTAACTGTGAAAGATTTTAAAAGAACAAGAGCTTTCATCTATGCCCCATATATAAATGTTTTCAATACATACACATTTCATAGTTTTTAATGGTAAGCAAGAAGAGTATTGAGAAATATGAAGAAACTTCTTAGCGACTGGAACAATCTAAATCTGTTAATATGGAGCAGAGACTTCCCCCAGCCGAGCCTTTTTTGATGAAGTTTCTGCATCATCTTCTTCATCCTCTATCAATGGCACAACAGGGACCTTTGGCCTTGCTGTTCTAAGAAGATGCTTCTTCCCACAATCACTCAACAGATTAGGATCTGTGATTCCACATGCCAACCCGTAAGCAGCATATATTAAATAATATTTACATCTCAACGAATATACTCCAGGTCCCTCTCCAAAAATTCGAACAGCTGCTTGCCGCTCCTCCAGAAGTATTGCCTTGTTTGCATTCAGCCTTAAGTGATAGCCACCTAAATACCTGGATAGAGTCTTTATCGCCATCAGAGGAAAACTTGCATTGTCCTTGGAGAAGCTAGCGTGAAATATCACAATTTGAGGGAATTTTAGGCGATGTATATATGTTTCTAGTGTCGAATCGTGGCCCAATCCCGCCATACGCTTGCCTGAAGCACGTTTGAGGAATGTGTCTTCATATATTTCCAATTGAAAAAATAAAGGAGCATTAGCCAGAAACAACATCACCAAACATTTCAGGACAAAGTTGATAAAGCCAAATCCGCAACAAAAGTACGAAAACACAACAAAAAAAACTAACCTCTTGGTTCTCATCTACTTCAAGCAAGGCGTCTTGCCATAAATTAGTGCTCGAACTAGGAACGGTTTCTGCTGACTTACTTGGCACATCCCTAAACCCTCCCATGTTGGTAATATTCAGTCTTTCCCTTGCTTCTTGTAGCTCTTCCTCTGTGGCATCTTTTCCTTCATATTTAAGGACATCAGCATAGATCATCTTTAGTGTTGTTGTAGTAGATAGGAACTCGGTGTCTTTCACATGGCCATCCACTAGTAAGTACTTATCTATCCCATCATCATCTACAAAATTGTCATCGACCTCCAGATTTTGGGCTATGAAAGCTATGCAATGGTCCTCCCTTAAGTTAAATACATGTATGTCTGTCAGCAATATATACTCTGAATCTCCTACTTGGTAGGAGGGGAGTAATGGTGTTGGAATGGGGGAGGAGTCATCTGATTCAATCACAAGCTGACCTATATCAGTGTTTTGTTCTCTCACTGCCTCAATATCAACCGCCGAACTGAGCTTCCTCTCTTCTTCAACATTGAACTCCTCAATCACATGAGGAGTGTCCTCCTCTTCAGCAACATCCTCAACGGTGGGACTAGCCTGACGAGAAACCGTGTCTTCACTTTCATTTGTTGCATGCGGCTTTGTACATTCTTCATCTGTTAATTGCATGTTCATGTGCAAGAAGCATAAGAAGGCATAAGAGTATTCCATCAAGCGGCATTTTCTTTTGTGAAAAGGGCATAGCAAAGCTCTCTTCTTATCACATGGTACCTTGTGCCAATCCCTGTTTAACCTCTGCTTCTTCTCCGGCGACACCTTGAGATTAAAATGAATGTGATTTTTCCCATCAATCATTGGTTCTTCATTTGTGAGCTCGTCAAACTCTTGCTTTGCCTCTTCAAAGTATCCATGATGGCTAGAAAATGTATCCTCCTCCAGAGAAAAATCGCAATTGAACATCAACAAAATTGCAGGGTGCAAATCATGACGTCGACATTTGTAGAGGAAGTCATACAACAGAGTTGCAGGTGTTTAATCTCTTCGTCCACATCAAACTCGACTTGAACTTGCGCCATGGCTGAATTTAAGGGTGTAGATAAGACATGGAAAATATTAGTTCAAGCAATGAATCAAGCGACAGTCGGTCTTAAACAACAAATCTCTGTGTGGTGTGAATGGATTCAACATAACGCGAGAGGAGATGCCAGAGGAATCCAGGTATTCCTCCTCGCGTTGTAGTGAATCTATTTTCCCTAATGCAAATAAAATTGTAGCTTAGTCAAGGACCTCTTCTCACGTTATGGTGAATCGATTCACCATAATGCGAGGAGGAATATTGTGCTTCCTATGGGACCTTCGCTCGCGTTATGGTGAATTGATTCACCGCAACATGACTTTTTCATCCTTTGGTGCTGCCTCTTACGTTATGGTGAATTATAAATAAAGATACTTCTCAAGTACCCATACTGAGAGAGGAGGTGTCAAACGAATTAAAATAGTCTTCTTCGCAGTTAATTCACCATAAGGCGAGGAGTCATAGGTTTTCAATTCACCTTAACGCGATGAAAAGACAAAGCAAGGAGTCATAGGTTTTCAATTCACCTTAATGCGATGAAAAGACAAAGCAAGGAGTTCTGCATGAATGAAACCAAAAGAACGAAATAACAAAAGAAGAAGGAAGCACAAAAGAGATAAAAATACCAGGAAAACGAATTGTATACAAACGTCGCAGGAGATGGAGATGAAGGAGTTTGTCGTTATCTTTGATGGAGATGAAGGAGGTTGGAGGTTTGTCTTTGACGTTTGATACAGGAGGATGAAGGAGGATGATTGATGAAGGAGGGTTGGAGGAGATAGTCAGTCGTTGATGGAGATGAAGGCCGTTGGGTGGTGGGGAGATAAATGAGAATACGAACTCCAAGAGAGGCAATAAATGAGATGGGTATCCTAAAGAAGCAATTAAAGACCGTTTTTAATGCAATAAATGAGATGGGTATCCTAGAGAAGCAATTAAAAACCGTTTTTAATGCTATGCGACACGTCAGGCTTCAGCGTCGCGTTTTCACCCGCCATTCCATGAATGCCACATGGTAGCCCGCCATGTACCTAGCACGTGTACAAGCTATAAAGTTTAATCAAAGCCCTTTTTAATGGTATGCGACACGTCAGTGCCGCCTAGTCACCCTGGCAGCCCGCTAGCACATGTGTTCGCTCTAAAGACTAATCAAAGCCGTTAACCATGCCACCTTTTCGTCCTCTTATCAATTTTGCCTTGTCCGTCCTCTTGCTTGCCTCCAAGTGACTTCCGACTACCGCCACAGTACTGAACCAATATTCCACCTCCTGCACGACAGTCTCCATCCTTTCTCACGCAAGAAATGTAAGTTTTTGTATATTACTTATTGTTTTATAAGTTTCTTGTATATTGCTTGTCTGTTTTGTTTTTTCTTCGACTGTTTACCCTTTGCCATTGTTTTTTCTTTGACTGTTTGCCTTCTGCCATGGTGATTCGATTCACCTTAAAGCACACGACGGGCCATTAGAATCTCAATGCGCTCCATGTCTTATGTGGTGAATCGAATCACCAAAATGCAAGATGGAATGGGAAGAGATTCGCGATAATCCTCCTCCCGTTGTAGTAAATCGATTCACTACAACGCGAGGAGGATTGTTTTGCTTTGACTGGCCCTTAGTCTCACGTTATGGTGAATTGATTCACTATAACGCAAGACCAAAGGGCAAATGATTCACGATAATCCACCTCTTATTGGTGTCAATTAATTCACCTCCTACACGACAGTCTCCATCCATTCCCACTCATAGAATGTGATGGAAGTGTATTACTTGATTGTTTTGTGAGTTTCTTGTATATTCCTTGATTGTTTTGTTTTTCCTTCGACTGTTTGCCTCTGCCATTGTTTTCTCTTCGACTGTTTGCCCTCTGCCATGGCGATTCGATTCACCATAAAGCAGACGACGAGTCATTAGAATCTCAATACGGCTCTATGTCTTATGGTGAATTGAATCACCAAAATGCAAGACGGAATGGTAAGAGATTCGCGAGAATCCTCCTCCCGTTGTAGTGAATCGATTCACTATAACGCGAGGAGGATTGTTTTGCTTTGATTGGCTCTTAGTCTCGCGTTATGGTGAATCAAATCACTATAACGCAAGATCAAAGCTCAAAGGATGCATGATAATCCGCCTCTTATTGGTGTCAATTAATTCACCATAATGTGAGGAGGATTATTGTGTTTTGGTGGGCCTTCATCTCGCGTTATGGTGGTGAATGGATTCACCATAATGCGAGGAAGTGCATATTGCTTTCTTGGCCACCCTCTCTCGCTTTATGGTGAATTGTTAATCGTGTACTACTGAATAGCTAAGTTTTTTGCTCTTTCTTACGTTTTCAGATGGCTCGTGTAAGGCATACAGCTAGACCCATTGACAATGCAACTCCCTCATCTACTGGGAAGAAGATGGGCACTCTGAAAGCCTCAAGATCGAGGAAATCAAACAGTCCTTCCCGATTATCCACAAAACGCAGCCTAGACTAAGGCGTTTCGCAGAGCATTCGTCAGCTCTGCGAGAAATCACAAAGTTTATGAAGCACCCAACAGCTGCTATTCCAAGATTGCCTTTCCAGAGGCTTGCCAGGAGAATTTATGAGCAAAATGGAATTTTGTTTAGGTGGAAGGCATCGGCCCTGTTTTGCTTGCAGGAGGCCATAGAAGATTGGATGATCGAATTTTTTTTGGATAGTTACGTTCTTGCTGCCCATGCACACAAGGTGACAGTGATGAACAAAGATTTTTTCAGCCTAGTAGCCCTTCGTTTCAGATACGATAAGTTACTTAGACCAGTTACGTTTACTGAATGAACGAATGTTACAAATTTTGGATGTCCGTCCTGGACAAAAAGTGAGAATTGAAGAGGTGACCGAGGGAGGTCCAGATCATGAACATCAGATTCGGGTAAATTTAATGACAAGCGCTCAAAGGGAACATCAAGCTGCAATGCTTGCATTGCAAACAAAAAGGGAAAATGTTCGCGCACTCCACGCTATGAATCGGGAGGCGCTGCAATTTTTGTTGCTAGAGTTCTATGTACCCTTTAATATTAGAGGGCATAGATGTTATTTCCGGATTCATGCTGAGGAAATCAACATTTTGTTTGATCCTAAAACTGAAGTCAACGACAAAGTGCTCAGATGTGTTTTAAGGTATACTCTTTTCTCTGTCCTCCCACAATTTTTCATTCTTGGCTCTTAAAGTTTATGCCTCACTCTTGATATGTTTCCTTGTGAAGTTTTGTTATTTTGTAATTGCCCGAGGATGTACAGCAAACGAGTGTTCCAGATTGATTCACTGGTCTCAACACTGTTGCTAGTAGAGTCAGTTCTGTATCTCGATGTGCTGAACTGGTTTCGGGAGGTCCAGCTGGACGATGCTCGAGTATTTTTTTTGGCATATCATGAAAAGTGAGTTTGTCTCTCTATCTCTCTTGCATGATGCTTATACGAATCATCGTACACGAGTTATATAGTGCTTCCTTTGGATTGAAACTAATAGAAATCTATTTGGATGTGATGCAGTTCCCATTGGAGTCTTGTACTAGTTGATGTGCAAGACAATGTCATTTACCTTGCAAATTCGACATCTGGTGTCCATGGCAATGTTTTGCTGTAAGTAAAAATCATTAAGATACATATTATTGTTTGAGTTAGAAGTCCGGATTGATCAGGATAATGATTGCTCTTTGTTTACAGTGGTGTCAGGAAACTAATGGCAGCTTACAAGAGCCTGAGCATGGACATCGACACCCTGGATCGATCGACCATCCGAAGGGTTAGTGTCCCCAAACAAGAAGATGGTTACAGCTGTGGGTGGAGGGTTGCACTTAATGCAATGTTGCTACTTACGGAGCATTTTTCAACTCCCTTCAGAGGATGTAAGCATTTTTCAGCTCCCATACGCATGCGTACTCTTGTTTATCTTCTTGTATATTGTCATGTTGATCTTATTTATGCCTTGATGAATTGTGATGGCAGTTTCCATCAATGTCTCGCTACGTGGACCTAGACGTCCAAACGTTTAGGGAGGAAACGATTGCGAAATTGATCGAGGTCGCTGAAGTTATGCCTCCAGACGGCCCAGTGGACTTCATCCCGCCCAATCCACGAGGGGGGATAGACCCCCCTGAGCCTCTTACATGGGCTCTGTACTTGGGAGAAGAGCCATGGCTCCATCCTAAAGCCGATACCTATGGGTTCCAGTAATAAATAGTTTTTTCCTTCTTCCAACAAATGTACGTTTGTAAATATGCAGCTATACATATACATTTATATTTTTTTGCACATATTTAGTGTTATTGGAGAGAGAACATCAATTGTAAATGCACTTTTAATTTGAAAATCAGAGGATCAAATTTGCTACTGTGTTCCTTTACTGCTTGTTTTCTTACTTTAAGCCTTTTTTGTGTACATAAAAATTCAATTGGGAAATTTTTGCCTTCATTACATTGTTTTAAACAATAAAGCATTACAAAAGCAATGTTCTGAATAGATAAGTTTATTGCATATGGAAAATACATTGTCACCGTATACATGGTCACATCATATATCTTCTAGTGCCTCCAATTCATGTGGGGCTGCAACATCTTTACAAATGATCTGATGCTCTCTTCTTTTACTTAGCTTCCGACCATGGAGCTTGAAGCAAAATTGATCTGGAGGATTCTGAATAGCTACTTCTAATTCCTTCCTAACATATTCGAGAGTCCAATTCTCTTCCACTTCCAATGTCAAAGATGGGTGACCCTGTCGAATCATAACTATATCTATCAAGCAAGAGTGGCTGCCATCTCTTGTATCTTGGTCCATGCTTTCCCAGTTGTTGTTGATCCATCGCCACCTTCTATAAGTAAATGACATGCACAGATGTTGCCTGGCAATATAGTATCTGATTCCAAAATATAGTATCTGATTCCAAAATATCATTAGGATAATTTTTCGAGTATAATCAAATAAGCGTTGTAACTGTTTCACAAAAATACATTTGAATGTCATAACACTCACCGAAATGCAATGGCGGAGGTGTTCAATTGACATTCGATCAAATCATCTCCCTTTGATGATTTCACTCTCCAACCTTTGTCAAACAAATGATCAAGCTAGGCTTCATCTATATCTTTGCACACAAAAGTTATTCTAGTTTTTCTCAATTGTTTACAATCAAAAAATCAATGAACAAAGCATGCAATTGGAACAAACAAACTTAAGTGGACATTTCTTGCACCAATGCTAGGCTTCATAGCACATTTCTTTGCACATAAAAGTTGTTCTAGTTTTTCTCAATTGTTTACAATCAGAAAATAAATGAACAAAGCATGCAATTGGAACAAACAAACTTAAGTGGACATTTCTTGCACCAATGCTAGGCTTCATAGCACATTTAATATCATTAAACATTTTGGTCCTGTATGACTCTATCACTTCTGTGTCAAGCAATGGCCACTCAGGACTATCAAGTGCGGGCAACGGAATACGTTCCAACTTTCCATGTCGACTCGATTGAGTGGGCAAGGTATAAAATGAGTCATAGAAATATGTTCTACTTCTTGTGAGATCACTTGGTGCACGACCTTCATATTGAAGTTCCCCCACCTCACCATGTACGACATTCAAGAATCCCATCAAGCATTGTGCAGGCTCCCACTCCTAAAGATTGGATGGGTACAAATCTGTGCAAGGCAGAAAAATGTATATCAATCACCTTATTTGCAACATTGAAATACAAAACACAAGCACTTACAATGTGGTCTATGTCTTGGAAGTTCTTCCAATGGTCCCACGTTGATCTCTTTTTGCATGAATACATGCTGGATCAACACTTCTTTGGCAGTTTTTCCTCCTACTGCCATCTTAAAGTCAAGGATCCTTCCTTTCCAATGTTTGGCCAAGTCTTCAGATACCTTTCCCTTCACTCGGTAGTGGCCTCATTTTCCTAGCTGCATAGTGACCCAAGAGTACTTCCTGTATACTTGGGGAATCCATTCTTCGTTCTCGTCTTTTATGTTATACAACACAATAGATGAGATACTGCTCCTTGCTCGTTTCAGTCCACTTTCGGGTGCCATGATAGATTAACAGACATATGAGAAAGAAGAAGTAGCAGAAAGTGGATGACTGAGCTAACCGCTTTTGTGGATCAAGGAGGGAAGAAGAAATGAGGGACGGTGTGTTCTTTTGGGCGCTAAAGATGTTTCGAGATTCAAAAGTGGAACCAAGTTGAGGGAATAACCAGGAGAATGTGTATCTATCTATTCCAAGCATTCAAGCTTCATTAGTTCTAGGGGTGGTGGAAAGAATTTTTTAGTGCTCCACGTCTAAAACAGGAATGTGGAAAACATTCTTTTATTGTGTTAGGTGCTGACAAAAAAACGGTTTTAAATATTTTAAGACAAGGTAATGGTTTTTTTTAATATTTCATGAAGATAAGAGTTTCTCCACGTTTTGGGTGGAGAGGTCCCACCACCGGTGAATATCGTTCGTAGATTACATGTCACTCAATCTATGTGTCTATTATTATATTATTGTTGAAACAGCCCTCTTTTGAGTCCAGAATTTTCCTAATGATGCATAGTCATTCACAGACATACTCTTTTTCTCCACAGTATGAAGTTCATTCTTCAATTGTATCTTTCTTGCCTTGGTATTCGTTTCATAGAGTTTTACCAAGGTGTCCCACGACTCTTTGGGGGACTTGGCATCTTGTATGTGTCCAATCATGGTGTTGACGTTGTGTGCAATTTATGAAGTAATATATGCAGAATTCAATATAGCCCTGGTCATCATATTTCACTTCGTCAAGAAGATGAGAGGCTGAAAATCTTCTTCTTCTTCACACAACACTCAACACACCATATACAAAGATAAGAATACACACAATATGAAAAGGTACTCAGCCAAATACATTCTAGGGTTCTCTATAGTGTGAACCCAACTAAATGAGCTGGCGCTATAACTATGCCAGTCTCTAAAATCGTTGTCACACAGCTTGTCATCCCACTGGCTGCATATCACCCATGATCTCACCAACCATGCCAGTGTTGTAAGTTTTGGACCTATCCCCCAGGCGGGTCATCAGTGTCCACCGCTGTCCACTGCTGTCCATCACTAGATGAGCTCGATATCTCAATAGTTAAGGCATGCTAGAAGCGATGAATTGTGCTACTAAGAATTCACAAAATTATAATAAAAAATGATCTCACCAACCATGCCAGTGGTGTAAGTGTGGGGCCTATCCCCTTAGTGTCCACCGCCTCACTAGATGAGCTCGATATCTCAACAGTTAAGGCATGCTAGTAGAAGCGATGAATTGTGCTACTAAGCATTCACAAAATTATAATAAAAAATGTGAAAATTTCTTGACTGTTTAAAAAATCTATGCCGGCTTAAAGTTCTTTGCCACTTTAGAATAGGTGTAGTTGGGTGTCAGATTCATTCACAAAATTTAAATCACCAAGTATGGTTGTCAAGTTGCTCTCTATTTTCCTTGTTACCCACTTCATCTTTTGCAATGGTAGCTCCATCCTTGAACTCCTTCCTCACTACGTAGTAAAGCTTATGATGTTTGCATGTAGCTTATTGTCTCATTGTTGGAATTAGGGTAAGGGTTGTAACAATGCACACACACACACACACACACACAATGTAGAGAAGCTTAAGGGAGCGCAAAACAAGATGATGATTAAAGAATGTGTGCTATAAAAAGATGACAAGTATACCCCAAGATGTGTGCACACTAGTGCAGCAGGAAAAACATTCTATAGAGGAAAAAGTGTCCTGGTTTGTCCTAAGTGTTTCACACAGATCACTACCAAATATGGCTACAAAGTGTCTTGGTTTGTCCTAAGTGTTTCACACAGATCACTTCCACATATGGCTACAAATCTCCCCTAGAAGTGATGAAGTGAACAAGGGGTGAGCTGGCGCTAGAAGTACAGAGATGTGCGAGGCTCTTTGGACTATAATAGGAAGCCCATACTAGTCCCCAAAGAAAATAAAATTCAAAGCTTTGCAAAAAGCTTCAAACCTCTCATGGAAGAGCCTTTGTGAACAAATCTACCATGTCATCATGTGCTAATAGGTAAGCCAAGCTTATTTTCCCTGCAAAGTATCTCTCCTTGACATAATGAAGTGCACCTCGATATGCTTCATGTGCGAGCATGAAATATTAGATTCCTTACAATTGCCATTGTGCTCTGACTATGAGTGAAGATGGTAGTGGATGAGGACTAGCCAATACCTAAATCAGCTAACACACTCGAGTGTATGTTATGGGGGCTACCACACCTCCAAAGAAGGAACTCTATGCATTCACCTTTGGAAGAAGCAATAGAACATAATCGTCATAGGAAACTTACCAATGCTTCATGCTCGTGTCCCTTGAGGTCTCCAAGCTCACTTCAAGAAGATCCAATCCTCCAAGATTCACCTCCACACTGTCACCGTAGAGTCGCTCACACCACCACACAAGGCAATCTCTTTGTCTCACTTCTCTACACGAGCATACATGCATACAAGCATAGAGAAGGCACATGCAATAAAATACTCTCTCACAGTCTCTCTCAGGACAAGGCAAGAACTCTCATAGCACAAAGGGGGATTGTGTCCATTCATTATGACAAAATACCTTATATATAATTGGCCCTTATTCACACTTGGGCACCCAAAACTTACTAACTAAGGCCTTGGGTGGCCAATATCTCATAATGTTAACAACTTTTATAGTGCCTTTGCATGACACCTATTAATGTCCTCAAATGGAGGAGCATAATTGTTAATCCTAACTGGGATTAACATCCTCCCCTACCTGATGTATGTTCTGTCCCTAGAACTTGTCATCGAGGTCTAAAGACTTGGTTACCAAACTCATGATGATAGAAGTTGCAGCGTGATTCAAGCTTTTTCAAGGTTCTTCTGAATGTAGAGTGTGATCTCCAGAACGCCGTGTCTACCATATCTTTAAATGTTAAATGCATGTACACTGGTAAAAACTTGAGGCGATGGTAGTATAAGATCATGCCTCTATCAGTGGGGCCTTGGTTGATGTCAAATAGTAGTTGATCTGCATCATATCCATCATATCTCTCTTTGGGTTGGTCAATAAGGACCACGATCAATTCAAAAATCAGACACTGGTCACGATAGCAGGATCCTAGATGCGACGCCATGCCTGTATCCATGTGAGCAATTGCTTCCTTTGTTGTCCTATATCTGAAAATGCTGTTGGCAAAAATAGAGGAAAGTTGTAGCAGATATGTGAATCCTGTTGCTTTGCATCATGGAATTCCAGTGGTGTCCATCTTCATTTCAGAAGCATATATGATGGATTCGCTCTCTTTGTGGGCAGAGCACACATGTACTGGTGACTATATTTTGGGATTGTGAAGTACTCCTGTCGCCATGCTGGTTGTATACCAAAATCTTCAATTTTGGAGTTTGCATCCTCTGTGACAATTTTTGTATAGCCCCCTAATGTATGAACTGGATGTGCCTTTCTCCACCTACAGAAGCAGTAGCTGATCATGAATGTTACAATTCTCATTTCAAGTAAATCTGCCAAGTGAGAATTAGGCAGCTTTGTATGCCTTGCCACATTTAACCATAAGGTGCCTTCTCCAGCTAAGGGCAATAATTCTTCTAACTCCGGATTCGGTGCTCGGAGAGGACATGGTACATAAGGTTGCTTTAAAGATGTAATGTCAGAGTAAGCTTCTAGCAGGATCCGCCTGGTAAGTTCAAATGGTGTTATTTGCATCAACACCTTGAACATCAATTTTGGCTTCAAAAATGGATTCCTTGCTCTGATGAATCCTTCATATTTTGCAGTAATCAAAGACTCAAGAACAATATCATCACAGTAAAGGGCTAAAGAGTATCTTGTGGTAGATTGTGACGTACCTCTAGGTGGTGTGCCGGCAGCTCCTCGGGGGCGAGAGTGTTAGTGGGAAATTCGAAGAAGACGAGAGAATATACAATATGCCTGAAATTTGTCAGTAGTAGGAGGAATACTAGGGTATGGATTTAGTAATTTACTTGCTAACAAAGGAAAACACAAGATAAGTTGGAAGATTAGATGAACTTGGGGTTTCCTCTTGACCCTCTCTAGAACTAGGGGGTGGGTAGGTGGGTTTGTTGAGCTTCATAAACTCCTGGAGGTCTATGACTTCCGCAGGAGATATATCAGGATATTCAATGTGTATTTCATCAAAGTTATAGACAACTATGGTCAGCATGGCTTCTAGATGTTTATGTATATAACAATACAATTTAATAATGCCATAAGGATGGTAGAGGGTAGATTCACAAAGGTTTAAGTGTTGATGCGTATTATACACCTCTGGCCAACCATGACTGATTATCCATTGATAACTTCTAGCTACAACCTCATAATTAGCCGGTGTAAGAGGAATATCATCTGGTACAAACAGGTCAAGTTTATCGTCGACACTGTTATCCAAGATGTCTAAATTTTGCAGCACCTGACACCAACTACATAGGTTGAGCACAATAGGGTGTAATGGATAGAAGAATACATCTTTGGGATCGGTTAGTACTAGGTCCCCCTGGAAGATACCAACAATAATGGTAGGGTAAGCATCAAGTTTTTGTATTTTATCTAATTAGTGTCAAATCTCCTAGGCTTAAATCTTTAGATAGATTTATTTCATATTGAAGTAAAGAGAGTGTGTGTTAACAAAAAGAGAGTAAGAGTTTGAGGAGGGACCCAAGGAGTCACCAGCAATGAACCTATCTCCGAGGCTCACTCAAGAAGCATGCGCAACTCAAGAAGCAGGCTCTTGTCTTTCACTTAGTTCTCGGACAGCTAGTTGGTGCTCCAGTTCATGTATCCTTGAGTCTCTGGTTGTTATTAGAAGATCTGAAATTGTTGTTTCTCTAAGCATTCTGGTTGCATCTAATTCTTCAAATCTTCGTGTGGCATTTTCTTGTGCCCTTCTGGGCTGATGCTTCCAACACTTGAGATTCTTCAATCTTTTTAAGCCTTTTAGCCGCCAATGCTTGGCTTTCTTGGAGTTGCTGAGTAATCTGTAGCATTTCTTGTTTGTGGGTCTGGATCAGCTTCTCCATCTCCAAAGATTTTGCACCAAAGATTTTGCATTGATTGTCTCATTCAAGGCCCTTACTTTTTCTACATTTGCTTTGTTTGTTTGTTCTTGTTCTGTCTGAAGCTGGAGGACTCTGTGATCAACATCTTTCAGGGCTACATATATAGCTATCAAGTTCGTTTTTAGTTCCTATTCCTTGGCTTGGAATGTACTCTGTACCTCCTAAAGCTTTTGAGCATGGATGTTGGCGTATTCTCTATAGTGTATAACTTCTTTTTGAATCTGTTCTTTGGCGTGCTCCACTTGCGTCTTTGGTTCTTTATTTTCTTTAATTCTTTGTACTATTATTTGGTTGAGGCTTGGATTATTGCTCTCTAGTACTTGGTATCTTGCTTCTTGCTCTTTAGCAGCCTTCAAGCTTTTTAAGATTACATCTCTATGTATTGCTTCTGCTGCTGCCAAGTGTTCCTGGAGTGTCTAGACTTGGTTTGTGGCTTCCTAGACCTGTCTCCATTGTGTTGCATTTTTATCTCGAAGCATGTGATTTGTCAATAGGTGACAGCGCCACACCCTCTATTCTTGTTCCCAAATGGAGGTACTTGTGGGTGGCAGTTGCGCCGTCTAATTCTTGGTGTGGTAATTGTAATAAATTGTCCAGGCCTTCCAAAGTCTCGTTGAGGAAGCGCTCGTAATTTAGATTCTGTAAAAGGAAGATGGTGGGATGCTTTCTACATCATCCAACCTTTGGCATTTGCTTGGGATGGGTACTTCCTCACTTCTCTTTCGCTTGGCTACATCTAGTCTTTCTTCGGGGACCTCTATAGGTGCTGAGGTTGCCTCTTCGTGGCTTTGGTGCCCTTCTTCTTGCAATTGCTCTTGTTCTGTGGCTTTCTTTGTAACCAATTTAGCTGATGCATGTGGATCTGATATAATTGAATTTCAAAGTGGGGGGGTTTTTGAAAATGATCGGTGTTGGGCTAGGAGGGGGGGTTGTCAATGTATTTTCGCTGCTGTGCGTAGTGGAGTTTCTAATAAACTTAAGCCCTTGGCTTCCTTTTGCTCCACCACTTAGGAAGCTATTTCCTAGGCCAGTTCTGCTTCTATGCGTTTGCGACTCCTCCACAAACACTAGGTATAATACACCGCATCTTCTTATCGATTTTCTTTTTTCTACTCTTCTTGAGATTCTTCATGATTTCCTTTATGTCTTTTAATAATGCTTGCCCTTCTTGCAAGTCTCCAGAGGTGAGTGCTGGTGGTTCTACTTGTGCTGCTTGCTGTTCCTGTTCTTCGTGCACTGGATCTGGAATAGGGAGTTGTGCTACATGATTTAGCACCTTGGTAAGTAAGTAAGGATTGCAAAACTTTGATTGGTGCACCTTTAGGTAGTTTTCCATTTTCCTATGAATGTACTAGGCCCAATCATCCTCCTTTTCTTCATGCACCTTAGCGATTTTGTTAAGGGGAACCCTGTTGTTGCAGTGGTCAACCGGTTTTACTTGCATCATAAGGAAAATGCTCTGCAAGCTTTCTTTGTCACCTCATCCTTGATATTTTCATATTCAACCCTCTTGGAATTGTAAGAGCTTTTCTTTAGCATTACGTCCAAAGGCATCTTTTTGAAGTTGTGAGAGTGGATTTTTAATGGTGGTGGTAACTCTATAAGGCTTCCCGGATCAATTCCTCTGAGAGTAGGACATGTTCTGTGGTTCCATCTGCTTTGGTAACATTCCCTCTCTTAGTGGCCTTTTCATAAGACTTTAGGTACTCTGCACACAATTTTGGATTGATGATATGGTGTAGATAATCTACCATTCGCCCCAGGCCTACTTTCTCTAGCTTGTCCTTGACTTCAGATTCTTCCAAGATCTGCAAACACTTCGGGTTGTGGTACTACAGTGCTATCTTCCCATGGGTAGTATGGACATCCTCGCTAATGATTGATCCATGGAACAATTGTGCATACTGTCCCAAATAGTTTAGTTTTGGGCCACGTGTTGGTCTCTTCTTCCTGCTTTTAGGGGACCCAGTGGCACTAGCTTGTGTGACTATCAAAGTCTCCTCGACTTACACTTTAGAGGTAGCAGACGTCGACATCTGTAATAATGATAAGAAAGTCAGTCATACTGTAGTGGTGAGAGCATGTGGTCGTTGCCTCTTTTTTTTTTTTTGAAAGTGTGTGTTTGAGTGTTATATTTGATGAGAGAAGGGTGTTAATGGTGTGAACAATAACAAGGTACGAGTCTATAGGTGGGAAGGTGCAAACCGTGAAAGTGCAAGAATGTTATTCGTGAGATAGCAGGGTACGAAACCCATAAGATGGCTAAAATCGTGAGAAGATTCAACCGTGTGGCGGCAGTTAATCCGTGAGATGGGTTGAAACCGTGTGGTGGCAGTTAATCCGTGAGATGGGTTGAAACCGTGAGGCAGTTAATCCGTGAGAAGGTTTGAAACCATGAGATGGGTTGAAATCGTGAGGCAGCTAATCCATAAGAAGGACTGAAACCGTGAGATGGTTAAAACCGTGAGATAGTTAAAACCGTGAGATGGGTTGAAACCGTGAGCTGGTTAAAACCATGAGCTGGGTTAATCCGTGAGATGGTAGGGTTCAAAACCCGTGAAAGTGCAGGTTTTTGCACCGTGAAAATGTAGGTTTATGCATTGTGAAAGTACGGGTTTATGCACCGTGAAAGTGCAGGTTTATGCACTATGAAAGTGCAAGTTTTTTGACCAAGTCCTTTGTGTAACTTGTGATTTTTGATCATTTTTTAGTGTTAAATTGTGAGCTATTATCTTATGTCTTGAGTGTAGAGTATAAGATCAAACACACACATGCAACAATCATAGTTTGGATCGTTTGCAAGAATTAATCATGACATACAATTTGATTACTTAAAAGAAAGAAAGAAAGGAAAAAGAAAAACACAAAGGTAAGGCACAAGCTCCCACCTCAACCCGAAGATGTTGAATACGCGGATAGACGAGCACTTGAGAATCCAGAGCGGTCAGAGGCAATGCTTGGTGATGCACACAATGAAAAATTGCAAAAGCGGAATGCACAAATAAGGAAAAAATTCACTTTCATGGCACGGCCGTTGGCCTGGGCGGCTGTCTTAGTAAAGTATGCCACATGGCATTTCATGATTGACCGAGAGAAGGTGACCGTTTCATGCCGTGAAGTAGTAAGGCGGTTCACAGTGTGAACCATTTAGAACCAGTTCACGATAAGATTCCTCCCCAGCCTCTCAAGATATCCAGCATCTTCCCCTATAATCACTCCCCTCTTCAGAAATATAAAAGATCTTGTCTCTACCTGTTTTGACATAGAGAGAGAAAATATTCTAGAGAGAGAATATTCAGATTTTGAATATTTTTAGATAGAAAAAATTCTCATAATCAACTTGTTCTTGCATCTCTAAGTAAAAATCCAGCACCAATTCTTTCCATCGTTGTCATCCTCCAGCATACATTCTGCAGTCCTTTGTAGAAGTAAAGGTGCTCCTCCCAGAACACTATAGACACATTTCCAAATGCTATCCTGACAAGGCTTCCCTATTGTAGTCTGGAAGAACTGGCGAGCATCTGGTTCAAGAAAGTCACCGATGACCAGGCTGACATACCTGTCAGAACCAATTATCTCGTTCAGCCAGAACTTTAAAAAAAAGTCTGAGCTGACAAGGATGACATTGGCGAGACGTTTCTGTTTGGTGATTTGGACAAAGAAATTCATGTAACAGTGTAATGTCTTGTTAAAGACTTCCTGCAACAAGTTGGCCTCGTCAATAATCAATGTGATGCGACCCTCTCGGTGCTCCTGAAGATATCTCCTAAACAACTTTTGGAAATCAACATGGCGGGCCAGGAGTTTACTTTTGTCAACCGTAACGCCGGCCTTGAAACCTGGTGGTTGGTGCTCAAAGCCTACCATTCCATGCATAGCAAGATTGTCCCAAGTCTCCTTGACAGCGTTGGAAAGATCTTTCAGAAACTTACAAAACTCACCAGTTGAATCTGCAGCAATGAGTGCGGACTGAACTTCGTCGAGGAAGCCTTCTGGTGTGGAGGTGTCACCGATGCGCAAGTCCACCAGCACCACACCTTTCTCCTGTTTCGCTATCTGCTCAAGGAGCAACGATTTCCCACAGTTGCGAGGTCGTAACAGCAGGAGAAGACTGCCCCCTTTACTTCTGACAAACCTCTTGGGGAAGGCAAGCTCTTCTTTCCGATCAAAGATCTCTTCATCATCATCCTGCGGCACCTTCTGGGAAGCAGCAGCCTAGCATGTTGTGCTCCTGGCGACTCCAGTTGAAGAGCGAGGGCGCTTCAAGGCGGACTCGGTAAGGCCTTGTTGTTGAAGGCCATGGTTGCGCCTTTAAGCCGGCAATCAACACTGAACATCCTTGTTGAAGACGTTGCCTCGCATAGCTGCAGCTGCATTTGCATCTCGCTGAACCTGAGACAGCCCTGCATCAGGCCTTGCCCTAGGCTGGGATTGCGGCATAGGTCCCCGGACATGTCCACTCCAAAGTGAAACCAAGTCGCAAAAATTGGGTACTCAAAATATAAAACAATTTCAAATTCACGTGAAAACCAAAAAATTGGCGTTGTAATGGTTTGCAAGTTTCTATATATAAAATAAACGGGTTTGCACTCAACTGCCACGTGCCTAACGAGTTTGGAGTCCTAGGCCCATCTATCCACCTCGCCGTGTCCATGCACCGTCTTGCAGGTTGCAGAGCCGCCTCCCGTCGCATGTTTCAAAGCCGCCTCCTATCGCGCAAGTTCCAAAGTTGAAAATCTACATGCACCGCCCTTCGCCAATGCACGCCTTCATTTTGCGAACCTCATGTCGTCACCACAGGTTCTAGAGCTGAAAATCTGCATGCGGCTCCTTTCACCAATGCAGGCGTTCATTTTTCGAATTCATGCAGGCGCGCAGCATGGTTCTCCTCCTCCTCAACCTGTTGGACCCTGGTTGACCGGGCCATCTCTCTCTCTCTCTCTCTCTCTCTCTTGCATGGAGAGTTGATTCATTATGCCGCTGCCCAGTATGCTATGAGATCCGTGGGAGGTTTCACTATCTATTTCGTGAGGGATTTGGTCCACTCTCCAAGATTATTGGCTTCCAGGACCAGCGTTGCCTAGGCCTCTTTCTGCTTGACCTCCACAGACACAGGGACACCTTCTTGAGAGAGCTTCGGCCCCAGCCACCCCGCCCCCTCCCTCACTAGCCAACCATCACCAGTTTCTTCCAAACTGAGGAGATGGATGACACCAATATAGTGGATCTCCCTCTACGAGCTGCTCTGGACCTACCTCGCCCGAGAGGAGTTACCTCGGACCAAGCCTTCACACTCCAGTGTGCCCGACACCCCCGGCCCCCCCCGATCGTCGACCACGATCACCTCATCAGCTCCAGATCCATGACATGCTCCACCGCCATCGAGCTCCCTTTCCACGTGACATAGCTGAGGGTGACCAAACTTTGCGAGCATGTGGGGGGGAGACAATTGTGGACTTTTAGAGAGACAATTATATGGCTTGCTAAGAGTACACATTGTTTCTTCTTTGCAACTACGAGGTATCTACATGTATATAGGGTTGGTATATAGTTGGGTTATTAGGGTTATGTTATATGTTGACTAAGATATAAAGAGATGTTTAGAGAGCCTTAAGATGTTCATTTTGGATTTCAGCAAATGGAGATCTAGAATGATAACAACGGCTCAAATGCCGTAGTGGTCGCATATTGAGCTTCCAATTGTGAAGTAGCTTTGTCTACCCTACCTGATTGATGTGAATGTTCGAGCTGCGAAACACCTTACTCTATCAAAGTCTCCATCTGGACAGCCAAGCTCTAAATGTCTACAAACTATTACGGACATATGCGAGCATATTGAGAAAAATTAGAGTGCTTGCAAGGAGTACTTAAATGCCCTTTGGGATGAGACTTGTGGAAGTGACACCCAAAGGAGAGATATACTAAGAGATGAGTTGACACATCATCTTCATCACGTTCTTGATAGTAGTGGTTGCATGGAGGCCAACCAACTAGACATGATTTCCTTTATGGAAAATTTGCATGTTGAAATTGGGGAACGTCTAGGCGGATGTACTAGGGAATGTAAAGAACAAGTCAATTCTCTAAAAGAGCAAGTATGTACATTAGGCTTGGAGGTATTAAGTCTAAAGATATCCGTTAATCGACTCAATGCTATTATGAAAAAGATGAGCCATATGTTGGAAAAAAATCTATAGGCTTGGAGGTAGTTGCCTAGAGATTTTGTGAGAGTACTGATGTTTTTATACAAGGTGTTTCTCGTTGATTTTCGTACTAGCGGAATGGCAAGACAATAGTCTGTGGTAATAGACCCATCAGGCAATGCCATGGGAGACATGCAATCACCCACCAGAGTTTTCAGGTACAAACATCAACTCACATATGGTCAGGGGGACACACAGTACATCACTCCATTGAACCACCCTTCACTCTCACTCACTCAGTTATCGCTCCTCAGCACTCCATCAACTATCTCACTCACTCACTCATACATAGACAGCATATTAAGTAGAACAGAGACACTAGAGACCTAACTGTGGAGAACAACTCTGACCAACAACACTAATATTCCCTGAGTACTCTATCAAGCTTCATAAGACAACTGTCAACTAACAGTTGAGAGCATACAACAAAGGCACTCTCCATATACTTCTTCTAATTGAGCATCTATCTCTATTCTTGCCTAATATTGCATTATCCCTTTCCTCCGTCACTATCTACAGTGACTAGTTGCCCTTTTACTTTGAGTCTTCTTGTTCTTGACAATGGCTCTCAGGTGGTTACGGTTCACCACCTCCACACGTGTGATACCAAGGTGGTGCTCATGACGTGGGGAGTGGGCTGCCGGTGCCTTCTACCACCATTGAGCTGCTGGGTGCAACACATGGCACGCTCCATGCTTGAGCTTCTGCTCTTGAATTAGTTTCCCTGACAAATTTCTCTTTGAACCTTATGAACATTTCTGGGGGAGTATGGTCTAGGATGTATATGTCATCTGCGTAGGTGGCGTGCTTCTGCATCCTCCTTAGTCTGCCTGTTCTTCTGAGCATCCCAAATCCCTACTACTGGTCTGTGGTGTCTTCTGATCAAAAACTTTTATTATTAGTCTGAGTGGGGTTTGCCCTAGAATTTTATTTTCCGCCATCGGTATGGCCCTCCACTCAACCTATATAGCTTCTTCATACCATGCTGGATCATTTGTAGGTGAGCTTTTCTCCTTTTCTGCTTCTGTTTCTCTAGTACCCTAGGTGGTTGCATTCTAGGTGGGTTGCATTGATACTTGTGGGTGGTTGCATTCTAGGTGGGAGAATCCTCCTTCCCTTCAGTGTCTGCGAGAACATGAATTGTGACCATGGGTGTTCTGGGGGAAGAGGTTTCCTTGTGAGTTTTGACATGGTCCTATTTGCATTCTAAAAGGATGGCGGTAGCTCCTTGTTAGCCCTCAGCAGCTTAGAGAACATCACATAAGAAGCTTCAAAGAAAGGGTTGCCCAAGCTAGTACACGGAGCTGTTGAGCTGTTGATCAGTCAGTCTTTCAGGTGCTCATTTTCTTTGTGGAGGGCCTGGTTAGCATCATTCAATTTTCGGATCTCAACCACTAGCTCTTCCCTTTCTTTTTTGGGTACTCCAAGTGATAGCACTATCGTGTTCTCAGTGGCTAGTTCAACATTGGCCTTTACTTTTGTGAGTTTTGCTTGCAATCGGGCCACTTCCTCCTTTGCTTCTCTTAGCTTTGTCTTCCATTGTAGCCTTGTTTTTTGTGAGTCTGCTGCATCCTTTCTGCCATATGCTTTTCTTCCTCTATTTGCATTTGGAGGGTTGTTTTGTAACTTTCCCAATCTCCGGGCCCTTCTTCTTTGAGCTCATGTAGCGCTGCATTTCCAGTTCTAATGCGTTCAACTCATGGATGGTGTCCATTTAAAATTTAGTACTTCTTTCAAGCCTTTGTTTGTACTCCTTCACCTGATCTCTAGCCTTATCTTTGTCTTAGAGGGCTTCTCTCAGTATGTATCGAGAGGGTGTGGCATCTTGCAATTCTTTGTTGGTTTGCTTGCTTCAATTAATTCTACACAAAGCCCCTCCACCTGAGCTTGGAGCAAGATTCTTTCACTAATGAGGGCTCTGATCTTCCCCTCACTGAGTTCCTTCTGTTGCACTAGGGCCCTTTCTACCGTGGCAATCTTTTTCTGCATTTCTTCGTTTTGTTGTGCCATCATCTGAGCTCTGCTCTCTAATTCTTTGGCTTTGGCCGTGATGTTCACTAGCATACCATGCTGTTTATGATTATGGGCACACATGTCATTGATTGTGTTCCACACCTTCTTCTAATGTACTCTTCCACAGATAAGAGGGCTTGTCAGAGGATATTATGGGCTACAGACATCAGCCCTTTGTTTATATGCAGCAGTTGCTGGCTTGGAAGTCCTATCTTCAATTCTCTGGGTAGCTTGAAGTTGTGGCTGGGTCCTTCCTGTACCTTCTATGCCAAATGCCACCCAAGGCCATAGTTCTGCTGGTATAACTACTTATGTCCTTATGGGCAGTTTCCCCTTTTGAGCTTTTTCTTTCTTATTCTGTTGTCCTCCTTCTTTCCTTTTTCTCTCTTCTTATCCTTCCTTTTCTTTTCTTCTGCTTCCTTCCTCTTTTCTTCTTCTTAAAGCTTTTTCTTCCTTTCTTCCACAGTGGCTTCCTGTTTCTATCTCTCCTCTAGCTCCCTTCTCCTTTCTTCTTCTGCCCTTTGTTTTTTGACCTCTTCTGGGTCAGGAAACATTTCTTAATCTACCGTGTGTTTTCTCTTCTTGTTGGCTTTCTAAGCAATCTTCTACCATTCCTCTTCATCACCAATGTCATCCTCGAATGAATTGAAGGTGACATTGGTAGCTTTTGAGGATCCTTTGGCTTCCTTGTGCTGTTGTCTGACATGGACATCTCCTATTCGGTGATCCTCGGTGATCCACAGACCTGGCAGCCTGAGTGCCTGGCAGCCTGAGTGATTGCTTGAAGTGTGCATGTACCACTGTGGGCTATTTCTCCTTGGCCCAAGTGACTGACCTCTTCGCCAAATTTTCTTTGTAAATGGCAATCAGTTTTTTTTCCCTGCTTCTACTACTCTAAGCAGTCTGTAGTTTTTGTTGGACATGTCCTCTGTCTTGCCCATAAACATCACGTTCTGCAAGAAGAACATGAACTGCTCCCACCAAGTTTTATCCGCCACGTCCTTTACATGATACATGTTTCCAGTTTTAGGGATGTCTTCTCCCACCCTCGACTTCAGAGTTGTGTCCAACGTACCCTTCATTGGTAATCCTAATGCATGATGCACTGCAAGCTCTGAAACTTTTATGGACTCCTTCCCCTCTATGTGAACTATGTTTGTCTCCACAAACTGATTTATTAGTTTCCCCCAATCCTCGGGGTCGTGTAGCTCTTCCCACTGGTGTTCTAGCATTTTTTCAAATCCACACTTCCTTGCTGCTCTTTCTTCCCTCCAGGGATGATCATGGGCATGCATATGCTTTTCTTAGGCCTTTTATCCTCCCTCTAGGACTTGTTGATCTTTGGCATGGTGATGTTTTCTAAGAAAGTGCTGCAGATGGGTGTGAGAGATGTGAGCAAGAGAGCACATTGCGAATATGCATTTTTAGGCTCCTTGTGTTCTTTTTTGCGATGTTTTCTCCTTTTCACTTCCTTTTTTGGGGCATTGTCATTTTTTTTAGCTTTCCTCTTTTTGATGTGATGTGACCCTTTGATTCATATCATGGCCCCCGTCTCGGCTTAATGGTATTAAAGCATTCTTGTTGTCTTCCCATCTTACCATTGCTAGTGGGGTTTTAATGATGTTCTGACACTTGTCCTCCATGCGGTTGCTCATGCCGACATCGTGGCCTTTTGAGTTGTTGATGTGGATTGGGCTGGTGCACACTTGGTCGCTCACTTTTTTATTGTCTTGGCTTTGATTGGTTGTGGAGATCCGAGGTTTTGTGGTCTAGCCACCCTTGCGAACTGGCCATTCTTCCGTGACTTTGTGGTCTTTTGAATTTTCTGCATCCACCTCTACTAGTGAGATCATCTTACATCAAATGCTCCGGGCCGGCTCTCCTGGTCTTCTGCTTCTACTTATTCCGATGTAATCACCACCGGGTGGCCTTTGTATTTTCTCATCTTGAAGCCATTCACCATCTTTAGGAAAGGTGTACCATCCAAGTTTTCTAAGGTAAAGGCATTTTGGCTGATCTGATTTCTCACTATGAATGGTCCAATCCACCGGATTTTGAATTTTTCGGGGTGTGTCCCAACTTGGAATTGTAGACTAATGCCAGATCTCCTTTCTAAAAAATCGTGTGCTTGAGATGCCTATCAATCCAAGCCTTTCTTCACTACTACACTATCTCCGCCTTTAGAGAGCTAATTTGCCTTTCTTCCTCTTTAAAGGCTAAGAGTTCTTGAATTCTGATCTCCTTGGATTCTTCCATCAGCTGCTTCTCTTGAATGGCCACTCTTAGACTGGGTACCACGAATTCATAACTGCTTCCAATCCATAGACAATCTTGAATGGTGTCTGCCGAGTTGAGACTTTGTAGTATGTGTGGAATGCCCATAGGGCTACATCTAGCTTCTAGTCCTAGTCATTTTTATTAGCATTTATATTTTTCTTTAGAATCTTGGTGGTCGGTACCTTGTTGGTCGATTCCGCCTGGCCGTTGCACTGATGAGGGTAGTAGGGTGATGACTTCTTGTGATTAATCAGGTATCTCTCCATCATCCCCTTCATTACTTTGTTCATGAAATGTGTGCCCTGGTTCACTCGCAACCCATCCCTAGCAACGATGTCCTTGAAGAGGAACTTCACCACCTCTTCTGTGGAGTTTCTTTTTACCACTCTGGCTTCCAGCCATTTGGTAAAATAGTCAGTAGCCACAATGAAGGCCCATCAATCGAAGATCAGAAATCCATACCTCCTCACAAAAGTTCTTAACCATGTAGCAAAGAGGCCTGTGAAAGAGCCTGAACCTGAAGAGCACATGCAGCTAGCACTCATACTCGACCAACCTGAAGGAGCTAGCACTCATACTCGACCAACCTGAAGTAGCTGGCAAGGTAGAGGAAGGGCAAGCAGTATTGATGGAGACCCAAGATCTTATAAAGTAGATCAAAAAAGATAGAAGAAAGAAAATAGATTAAAAGATGAGAGGCTTGCTCGTTGATGTGTAGCAACCGAATCACAACTAGAAGAGGCAGTGGCAACATAAATCCGCACATACCAAGAGGCCCTTCAAGAAAAGATACTTGGCCCTATTGTATAGGAACCCCAACAACTCACCCCTCTAGCAAGCCTAGCATAACTTATTTTTAAAGACCTCTCTCTCTTATAGCTCACCATTGAGGAAGGCATTCTTCACATCCATTTGAAACAGATTCCATCCACGAGAAGCAGCCATAAATATCACAGAACTAACTGTAGCCATTTTATCCACTAGGCTAAATGTCTCATCATAATCCAAACCATGTGTCTATGCATATCTTTTTGCAACCAACCTTTCGTTATGCCTCTCTATTGAACCATCTGATTTATTCTTCACTTTGTCTTCCCATTTACAGCCAATCACATTCTTGCCATCTAGCAAATCTACCAAATCCCACGTGTCATTATGCGCCAAGGCATCCATCTCCTCATCCATTGTGAGATCCCTATCCTCTCTGCGCACCGAACTCTAGAGTGCTTGGTAGCAGAAGTACCAACCTCACATGAAGGGCATAGCTTCCCACTTGGGGCCTCACCCCACGAATGTCCAGGCAAGGGACTAGTCCGGTGGCTCTTCCAAAACCGAACCCAAAAAAATCTTCCTTACCCAGAAAGCATAGGCGATTCCTCCAGGAAAATCTTCTAACGTAGTCAAGAGCCTTAACTATCCTTTGTATCCTGACCAAACCTGTAGATCACATGGTCGAATCAAAGGAGAAACTTGCACTTGGACCAACGCTTTTTTCCCCATCAAAAGAGGCACAGCCGTTGATTCTTTTTTTCCATAGAACAAGAATTATCCTGTGACTTACTTCAACTATCGTTACTTTGAACAGAATTGAACTTTATTATAGGAATCCATCAATCCAACCTAACCCCATCCAATCCCATGGGTTAGCCAACCACCCAACCACTATATTGTGTGATAAGATCCATTATAAAAATTTGGTTATGTTTTGTCCCGGGTACCAGGCAAAAGAGTTCCCAGCCTCCTAGCCGACTCTCATGCAAAAATTAAATAGACACCACTTACGCACCCAATATGAAATTGTCTTTTCTTAGATTCAACTATTTCAAAAACAGAATTGCAATAAAACCAAAGTGTTTCCATCATAATCCTGAGTATTCCAGTTCCAGGGTCTAAATTCCAACTTTTCTAATTTCCAACCATAAAATTCAATTTCGTTCATTCCTTCCTTGGTGTGCCTATGGCATCATTGGCAACCAGAACGATCACCACCTCGTCAGTTTCTCTAGGCTCACCTAGTACTTCACTCAGGGGCCTTTTCAATAGTTTCTAGCTCATAGTACCCAAGAGTATAATAAAGATTTTTTCATAAAATCTATATGGACTCTCCGTGAAGATCAGTTAGATCAACCAACAAGATCCATTTATCAAAAAGAGCCATGAACTCATCTGTTGAAGACCAGCAAGGCCAATCAACCAGATCCATGCCAGTGTTCATAACACAACTCCAACTCATTTTCTTCCTCGACGCATGCGTGGTTATCCTAGGCGAGAGCCCGAGCACTCAACACCCTCTAGGCTCCTTCGCACGTGACCTAGCGCTTCACTCATAGGCTGCTTCCTTGGCCCCTCATCCACCGTACTAGAAGCTCACCATTTTAAGTGAACCAAGGCTAGTCAAGACCTCGACCGACCTTGCTATGCAAGACGTCCTTCTTTAACTCTCCGTTAACTGTTGCAACATTTTCCACTTAGGTCCCCACCCACGACCTCATTCCATAAGATAGTCAAAATGCTTCCCCAGCATTCTTGACGTAAAACAATCTTTAAAAACAGGTTTCATATGCAAATAGAGTTTCCAAATAAAATTCCTATCTTTCCATATCATTTCTCTTTGGATGCTCTTTTAATGATCCGCCAGGGTGAGTCATCCCATATTCCACATCACTTCACATCATTCCACACATCAATCCACATCACTCCACATCACTCCACATCATTCCACCTCAATCCACACATTCCACATCCTTCCACACATCATTCCACATCACTCCACATCATTCCACATCAATCCACACATTCCACATCCTTCCACACATCACTCCACATCATTCCACACATCACCCACATTATTCCACACATCACCCCACATCACTCTACATCATTCCACACCTCAATTCAATTTCCACAAACAAGATGGTCTCTTTTTGCTTTGAGCAAATCAGGTTTGATTATGAACTTTTCTTGATCTAGTTATCAAAATTTTTGTTGCACAATCAACCAAGTTAAGAGTACAATTACTCTTACTTTTTATATTAACAGAACTTTCTAAGTCTCGGCCAATTACTTGGCTTAGTTAAAGGAAACTTTTTCTCGACTCAATTCAATTAACTCCAAATTTTCGTTCATTTTTGGATCCTCGATCCTTTCAAGAATTCCAGATTTCTTTCCCAAGCAGGGAATCTAGGAATAAGTTAGTCACAAGTATTTACATTTCATCCAACTAAGCATGTTTCTGGTCTTTTTCTGGAAAATCTCTATTACCGTTCTCAAAGTGTACTTAAGATTCTATTTTTTGAGAATCTAGACGTATACTCATAATTCCAAAAGTTAAATATGTTCATGATTCCTCTTTCTGATTAAAATTTATCCATGTTTTCTTGATGCATTCTTATGAATATTTTCGCATTCTTTTCTCAAATTTTATAAAATAAATATGCTCAATATTTCTCTTTTAAAATAAAAGATTTATGCATACATCCTTATGGGATTTATGCATACATCCTTATGGGATTTACAGATTCGATTAAACCCATAATTCCTCTTTCAGTATAAAATATTTATGCACACATACTGATTCATTTTTATCTAAATGAATTATATTCATAATCCTTTCCATAATTCTCATAAATTGAATGAAATTTATGCATAACCTTCTTTATTTTTTTGGTAAATTAATAATGCTCAAAACTTCACTTTTAGCATAAATTTCATTATGCATTAAATTCATTTTCTAATGATAAAAATTTTGCCATAGCTTCCTTGCATTTTCTATGAAATGAGAATGCTCAAAATTCTACTTTTAATATAAAATTTATTATGCATAGATTTAAATTCATTTTCTAAAAATTTTGCCATAGCTTTTTCACATTTTCTATAAAATGAGAATACTCAAAAGTTCACTTTTAGTATAAAAATTAATTATGCATAAATTTATTTATAATTATATAAAATTTTCCATAGTTTTCTCGTGTTTTCTATGAAATGAGAATGCTTAAAATTTCACTTTTAGCATAAAATTTAATTTATGCATAAACCTTCATTTTCTAATGATAAAGATTTGCCATAGCTTCCCCATATTTTCTATGACGTCCTTCTTTGACTCTCCGTCAGCTGTTGTTGTAACATTTTTCACTTAGGTCCCAAGACCTCATTCCATAAGATAGTCAAAATGCTTTCTTAGAATTCTTGATGTAAAACAATCTTTAACCAACAGGTTTTATATGCAAATACAGTCTTCAAACAACAGGTTTCATAAACAAATACAGTTTTCAAACAAAATTCCTATCTTTCCATATCATTCCTCATCATTTCTGTTTAGATGCTCTCTTAACAATCCGCTAGGGTGAGTCATCCTATAATAATTCCACATCACTTCACATCATTCCACACATCAATCCACCGTAATCTACATCAATCCACATCATTCCACACATCAATCCACCGTAATCTACATCAATCCACATCATTCCACCGTAATCTACATCAATCCACACATTCCACATCCTTCCACACAATATTCCACATCAATCTACACATTCCACATCCTTCCACACAATATTCCACATCACTCCACATCAATCCACATCAATCCACATCAATTCACAGATTCCACATCCTTCCACACATCACTCCACATCATTCCACACATCACCCACATTATTCCACACATCACTACATATCAGTCTACATCATTCCACAACTCAATCCAATTTCCATAAAGAAGATGGTCTCTTTTCGCTTTGAGCGAATTAGGTTTGATTATGAACTTTCCTTGATCTAATTATCAGAATTTTTGTTCCATAATTAACCAGGTTAAGAGTACAGTTACTCTACTTTTTATATTAACAAAACTTTCTAAGTCTTGCCCAATTACTTGGCTTAGTTAAAGGTAACTTTTTCTCGACTCAATTCAATTAAGTCTAAATTTTCGTTCACTTTTGGATCCTCGATCCTTTCAAGAATTTCAAACTCCTTTCCCAGGGAATCTAGGAATAAGTCAGTCCACAAGTATTTACATTTCATCCAACTAAGCATGTTTCTGGTCTTTTTATGGGAAATCCCTTTTCCCGTTCAGAGTGTACTTAAGATTCTATTTTTTGAGAATCTAGATGTATACTCATAATTCCAAAAGTTAAATATGTTCATGATTCCTCTTTCTGGTTAAAATTTATCAATGTTTTCTCGATGCATTCCTATGAATATTTTCACATTCTTTTCTCAATTTTCCCAAAATAAATATGCTCAATATTCCTCTTTTTGAACAAAAGATTTATGCATACATCCTTATGGGATTTACAAATTCAATTATAACCATAATTCCTCTTTCAGTATAAAATATTTGTGCACACATATTGATTCATTTTTATCTAAATGAATTATATTCATAATCCTTTCCATAATTCTCATAAATTGAATGAATCTTGGAAAATTTGTGCATAACCTTCTTTATTTTTTTAGTAAATTAATAATGCTCAAAACTCCACTTTTAACATAAAATTTATTATGCATTAAATTCATTTTCTAATGATAAAAATTTTGCCATAATGTCCCACATTTTCTATGAAATGAGAATGCTCAAAATTCTACTTTTAACATAAAATTTATTATGCATAGATTTAAATTCATTTTCTAAAAAATTTGCCATAGCTTTCTCGCATTTTCTATGAAATGAGAATACTCAAAAATTCACTTTTAGTATAAAAATTAACTATGCATAAATTCATTTCATAATGATATAAATTTTGTTATAGTTTTCTCGTATTTTCTATGAAATGAGAATGCTTAAAATTCCTCTTTTAGCATAAAATTTAATTTATGCATAAACCTTCATTTTCTAATGATAAAAATTTGCCATAGCTTCACCATATTTTTTATGAAATGAGAATACTTAAAATTTCACTTTTAATATAAAGATTAGTTTATGCATAAACATAAACATTACTTCATCTAAACAACAACATAAATCAAGAAGGGCATGGTTTTAAGAAGAAACCCATAAATAAAATGCTTCCCAAGCATGTGAGAGGTTGGGAAGAAGATTAACATTAAAAAAAAGAGTAAACATCATTGTTTCGGCTTACCCTTGGTGTGCTTGATTCTTTACCTTGCACAAGAATATGTGTAGCCCTCAAGGAAGAGGCTTGGACACTAAGGGAAGAGGGTAATCTTCAAAATAAGAAGAGGTTTAGTGAAGTACCAAAGCTTCACAATGGAGAGGCAAGGAAAAGGGATAAAGGAAATACACTAAAATGAAAATTACACTAGCATGTAATTACACTAAGATGAAAATACAAAGGAATGGGTCTGTATTTATAGGTTAGGGAGGCCACCAACCAAGCCCAACTGGGATCTAGAGGCTTCCAGCTTCAATTTGATCCAATTTGGACAAGTTTTAGACTAGTTATGCCTAGTTTTTGATCTAGTTTGGAAGAGGAGAGATGAAGTATCTAGCCACTTTATGATTTTTTTGAATAAAAAATGACCTCCTTGATGTAATTTCTAGGCGGCTCCTTGATGAGGTCTCCTGAGGTGTCACAAGGCCTTCCAAAAGCTCCCTTGATGAGGGATTTTCTCTCTCCTGAGGTGTCACAAGGCCTTCCAAAAGCCTCCTTTAAATATCTGAAACTCATATTTATTGAATCTTCACCTCATGTGAGCCTTTCTTTACTATTTTTTTGTGGATAATTTTAAAATTTCCCATTTTTTTTATTTTTTATTTTCCAACCTTAATGGATAAAGATATCACATTTTTAAATTCAAAATAATTTAATAAGGCTTAGAACTTTGAACTAGGGGACTCCTCGGCTCACCCACTGTCCAAATCTAATGCAACTTAGAAATTTTTGATTAAAATTCTGTTTCACGAGATCACTTCCTATTGGCTAGAAGAAAATACTTATCCAAAAATATTTCAAAACTGTATTACCTCTCTCTAGACCAAAACAGGGCCAAACAAGATCTTTTTTTATTCTGAAAGGGGGGATGATTACAAGAGACTTAAGGGGAGATTCTTACATCTTTACATCATCAAAAGTTGGAGGGAGGAATCTTACATCCATGGCTCTATCCCATGTCTCCTTGCCAATAGCCTCTTCAAAACATGAAGGCTCTACATGCACTAATGTCATATATGCATAATGTAGAGCATAACCGTTGTATGTCAACCTCTATACTAGGTATCTCACTCTTTGTGATCTCCTCACTAGTTGTGGCTCACTACTATGAGCTCCATGTTCTCTAGCATGTTGGCACATACCTGTCATTCCTAACACCTGGAGTTCTTATTTTTGGAATCCCCAATTTCTCATCAAGGCTTTCTGAGCTTGATGAATCATAACCTATAGTACCAATGCCAATACCTTCCACTTTCTTCTTTCCTTTGTCCATAGCACTACTCTCAGTGCTCACATCATGTCTCAATATTCTTGACCATGGACTCACATTATCATTGGATGACTCAAGTGGTCCACTCATACTCATAGATTCCTGCTTTTAGGAAGATTCACATCCTCATTTGCATCTATGTCATCAACTATGACATGCTCACTTTCTTTGTACCAAGTTCCCATCTCATCAAAAATCACATCTCTGCTCTAATGACAACCTGTTTTGTCATTGGATTATAGCATTTGTATGCTTTTCTCTCTTATGCATACCCAATGAAAACACATTTTTTAGCCTTTATATCCAATTTCCTTCTTCTCTCATCTGGTACATGAACATATGCAACACATCCAAAGACTTTCAAGTGACCAATATCCGGCCTAAATCTTATCATCCTCATAACAGGTGTACTCTCATGTATAGCTGTGGTAGGAGTCCTACCCACTGTAGTAGCACATGCTACTACCCTGTTCACTGTAGTAGCACATGCTACTACCCAGTTTCATCTCTTCCACAATAAGCAATGAAATCAGCTCATCAAAGTTTGGGGGTCTCCCTCTAACCTTGATAGAGGTTTCAAATGCCTTGTACTCTTACCGAAGCCATTCAATGTAATGGCTATCAAGTAATCATCATCCCATAGGAGCACCAATAGATGCTAGTGCATTAGTAAAATCTTTGATCTCTTGCACATAATCATTTACACTTCTATTGTTCGAGTTACACCATGAATTTTCTACTTCAATTGCATCTTCTTTGGTGTTGAGTTGTATCATACAACTTTACCAAAGTATCCCATACATCCTTGGGATTTTGTGTGTCATGTATATGGCATAACATGTTGTTTGTAACACATATCGAGAAGTAATGCAACACTTTGAAGGCTCTCTCTGTCCAATTTTGATGTGCTGTAAGCTACGCAAGAGTTGCATTCATTTGGGGAACCCTTGGCTCCGCCTCATGGCCTGTCACCAAGTTCCATAGGTCCTTTGCCTTTGAGACAATTTATCATACGATACTTACAAATGCAGAAGTTGTGCCTATCATGCTTCTCACCAAAAATTTTATCAAGAGCTATCACTCATTTTGTTTACCACAATGCTCACTGAGGATTTCCAATAATCAAGTCAGACATGCACATACACACATAAACCTCGGCACCAATGCTGTCCACACAACCCAAAATTGGCGATAACTTCTTGGACCCAAAAACACTGTTTGCAAATGCTTAAAAAAACATGGCATCGCTCACAAATTCTGAGAAATGCATCCAAAACAATCCTCCACTTTCCAAAAACCTTTAATTTTCTCGTATTATGCATACAAGATCATCCACATAGCATTTGAGCTCAACTATGTGCAAACAGTCCACTACTTTGCCTTGTTGTGAGTGACGGGTTTTTTCGAGCCTTCCAATCTTTCAAAACACAGGGAAATGATCAAATCAAGTGTGGAAGATATTCATTAACATCCATACATCCTCCATGTAGCATATAAACATCATCTGAGGTCATTACATGCCAAACACATGCCAAATGTTGTACTCTGTTTTGATAAAAACCTATAAACAATGATTTATAGTCCCTAATCCTACTCTAATCGCTTCAAATGATCCAAATTTAGGGACCATATAGTCATTAGCTCCATATGATGTTGCTCCACCTCCATGTAAGAGGAATTGATCCAATTTTGAGTAGTGAGTGTGAGTAATTGATGAATTAGTACTTAGCTCTATTTTGCTAATTATGGGCTTAATTTTTATTAATCTACTCCAAATCAGCTCCAATCTTGTTGTTTCTCACAAATGTACTCCCGGAAGGCTTCTCCAAGCTCACATGCACACAATTGCTAAGCTTCATATGCATCCAACGACATTATATAGCTTTGGGAGGCAAACATGTGCAAGATGTTTAAAATCTACTCCAAGAACCTGTATTTTCAGCGCTGCCTGCTCCTATGGGAGTTTGGAGTGTTTGTAATCATCAATAAGCTCATACATTGCTTAGAAATGGTCCTAGGTATACTCCCCACACATCAATGCTTGTAATTTGCATATAAATAGACTCCAATGGCTTCGATTTTGAGTTTGTATCCTCTATTTTTGTGAGGCTTCCAAAATAGTGATTTACCCTCTTTTGCAATGCATCAAATGGCTTCAAATCAATGGTTGTGCTTGCTCCCAAGTTGCTATTACATATCACAATGCCACATACATGTGTCCTTCACCTAATACATGGATTTGCTTCTTTCCAATCAAGCTCTCAAGCTTCCATTAAAACTTGCAAAAAACCAGAATTTTCACTTACTGTGGGCAACTCAAATCTTGCTTTGCTTGTGTCAAATCACCTGCAATCTGCTCAAGGGTGTTTAATTTTGCTTACCCATGGTCTTTAGCTTTCAGATCTGTTGAGTAGGGGTGTTCTCCCAGCTTCTCTTTGCTCCAAGCTCCAAAACAAAAAATTTCCCTCTTCTTTACTCACTCACAAAACCCTAATAAAGAGCACCAGGCTCTGATACCATGATAAAAGATTGATAATAAAGAGATAGCACACACACAAGAGAGCAAACCCTAATCCATTAGTGTAACCCTAACCAAAGAGAGAAGCCATATCCACTCTCATAGAATGCATAATAGAAGAGAACTACACACCACACACTAAATGTGTTGTGTTCACACACCAAATAACCCTATCTAATGTCGACACACTGTGGCCAGCTGGACGTGGCCATTTATTATCACACACATACTGCTATCTACCATGCCAGCGCATCGAGCTTGTAATCTCAACATGTATCTAATGGGTGAAGCACCAATCAGAGTCGATGAGTGATGAGTTATCGGCTACACTTTTCAAGGGTTGAGGTTGTTCTAGAGTGGAGCAAGAAAATCATTATTTTTTTCCAGAAGAAAAGGAACTGATGAAAGATTTAGTAAGAAAGTTTCTAAAAGAGAGTGAGCAATATGAACTTATTGCTAGAACTCCATATAGAAGAGGTAAGGACAATATTCTTAGATGCTACCCACAAGAGGAAGAATACCTCATGATCATGGAACACGCACACCAGGGGGTAGCAAGTGGACATTTTGTTGACTGAAATCACAGCCAGGAAAATAATCCACTTGGGGTACTAGTGGCTAACGCTTTTTAAGGATTCTATGCTATTTGTAAAAGGTTGTTTTGTGAGATGAGTGCCAACATTATTCCAAGCCACAAAAGAAGGACATGATGCTACTGCATTCTATCAGAGTCGACTAGACTTTTGAAAAATGGGGCTTAGATTTCATTGGCCCTATTAGTCCTGTTGCACGTGGCACACAAGCACGCTTCATCATTGTGCCACAAATTATGTAACCAAATGGGATAAAGAAAGAGCTTCATGAAAAGTGGATGCCAAGGAAACTACTAAGTTTCTCTATGAGAATATCATTACCCACTATGAAAAGCGGATGCTAGTGTGAGTGATCAAGGTAAGCATTTCATCAATGATGTTATTAAAAATCTCACTAACACATTCATGAACGCACATTGTAAGTTAAAGCCATATTACCCATAGGAAAATGGCCAAGGAGAGAGCACTAACAAGGTTCTTATTTTGATATTACAAAAAATATTGAGGCTCGATGCACTAATTAGGAGTCTAAGCTTATAACAGACTTATGGGTCTATCTCATATCATACAAAGTTGTAATTCGTTGCACACCATTTAAGATGGTGTATAGACTTGAGGAAGTAATGCCTTGGGAGTTCATGATACCTAGCTTAAGGGTATATATAAATAAAAAGCTTGATGGAAATGAATTGGCTGACCGGTTATTTGTTTTAGAACAACTTACATAGGAACGACAAATTGTAGTGCAAAACATGCTCACAGAAAAGGATTAAAGAAAGAATTGGTTTAACCAAAATCTCAAGGACATTAGAAAGCCTATGGACATCTTTTGGGACCTTTGCTAATGACCCTCATTAGCAATGGACCAATGGGAAGAGAGGAGTGTGCACATTTGGTCTCCTCCAAAAGTAGGGGGCAACTAGGCTTGTCTTCCTCATTAATACAAATGTAGGGTTAAAAAATTAGGGGCTGGCCTTCATAAATTGGGGGGGGGGAGGTAACTAAAAGTAAGGGGGCTCCATCATTTTTAGCTCCCTCAATCTTGTGGGTCAAAAAACCCTTAAAAATTGGATTTTTTTCAAAAATTTCAAAAAAGTGATTTCCCCCCTCTAAAAACCCAAACCAAAGCATATTGTATCAAAAAAAATCTTTTTTCTCCTCCATCTTCTCCCTCTACATTCTCCCCTCTAACATCACCCTACACTCCATTCCCCCCGAAACCAGCAACTCAAACCTCCATAGCTCTCTCTCTCTCTCTCTCTCCATCTTCCTCTGTCTCCAATTATTGTAGCATAAGCAACCATGGAGGGTAGTGCATCTTCGTCAAGGAGAAGGCCAAGAGACATAATAGAGTTTATTCTCTTGCACAATGTGAGGGATGAGCACGATACTTAGCTTGGGATGCAATTTTAGAAGGGAGATTGGGTTTATTTGCAACCCAGTGCCATTGGACTCCATCGAGTTGGACGTCAAGATGTGGTTGAGAACCATTGGAAGGGACGTCTACTAGGTTTCAAGGACTCAAGGCATGATGGGTTGGTGGCCCTTGTACAACATGTGTACTCAGCAATGGATATTTCATTGTGGCCCCAATGGCACACTCCTCTTTTTCCTTGTAACTATATGGATTTCTCTCTAGTAGGTTGGTTTACATGGGCTCTTGTTTTTAACCTCATTTGATGGGTTTGTTTGTTTCTAGATATTTTTCCTTCCAACTTCATTGAGGAGCACCTTGTACAAAGCCTGACAGGAAAATTCTATACCATTCATGTTCATATAGGGGATGAATTACTTTCCAACATTGCCCTTTCTAACCTTGCTCGTCGGAAAGTGTTCTTCTACACACACAACTTTGTAGTGCCCACACATGCCAACGAGTTTGGTAAGCTTGAAGAAATCCCCTCCTCTCCTCTCTTTGGCACTGATGAATGGCTAATGCTGCCTGATGTTTGGAACTTTGGACTACAATTTCTCTTAGGGAAAAGATGGCTAGTGATATACAAGCCTCTTTGAAGAAAACCAAGGCCTCAAGATTAGTGGGTCTTACTTGGGCATGTCCTATGCATGTGTTTGCCCACATGTTTCAGGCCTTTGTTGAGTGCACATAAACACCCACCATGTATATGTGCAAGGTTGTGGGTGGTCAATTTACTTGGCCAAGGGTGGTACCTTGTGGAGGGGGAGCACAAAGGAGAGAATTTCAAGTGAAATGTAGTAAAATCCAATGTCTCCTTTTGATTCTTGAGCACGTGCCACTTTGTGCATTTGATTTTGTTATGAGCGGTGGATGAGGAGGAAGGGAGCATGGATTCCCTTACAAGCTTAAGAGGAGGTTGTGGAACCCATAGCTCTCTTGATATGCTTACCAAATGTGGGGTTAGAGATTGTCCAAGCAAGATTCAAGCATTGGAGCCTATTGAATGTTTGTGATCACCTATGCATCTTGGGATACAAGGGAATCAACAGTTCTTGCTTCAAACTTCAAGAAAGACAATAAGGGTTGTTTTCTCTTTAAACAAATGTATTTGCTCATAAATATCATAGTTCACTTACAATGAGGTGTGTTTGGATAGGTTAGAAGGTGGCTAGAATCAAGCACCAAGGTGTCCTTGGATTGGGGGCAGGATGATGCCACTTTGGTCAAGGGACCTAAGCTGGAAGTGTCCATTTTGTAATCTCACTGCTTTTTGGGTAGATGTTTTGTAATCTCACTCCATTTTGAGTTGGTCTATAATTTCACTCCGTTACAAAGTTTAATAAATATATTTATTTTCTAAGGTATAAGTTTAGTTTAATTAATAGGTATTTTGGTTTATTGAAATTGTGGTTTTGTGGTATGGTTGGTTTATACAAACCTTCCATAAATACCCAAGGCCCCTTTTAGGGTTTTTATTTTGGTCCAACATGATAGGACACAAACCTTCTATAAATACCCGAGGCCCCTTCTATGTGTTATTGTTTTTTGCACTCTCAAGAGCACCAAAGCACCTAAACAACCCTCCTCATCATGATGCCCCTAGAGCAATTCATGGACTTCCTACGTGAGACTTGACTTCCTACAGGCCACAGACATGCATGCTATGTTCACTCGCATGGTTGACTAGACCTTTACCATCCGATTGCGCTCACATCTATTTGCTGACATGCTCACCTACATGGAGACCCATCACTGGCATTATGGGATGATCATGGCCTACGGGTGCCATGTAAACTACTCGAGCACATAGCCCATAATGAGAAACCCTTCAAAAAATAACTTAAACTATTTGAACATATGGCAGCACTCTCAGATCACTTCATAGAGCTTGAAAACAAACAAGTTTTCAAGATCAGCAAAGGGGATATTGGCCAACACTTCCTCTCATGGTTGGCATGTTTTTTCTTCCACATTTTTGAAGGAACTGAGGAAGGTGAGGTTGAGCTCCCCAGCTACGCCTTGGGGGGTTTGTCATAGAGAAGGGTGAGCAAGACAGCACTGCTAGTCCCAGTGAATTAGTGCTTCTTGTCCAAAAAGACTTCTTGGAGGGTGCACTGGGGTTGGCCGAGAACCCTTGCCGCTTCAAGGCCTAATGCTAGTGGCATGACAATTGAAGAGGAAGATGACTGTGCTCCCAATCCAGAAATAGAAATAAAAAATTTATGTCTAATGGCGGTTGGGGGGGGGAGATCTTTCTCTTTTTGCATGACATCAAAAAATCTTGTGGGATTCGCATGGATGAGTGTCTTAGCATGCTCAAAGTGAAATGCGAATTATGATTTGGGTACATGCTACCTTGAGGATATCCTCCTGCCATTAACAAATTCCGTGGAGGAAACAATGGCGATCGCGCTAGAGGTAGCGAAGAGTGCAAAGCGAGCTCATGTAACTGAGGAGGAGTTTTAGACTACCCAGATAAATCTCCAACTTATGGACGTGTCATGCTAGGAGATGGGTGGCTGGAGTCCAAAGAGGGAAGATTTGGATCAGATGAGGCCCAAGATTGATTTGGAACTCAAAGCTGACGAACATGAAGATGAAAAGTAGAAAGCTGTGGTGGAGGTTGACAATTGGGCCACACGAGGTGGGAGATCGTGTAGTTCCACTGGCCATACCCATCCCTCCTGAACCATTATATTCCCCATCTCCCTGTGGATGATTTTGTTATAATCCATAAGGACTTCACCCCGTCTGCCACTTTTCCACTTTTTACATTGAAAGCATTGTCAAAGAAGTTGTGTGTGGCCACTTTAGGCCAATTAATTAGCTATCTCATATTAGTTAAGAAGTCTCTTGTAATGACTACATTTGGTATCATTATATTCCCCATCTCCCTATGGATGATTTTGTTATAATCCATAAGGACTTCACCCCGTCTACCACTTTCCCACTTTTTGCATTGAAAGCGTTGTCAAAGAAGCTGTGTGTGGCCACTTTAGGCCAGTCAATTAACTATGTCATATTAGTTAAGAAGTCTCTTGTAAATGACTACATTTGGTACCAACTAGAGGCAAGGTGTTGGCCCAAATAGGAATTGCACAATCAGCATGCGCCAAAAATTACCCAAGGACATAGCAGAAGCAGTCTTAACAGGAGATCTACCCATAGCTAAAAAAAGAACAGCCCTTGTAGGACAAATCCCACCATCGCATATGTAAACTTTCTTGTAAATGATCTCTTTCATAATGTTATGTTGCAATCTCTTATGAATCGTTATTGAACTGTATTGCAATATAAATAAATGGGCTCTTTCAAATTGTAATTTGTCTTTTATGGAGTTTGTATACGATTCATCTCTTTATGTTAGATGTGAGCTTATCCATGCGTTCGAATTGCACAAACATCAAAATCCATAGGGGCCAAAGGGGTGCAAAAATACCCTATGTGGGGGCCTCTCGCACAGGCCTTTTTGCACCCTTCTAGCCCACTTGTTTTTTCATTTATTTGAAATTTGGTTGATCAAAATACCATAAAATTTGATTTACTTGGTTTAAATTGTTAACTTTAGTTTAACTTATAAATTTTTGGGTGAATCAATTAAATTAGTCATTCTATAAAAATTATCAGTCTGTGTCTTAGGTTGAATATTTCTAAAAATTAAGTCGGTCTTAGGCTAAAATCCAAAGGGGCTAGAGGGGTGCAAAAATGCCCTGTGCAGACCTCCTGGCCTTTTCCCCACGCTTCTGGCCCACTTGTTTTTTCATTTATTCGGTGCTTGATTGATCAAAACACCATACAAAATGATTTAATTGGTTTAAATTGTTAACTTTTGTTTAACTCATAAATTTTTGGGTGAATCAATTAAATTAGACATACTATAAAAATTAACAATCTGTCTTAGATTAAAACATTTCAAAAAACTCCATAGAAAATAGTTTTGGAAATTTAATACCTAAAAAGACCCTAGTTTGAATAGAATTATAAACTTAAGACTATGCTTATAAATTTACTCCAAAAATTCTAAAAATCAATAATATTCTTTTAGTTAAGGTGTGCATGTGCACCTTATGCACATAGGGATATTTTCAATAAATGTAGGAATATGGCCCAATAAAATTGCATTAAACTAGAAGATTAAAATTCCTAGAATTAATCCTAGAATTAGCAAGAGGGATGCCATAATTTTAGAGAGATAGAATCCCTCTTAAAGGCTTATATCTTTCTAGAATACTGGAGGCTAAAGGAAGGGGGATATTATTAAAGAAAAATCCTTGAACTTAGTGTTAATTGATAATTTTTGGAATAAATTTAGGGCTAAACACCAATGAACCCTAGCAGATTCTAGAGAGAGAATGAACCCTTATAGTACAAGTAAATTTTTAAACCATTCTCAATGAAGGGATATGTATTTAAACCCAAGAGTTTGAGAATATGAATAGAATTGACATGGAATTTTGAGTTATTTAATTCTTGTATAAAACATCGAAATCCAAAGGGGCCAAAGACGTGCGAAAATGTCCTTGCCTGTGTGGCCTCCTGCATAGGCCTTTTTCGCACACCCTTCTGGCCCATCATGTGGACAGGTCTTGCTCAAACATAAATTCCTCTTTAGTATTTAGGCTTATGTGACATTGCAAAAATAAAACCCCAAACATTTCACAAAACATCGAAATCCAAAGGGGCTAGAGGGGTGCAAAAATGCCCTATGTGGCCTCCCACACAAGCCTTTTTCGCACCCTTCTAGCCCTCTTGTTTGGTATAATTAAAAACAAAAACTAATCAATCGCATCAAAAACAATCACAGAACATGAAAAAAAGATAAAAAAGTTATCATGCATTGATAATTTCAAAAATATTACATTTGTACTTCATAGGAAAATTACATTAGAAATCAAATGGTCTATCTTTGTGACCCTTTTTCTCTATGAATTCACTGTGCCAAACTGCATGTCCTTCGTGTCATGATGGTCACTCGCTTAGCATGAAGTGCACAAAGGTTACTCTCTTGAAAAAGAGTGATCAGGTAGGCCTCCACTACCTCCTGCAACACTTCGAGGGTGGCGGATTGCATGTGACATTCCATCTTATAATCCCAAAAAACTTCATTGCATGCCCGTGCAAATGGAGCCCTCCAGATTAGCAACTCCTTCGACTTCTAGGAGTGGTGTATCTCCTGGAATACTGTGAATTCAGAGCACATTTTATATCATGGACCATGTAGAAGAGCTTGGGGGGGGGTTGGGCTATGCATGTGGGGGGCCTGAAAAAATGTGCTCTTATACGGTGGCAGTGTTGCGGAGGTGACACTGGCCGTTTGGGCTCTTAGGGAGTCTCAATGGCCTCTGGCTGTCTAGGAGGGGCACAAACTCTAGGCAAAGTCTTCAAGGATGCTGCCGCATGTGTTGGAATCTCCATGCCAACCCATGTGGACTCCCCCAATGGCCGACCGATTCCTCTCTGAATCAGTCTCCGAATCGGAGTCACTCCTCTACATGTTATCACTGTTGCTGTCAATGTTGTCATAATCGACAACCCTGCTTTTCTTTTTACTGCTGGAGGCATTAAATTTCTCCGCAACATCCTTAGCAGCTGCTTCCCTCCTTCTTATCTCCTCTTTTGTGAGTTTCTTCACAATTTGCTTAGTGCGCACCATGGCCTCGAATGTATGAAAGGTTTAAACAGGATGTACGATCTCAAATGTATGAAATGGCGAAAAGAGAAAAATCCCCTTATATAGAGCTCAAAAATGTCATCATTACAAGAAACCCTGCTTTTAGGAGGCATTTCGCATGGGCTAGTAGGGTGCAAAAATGCCCAGTCTAGGCACCTCAAACATGGCAATTTTGCACCCTTTAGGCCCGCTTTTGTTTTTGTTGAAAAAACTCAATTCTATAATACTTGACAATCTCCCTCGCTTGAATGAGAGTTGGGAAAGAAAAAACAAAAATTGTGGCAAAATGGCACTTGACTCCATATATGGCAAAAAATAAAATTATCAATCGGTATTGTATTACATAGAGGGTAGAAGTGAGTTTTACAAGCTATCCCTTACAAGATCCTAACTAGGGTAGAAGTGAGTTTTACAAGCCATCCCTTACAAGATCCTAACTAGGGCAATAGATCATTCGGAGCAAGCTTATTAGAGCTACATTGGATGTAATTGGGCTTGAAATAGTAGGAGACTCTAGTACTTGGACAATGTTATGCACCATAGCTTCCCAGTGTTGTGTGCAATATTTTCGGCATAGCACAAGGTCAAGGCTTGGTCTTTTTGTGGCACTACGGGGTCATTGGGGGCTCTACCACCTGTGATGTGGCGGAATGCACTTTGGTTTACACTAAAAACCTACAAAACAAGTTTTTCAATCATCAAAAATTTACACCATGAAACAAATGATTCTCTAAGTCTCTTACACATTACTTACCCAAGAAGTATGGCCAATGCAGCCACCAAGGTTTTGCAAATCTTGGATGTGGGAACGAACTTCCTCTCTCCAAGCATGCTTCCTAGGATAGGGAAGCGGCCTCATCTTTAGTTAGAATGGGTAGCTCTAGGTCAAGAAAATATTGTTCAAGCTCCTCAATGCTCATGGTTGCCATGAAAAGGAGCGCTCATTAGAGAAGCAATGGGGTGAAAAATGAGAGGAGGGTCCAAGGAGGCTATTTATAACAATTGGAAGAGCCAACCTTGTAACCTAATTACCCTAGACCAAAACCCTAGACATCAATAGGGGCCCAAACTTTTCTGACTCTCCTTCGTGTTATCCTCCATGCAGCATGGCATGCGGGTCTTGTCCTTGTTCTCCACCCCGTGGTGCTTTCTTCCTCTTCCCTGTATGCTTGGCAAGATGGGCCAATTTGGATCTTTGAGCCCTCTCCCTTGAAATGTTTCTATCAAAGAAATATTGAAAGAACCAATCAAACATTTCCTTGAGATAGTTTGTGTGAATTTTACCTCCTCCATGTTGCGTGTTCTTGAAGTACACTCCTCTTGCATGGTAATGACTCTTCTCCATTCCTTGGGTACTCCACATGTCAAGGGAGCCATATGTGTTCATGAACCATGCCTCATGAGTATACAATATGTGTTGTAGTTGGAGAACAAAACCACATTTTTATAAAATGCATTAATAGAAGATATCTTTAGTGCAAAGCTTAGAAATCTAAGGAATACCATGTAGTGCATGATATTCAATTCACCCCATGTGTTGATCATCACCACTTTAATGAATCTTTTAAAATCTTCTTAAAATTGTTTGTATGGTTCCTTAGTTGTGCTTCTTAGATTCATCAACTGCACAACCTTGTTGAAATCTGCCCACACATGCTTACGTAAGACATCAATATTTGCATCCTAGTAGTCCAAGGTAGTGCAAGCACAAAGCACTCTCCATGGCTCCCGTCTCTTTGGAGCTATGATTTCCACTCCTTCCCTGTGTAAGTCAATATTAGATAATTTGGGAAAAATCTTATATTTTGGGAATCAATCACTCCATTTAATTTTGGATATATCTTAAAAATCCCAGCTCCAAATTTTTTAGAGATTGAAGATCTACATTCTACTCTTCAAGATCTTTCCCATGACATATCACATGAGGAGGTTTTGACAAAATTTTGGACAAGTTCACCATGATCCCAATTTTCAAATGGGAATGGGATTTTTCCCAAATTATCTAATATGGTGTTGTGTGCATTTTCTAGAACCATCTTGCATGTGTTTAGAGGCCACTAGAGAAACCTTTTGGCCTTTATGTCACCACTCATTGAAAACTTCTACACAACCATAAGGGAATCTCTTGAGGTCTTTTGGTTCAATCAAATCTCCATGTTACCACCATGATAACCAATCTCATTGATACTGTTCTCTACTTTTGTAATCACCTCATCTTGTCGAGCTTTACCAGGTATAGTGAAAGCATAGTCTATGTGACACTTTAAGAGGTGGTCAAAGATACACATGAAATTATACAAAGTACAAAAGTGAACATTATTGAGAGGAAAGTGAAGAATGGGTTCCAACTACTATCTCACAAATCCCTTGTTGTTTGGAGGTGCCATCATAGGTGATAAAAGTACACCACCACCCTCGTATCTGCCCATTTCATCACATTCCTCTTCACCAATGTCCCTCCCCTTGCATTTCTTCTTGACTTTTTGTTTCACTCCATGCATGCACCAAGGGCATGGATGAGAAGTATTTGCACCTTGAGAGTGCAACCAAGCCATACACTTGATTGTCTTCAGGTCCCCACATAGATGCCAATCAATGTCAAAACTTCCTAGACCCTCAACATCCAAGTGTTGCCCCTATATTTGTGCCTTAATCACATTACTAACCCAAGACAATCTCTTAAAGACCCATGCTAGCACCTCGTGCATCTCCTTGGGAACCTCAAAGGCTCCCAACCACCATATTTCTTTCTCTGATTGAACACTCAAAGAAAAGTTAGTGTTTGTCCTGCTCTCATCTCACCAGCTTCATCAGTAGCTTCATCACTAGCTCCATCAATATCCCCATCACCAACTCCATCACTCTCTAGCTTCTCACGACGATTATCACTAGCTTTAAAGGCTTCTACCATAGCTCAGTTCATGAGTGTAAATACTCACTCTCTCTAGCCTCCTTCCCTTCACTATCTGACACTCATCTAACTTCAAAATGAATGAGACTGTTTGACCTATGAAATCCAGAAACAAACACAATGTCAAGCTCTTTGCAAAAACGTGCACACGAACAAAAACATTATAAAGTTACAAAGACCACTCACATCTTGCAAGAAATCCATAGAATAATATCATAGCCTTTTTTAGCTACAAGTCCACAAATATGTTGTTGAATTCATCGTAAGGGAATGAAACCATATCATATGTGGTCTTCTTTTTCCTCTACCACACTGCTATGGAGAGGGTGTCATGAATGTGATAGTACTCACCAATCCTGCATTTGACATCTTCATTGCTCACTCCATTAGCTAATGATACCCTCTTAGGCAGTGGGAAAAGGTTGTGTGTGATACCTTTCTTGCAAATGGTGTCTCCTAGCAAACTGATGAAGTGCCTTATAGCCCTTGGTGCTAATTCCCACCTCATCACACACACTAACAACTTCAGCACTCCTAATTGTTTGGATTAGCTTGGACATGATATCATTGGCCCCACTGCCAAACATATCTTCTTACAACGAGGATCCTTGATCATTTTAAGCACATGCTTCCTCATTGTGATTGAGCAACAGAGCTCATTACGGTCCCCAGACTTATCAGCACTTGTAACATCTTGGAGGAATACCCTACAAAGAAAAAAGAAACCATTGAGATTTTAAACTTGGAAGTCCATTGATAGTGCATCGACATTCCTAGTGGAATGGTTAAGAGCCATCCGCGCTGCCTGAACTCTTTGCTTACGAGCATCCCCTCCCACAATAAGTGTTTCAATATAGTTGAGGGGGGCATCATACGCTCGCTAGCTCTTGATGTGCTCAATGGTCTACCTTAGCTTTTCATTGCATGGTGCACCCTCTTGATTTGCATCCTCAAGCTCCTTAACCTTAGCGGGGGGAGACTAAAGTAGGGCTCGGTGTGCAAACCACCTAATGTACCTGAAAAGCATGCAGTTGTGAGGACAAGTAGAATACTTTGCTAGCATCACTTGTTGATAATCTCTTGTAATACCCAAGCATCACATTATTACCATCTCCCACATATTGAATAAATGAGGGAAAGTCTTTGAAAGTTGGTGGGTATCACGCAGAAGGGTCTGCTGGGTATAGATTTCCATCAACCCATAGATCCACATTTGTGTGACCACCTTATCTTTGTGCAATCTTCTCTTGTTCTGTGAGATGACCCTTGCCTAAAGACGCATACTCTTTCAACACTCGAACATGAAAATCCACCTTACATGGTTGGCAATTGGAAGATGCGCATTGGTGATTTTGTGCAAGGCCATCTACTTAGGTGACAAGTCACACAACCAGACAAGCTCCAAGTGGAGAAAAGAATTCCAAGGCCAAGTAATGTTAGATTAATAGAGAGTGACAATGGCATGAAAGAATAGTAGAGAGAGAGAGATGGAGGGAGGGAAAGTGAGTATGCAAGCCATAAGCTCACATTAGAGAGAGAGAGAGAGAGAGGGGGGGGGAGGCTGATTTAGAGGGAAAAAGGTAGGGTGGAGATAGTTTTAGGTGGAAATTGAGTTTAGAAAATGAATTTTATATATGTATATGGGTTTGGGTTAAGTTTTAAATCATGTGAGAATGATGATGTGGAAAGTGATAGGATAATTTGGAGGCATTTAATGAGGGTGATTTGGTGGGGAAGTGGAGGAATAAATGAGGGAGAAAAATATGTCACATTTAAGGGGATAGAGGAGGTTTTGGGGGGAAATGGAGGTTGAAAATTGAATTTTTGATATATATAAAGTTTTGGGATAAGTTTCAAAGCCAAAAAATTCGTTAAATGAAAATAAAAATTCACTATTTGGGATTCCCCCTTAGTTATAAGCTTGGTGATTTGGAAAGTGCTTGCTACAAGAGAGAGAAAATGATTACTTTAGATCCTAAAATTTTGGCTCGGAATTATAGGCTAGAAAGAGCAAGCTATAGGCTTCAAGTAGGCCTCTTTATTTCCCTTTGTATCCTTAGGAATATTACAAGGCCCAAAAGATGTCCAAAGGCTACCTAATGGACAAGGATATCTTTCTATGTATGGGGTCTGTAGGAAAAGAAAAATCTCAAATATACTAGGATTTATGAAGTTACTCCACAAGGTACTACATGTGTTGAGACTCTTGACGAAGTTGAAACTGTCAGTTTCCTTAATGGTAGTAAATTCAAGAAGTATTATGGTCCTCTTACCAAGGAAGCCTTGCAAGTCGCACATGATAAGAATCCAACCAAGGAGAAACACGAACTAAAGAAATCTCAAGCTCGACAAGAGGCTAAAGAACGACAAATCCAACAACAACTTTAATGAGAACCTATTCTAGGATCTACACAAGCCTTTGTGGGAGAAGTTTAAGAAGACAGAAGATCACATAGCACCTTTATGAACATCCATTCAACTACCTAGCCCTTATGGTAAAGTGCTTTATAATACATTTCTTATATGGGGACTAGTCACACAATCTAATTTCCCTCAATGCATGGAACTAGTTGTGCGAAAACCTCAACTTGTAGATACCTCTTTAAAGGTGAAAGGTATACATGGTAGAAATACTAAGGTTCTTGGTGTACTACAAATAGAGACATATTGTGATAGCAACAAACACCTGGTGGGAGATTTCGTGGTTATGCCTACCAGAACATTACCTAACTGTGATAATACTTGGTCGCACATAGATGAAGGCTACTAAATGTATGATTGACTAGTCAATAGGGTGTGTCTCTATGGGTGAAGCCACGTCTAAACATTCTAGTCATAAACCCCTTCCACCTCTCACTCTTATCAAGAGTCGCAAACGAGGAGAAAGCTTCAACATCCATAAATCTAAGGAAACCCCCTCCCCACTTCAGTGTCCACTATTCTAGAAACTCTTGGTTCTTTTACCTCTACACGATAAACACCTGCATGAAAAAAGGATGAGTAGATACGACGAGCTAAAAAGCGGCAACCCAAATCTACCTTGAAATGAACTCCCAAAATTTCTCCATCTATACCACACCTGAACCATTGAAGCAAAGAAGGCATCAACACAATAATTAGTGCAAGAAGTCCAAATTACAAGCTACCCCAAAAATAGATGTCCAAATGCTTATTAAAAGCTCAGGGCTACCACGGGAGTAACCATTATATTTGGATACCAAAACATAAATGTATACCACTAGTCTCAATGCTGCCACTTACAAATTCCCAACAAGTCTCCTCAATGGTGGTGGATAACAGCTTCAATAGCTCAAATTCCAACAAAGGGAAGACTATTGTAAGATAACCTTCACCACACCAATTCCCAAAATAGTCTAGATCCCAAAGAGAAACCCTATCAAGAAACATAGTGATTGATGGTGGTGAAGCTTCTACATCACAAAATTCTACAAAGCCATTGTTGGCTATCCAAGCCCCAACCCCATTGGTTTCCCTAGAGCGACCCACTATGCTAGGACATTTCCTTGCCGCCGCAAATGTCAACTCCATTACACATCTATAAGGGAGAACCCATAACCTCCATCTGGTCTTCTAAAATCCCCTTACCACCCTTAAAATTGGAAATTGATATGCTGTTAATGGCACTCCTAAACCAATAAGAATTGATGGAGCAAAGTTGGAAGGAATGGTTACAAGAAACCTACAATACCTTCCGTGAGGTCAAGGTATGATAGGAAGAAGGAAGGGGAGACTTATGCTAATATCATTATTTTTACCCCCCACATTTTACTTCCTGATAAATTTCATGTCCATATCAAGAGGGAGCTTGTTGGAAAAATCCAACCCATGACAATATAGCTTGCACCTACATGTGCAACAATATAGCACCTATACACATACTAAAAATCAAATTAATCGTTTAAAAAAAAAGATGATGAGAAAGATCCCATATTAAAATAAGAGAATAACGTACAATTGTGCGATTACTATAGGCCGTGAGCATGGAATTTTTGTGGATTGATATGCGAGTGACCCTATCCTTGACCTAAAGTGTTTGGATTGGTACTATGAAGGGAAGATAGGTATTCCTCCTTTTTCCAAGCCCACTCATGTTGTTTTAATGCACCATTTGGGAATCGATGTTATGGAGCCACCTTTGTGGACCTGTTCTACCCACAATTTCATCCCCTTGCACCATATCTTAGATATGAGTGTTGCATGTTATCTGCAACATGCTACTTATGCTGGCATTGTAGAACTTATTATAGGTGCTGTGGGATAGGACTCTTGTAGTCCATCATAGGAGAGACACCACAATGAGATGATGTGAGTGTACTTTATGATAGGACTCTTGTAGTCCATCATAGGAGAGACACCACAATGAGATGATGTGAGTGTACTTTACCCAGTGGGAGGGCTTTATCAAGTAAGAAATGCACAAGAAGAGCTTGTAGAGTAGGGGAGGAGGGCAAGAGCTTACTCACTTACACCATCATTCTATGAAATAATGTTGCCGACTCCTTTTCCCTTCTGGGGCATGGTGGGTCATTTCCCAGATAGCTTTGCTACTAGCGGTAGCTACTTAGCTCACTTGCCTATAGTACCCGATTTCTTCAAGTTGGAGTACCATCTGGCCTTGAGTCAGAGAAATCAATTGTTCATCTAATCAAGCACGTGACTCGAGATGGGTAAATACTTCTTAAGTAAACTGACACATGGAATACATTATGTACCTTGAGATAGGGAGGCAAAAGAAGTTTATAAGCTAAATCTCCTATTTCTTTATAACAACATACGGTCCATAGTATCTGGGAGAGAGCTTCTTGTACTTCTCTAAAGATAAGGAACTTCTTTTGGGTCATACTCAAATGAAGACCATATCTGATTCTTCAAACACTCTCTCTAATCTCTTTTTATCTGCATACTGCTTTTGCCTATCTTGGGAAGCCTTACAAATTGATTGCATTTGTTGGTTCATGTCATCAAAGCATCTATTTGGACATCTCGACCTTGATCAATGGGTCAGAGCAAGTCAATGGTGTAAGGCAATCCTGTCCATATAGAGTTTTGAAAGGGCTCATCCCGATGCTTCGATGATAAGAAGCATTGTAAAAAAACTCGACCTGGTGCAAATGGCTTAACCACTTCTTAGGTTTCTTGCCACAGCATAACCGAAGGATATCTTCTATTACCTGATTCACTCTCACTCTAGCCATCTGTCTCGGGGTGATAGGTTGTACTGAGATCCAAGAAAGCTCCTACTACTCTTCGAAGAATGCAGTCCAGAATCTCGATGTGAACTTAGGATCTCTGTCACTTACTATCCTCCTGGGGGGTAAGCCATGAAATCTCAAGATCTCCTTGAGGAAAACTCTGGCAATATCCACTACAGTGTAGGTTTTTTCACTAGAATCAGATGGGCAACTTTGGTTAGTCTGTCAACTACCACAAAAATGGAGTTGTAACTTGATTGCACTGAAGGTAGTCCAGTGACAAAATCCATATTGATACATTGCCACTTCATCTATGGCTTCAACTTTCCTGGCATCTTAACTCTCTCTGCCTTGACTCTATGACATATTAAGCATTGCCACACATGATCAAGTACATCCTTTTTGAGTCCTGGCCACCAGAAGAAGCTTTCACAAACATATAGGTTTTTATGAACCTTGGATGTCCAGCTATCAGGCTATCATGGGCTTCTCTGAGAAGCTTTCCCTTTATTCTCTCATCATTGGGAATACATAGCCGATTATTATAATACATGCATTTTTCATCCAATTTTTACCCAAGAACTCGACTCATTTCCTGAGAAGTCTTGCTTTCCTGTCAGAAGGGTAGTAATAGGGGCAAAGAATTTGTCCTGCATGATTCTCTCCCTTGCTTCACTGATCAATGGATTTGACACCAATGTTACTACAAGCAAAGAGGCTTTTCTACTAAGCGCATCTGCTATACCACATTTTCTTTCCCTGGTGTTGATACTTAATTTTAAAATCGAATTCTTGTAGGGTCTGCATCCATCTTCTTTGATGCACGTTGAGATCCCTTTGGGTGAAGATCCACTTCAGATTTTGATGATCTGTCTCATCAAGGTGAACCTCTGTCCCAAAAGATAATGTCTCGACAACTTCAGAGCATAAACTATCGAGAGTAACTCCAAGTCATGGACATCTAATCGTAAAAGGATTTTCTTCAGATAATTTAATGAAACTTCTAATCGTAAAAGAAAAATTCTAACTTTATGAGTTTCTTTCCTTCCTAACCACAATAGAATTAAGAAATAGCTCTATACGAGAATATCGAGATTTTATAAAAATACCTTTCTTCCAATAAACCAAATTTGAGTATATATCAATTTGTTGATTTATCCACATATAAATATCTTAAAATATTCTTTCCACCAATTTAATTTTCAATTATTATAACCTAATTTCCTACGTGAAATTATGGTGAAAACTCTTCTTTTAACATCAAAATAAATTTAGACCTTTTTCTACTTAAATATAATGAAATTTCATCTTTTTTAAATAAATACAAATATCCATTTTTTAGAATATGCCAAAAATTCCTCTTTTAGCATTTAAATGTTTGAATCCCGAATGTCATGGGAATTCCTCTTTTAACATTTAACTTCTTATGCATAAAAATAAATTTATCAAAAATTTCTATTTTCTCTTAATTAAATAATTATGCATAAATACTAAAAAGTATTCTTTCATAAATATAATAAAATTCATTCTTTTTGCTTAAAGTTTCTAAACCTAGAATATGGTAGGACTTCCTCTTTTAGTATTATGCATAAAAATAAGACATTTATTTTTTTCAAAAAAAATTGCCATAGCTTTGTTGCTATAATAACTGATAATTCTCAATTTTTCTAAATGAATAAAAACTTCTAATGAAAATATGATAGAAGCTCCTATTTTAAGCTCAAAGTTAAACTATGTATACATATCATAATTATAAGCATAATTATGATTATTCTCCTTGATTAAGCTAAATTAAACATTCCTCCTTTCCCAAATTGTTAGGATAATCCTTTTCTCATTTAGAATGAGTTATAGTAATTATTTTCTACTCATAAACAATCTAAAAATAATTAACCATTATTTTTACTAACTCAAAATCATGAAAATATCAATTCTTATTCTCTAGCTCATCAAGCTTAGAGTATAGATTTGAAATAAGAGATTATCATTGAGAAACATCCTTTTTTCTAAAGATCTAGCCATAAAGATGATTAATCTTTTTATGAGAGAGATTTTCTTAAGGAAAACATTATAATTAAGCATAAAGATTAACTTAATTCGAATTAACATTAATAATCTTTGGGAAAGCTTGATTTGAATAAAAACCATCACTTTGAAAGCTTCTCAAGCTTAAGAGGGGTTGAGAAGAAGAAAGTCATTGAGATAATTAAAAAACCATAAAAGTTAGTCTTACCTCTAAGTTTGGCTTGATTTTTTTCTTAGCATTGAAGCCCCCAAGAGAAGAGGAAAATTAAAGGATAATAGAAATATGCTTATTTTTAGGATAATACTGGCATGGTATAGCTTAAAGATGAAAAGAACAAGGAATGAGGGTCTATTTACATGTGAGGGAGGCCACTAACCAAGTCCAAATGGATTCTAGAGCTTTTGAGCTCCAGTTTGACTCAATTTGGACAAGATTTGGACTAGTTTGGCTCCCTTTTTGATCCAATTTGTTCCAAGAGAGAGGAGAGATAAAAATATCACATTTTTTTGAATTAAAAAAACCCAAGAAATGATGAAGAAAAAGGTGCCTACTTGATGGGGCTCCCCCTCCTTACCAAGGTGTCAAAAATTCATCATTTCTCCTAAATATCTCATTTTTTAAAACTAATATCTCATAATTTTCAACTTATAAACCTTGTACTTGGTCAACTCTTTATCTTATGTGAGCATTTACTCATTTTTGGGTATTTTCTTTTATTCTTTGGATTTATCTCATCCCAACACTTGGATTAATCCTATTGGCCCATTGGAACTTTAATTGGACCATAATCCAAAAATTTATGAAATGTGGACCCTTAGGCTAAGGCCTTTAATACACATATTTAATTGATTCCTAATGCACATTGGAGAATTTATTTTGAACCTATGTTTCAAGGAAATATATCTAAGATATTAGGAGAATTTTTATATCCAAAAATATCTCAATATTGAATTATCTCTCTCTAGAATATTTCTTCTCTCTAGGCCGAAACAAGGAAAACAATATTTTCTTGCATTTTGAAATAGGGGATGATTACAGGGGATTGAGGTAAAAGCTTATTCATTAATCAGGCTAAGGAGGAATCTTACACCTCAGGGCAAGTTACTATCCTTGTGATAGAGAGATGAAGAATCAGAGCCACCAATGTAACCTCCACAAGGTGACCAATCCTCTTCAACCAACCCTACGTCCCCTACTTATTGACAAGGATAGAGCCATGCCACCCAAAAAGAGGCCTCTCCTTTACCAAGATCCCCCATTAAACAAAGTCTCATCAGTGTGACCAACTTTGCAACATGTCAAACCTCGCCACCAGTGGAGCCTTCTAACCCCGTTAACACTGATAACACCACTAACTACCAAGTACTAGCTTGCCCTGATTCCCCTGAAGAAACAACCTTTCCCCTCAAACCTAGGGAACCTAGGCAACCTCAATGGCTATGGCCCATAGACCTACTACCAAAACCTCACGTCAACATTTACCGAGGCAACCATAAATCCGCAAGGCCAAGGAAAACATCCAGAAAGGCCACCACCATAGTGACATTGTCAAAAAATCTCACCCTATCCTCACACAACCACTACTTATTATTATAGGTGGGTCCCTAAAAAATGTTGTCAATTCCCAAAAGTTTTATGAACGTGTGAGATCCCCGCCATCTCTACGCATTGAACTCTAGAGTGCTGGCAACAGCGAAAGTAGCAACCTCACGTGTAGGGCAAAGCTTCCCACTCGGGGCCTTGCCTATGAATGTCCGGGCAAGGGACTAGTCCGGCGGCTCTTCTAAAACCAAATCTGGAAAAAAACTTTCCTCGCCCAGAAAACATAAGGGATTCCTTCCACTTTTAGCATAAAAATTAATTATGCAACATAAACCTTCATTTTCTAGTGATAAAATGTTATCATAGTTTCCTTGCATTTTCTATAAAAGAAGAATGCTTAAAAATTCACTTTTAATATAAAAATTAGTTTATGCATAATTCTAAGCATAAGCATAAACATTAATTCATCTAAACAACAACATAATCAAGAAAGGCATGGTTTTAAGAGGAAAACCATGAAATAAAATGCTTCCCAAGAATGAGGGAGGTTAGGAAGAAGATTTACATCAAAAAGAGAGAATACACTTCATTGTTTAGGCTTACCCTTGGTTTGATTGATTATTTATCTTGCAAAAGTTATGTAGCCCTCAAGGAAGAGGCTTGGCCACCAAGAGAAGAGGATAATCTTCAAGAGAAGAAGAGGTTTAGTGAAGCACCAAAGCTTCACAATGGAGGGGCAAGGTAGAAGGATAAAGAAAATACACTAAATTAAAAATTACACTAGTATGTAAATACAATAAGATGAAAATACAAAGGAATGTGGGTCTATTTATGGGTGAGGGAGGCCACCAACCATTCCAACTGGGATCTAGAGGCTTCTAGCTTCAGTTTGATCCAATTTGGACAAGTTTTAGACCGCTTAGGCCCACTTTTCTGATCTAGTTTGAAAGAGGTGAGAGGAGAGATGAAATATCTCATTTTTTAAATTATGAAACTGGGGTAATGATAGAGATTCTAGGTGCCTCCTTCATGAGCTCCACTCACCCTCCCGAGGTGTCAAAATTTTCATTTTTTTACTATTAAGTGCCAGTACTAGACTCTTCATCTTATGTGAGAATTTACTCATTTTTGGGAGATTTTCTTTTATTCTTGATTTTTTCTTATTCAAACACTTGGATTAATCCTATAGGCCCATTAGAACACTCTTTGGACCTTAATCCATAATTTTTAGAAAATAGGTACCCTTAGGCTAAGGTGTCTAGTGCACATTTTAATTAATTTCTAATGCACATTGGAAAACTCTTTTAAAACTTCTGTTTTAGGGGATCACTTCCTATTTATTGGAAGAAAATACTTATCCAAAAATATTTCAAAACTTTATTACTTCTCTCTAGAATATTTTCTCTCTCTAGACCAAAACAGGGTCAAACAAGATCTTTTTCCATTTCTGAGGGGGGGATGATTACAAGAGTCTGAATGGGAGATTATTATATCTTTACATCTCAAAAGTTGGAGGGAGGAATCATACAGAAGGTAATCGACAAATCTAGCTACCATGACTTTGCGACGTGCAACGTCCCCATCCCTAAGCTCCTTGTAGTGCCACACTTCCAATGAGGCCAAAGCTAGGCACAATTGCCAAACTAGCACTCTGCCAGATAAGGGCAAAGGAAAGATTCAAGAGGAAGCCAAGGCCACACCCCCTACCTTGTCCACCCCACTTTCCCATATCATTAAACTCCCCTGTTTACACCCCTACTCAACCCCTTACCTCCCCAACCCCTCACAATAAAATAGTTCCCTCCCATGAGGCAACAAGGCTTCAAGAAGAGCTATCAACCTTTTCTAGACTTAATTGGACCCAACTTCTCGCCATCACCAATTGGACAATGAGTCAATGTACAAAACCCGTACTGGGGTGCTGAGGTCTAAGGTACAAAATCTCCTTACAGGGTGCCACCCATTAAAAAAAATTCTCTAAGAGAAAGAGAATTTCCATTCACTTATGAAAAGCCACGATCGTTCACTCATGCAAAGCCATGGCTGTTCACTCCTCCCGAGCGATGACCATTCACTCTTTCTCCACAATTCCACAGTAGTTCACTCACCCCTAGCCATGGCCGTTCCCTTTCGCCAATCCATGGCTGTTCACTCGTCAATCCATGGCCGTTCACTTATCAATCCATGATTGTTCCCTCGTGAAGCCATGCCCATTCCTCTGTGAAGACATGACCATACAGGCCCACCATTCATTTTTCACACTTTTCTTCTTGCCCCCTAGCCAAACTATTTTAAACTTTTATCTTAAATTTTCACAACTTCCTGCCCATTTGCCAACGTGCCACCCACATGGTTACTCCCGAGCACTCCAACTCCTCTCTTGAGGTGGTTGGCCAGACTCCCCAAAGAAGAGATGGCACACAAGCCCATTGATTTAAGGTGTATGGCAACCACCCAACCCAGCTCTCCCATTTGGGAGAAGCCTTAATGATGCAGGTCAATGGTCATGCCATCCACCACAGCTTGATGAAGAACACCACAAAGTAGAGCACAAATTGGGCTACTACATCGAGCCATATTATCGCCACCCCACTGACCCAACTATCATCACTTGTCTGGAGTAGATTGGGCTCTGCAATTTGCCAACCATCTAGCCTTGGGGACTTGACCTCCTCAACTGCCTTTATTTCATTGATACGTACACTGCTAGAGCCAAGCTATAGGGAAAGTGCTAGACTCAGAAGGCGCTCCACATATAGTACACCTCAGCCTCAACTTGGTCTGGGACGTGCTCCACCTCCTCGGACTCGAGTAGTAGAACGTGCACCATAGCAATGTCATGCATCATTTGCATGACACCTTCCAGAGCCCCATAGCTGTAAAGATAATGTTGAGTGGCACAACATCATATGGTAGGAGCTGGTCATGCTTGCCTGCGCCCTCTCCTTCCTCCTCAAGACAACACTAGGCCAATTGCTTTAACAAGAGAAACTTATCCACCCTTGCCCGTGCTCTTAGGGTGTACCCATCAATTGGGCAGAATACCTCCATAAGAAACTCCACTCTGTTTTCACCAACCTACAGGGCAAGCTAGCCACCTCATCACTTCTCACTATGGTCCTCTACCATGTAGCCGATTGGGAGGAGCTTCCCCCACCTATCTATCCATAGGACCATACCACCATCCCTCCCACAATCCTGAGGCATGGCCTTCACCTACTACGCCCCTCCAGCGGCCATCATTATCATCTTCAGAAGTAGAAGGAGGCATGCCACAAAGTGATAGAGGAAGAATAACTTTACCAAATGTCCTAGATCCTCAAAGAAACCATACTCCACTCCACAACCAGCCCCAGGGTCCAATCTCTCCCCTCTACCTCACCAACTTTCTCTGAAAAGAAGGGCCGTCGGCCTCACCATCCACCTCTCAACACCACACGTTAGATACCCTCTCGATTGGGTGTAGGCCGGCTACTTTCGCTCCCAATAGACCTTTTCTGAAGGAATCTGGTGCTCCCATGGTACCCTCCCCAACTTTGCTAAAGGGTTCTCTAACCTCGCCCATGATCTCCTCATGTCCTTGATGGACTATATGTAGCGCCAACATGAGTAAGTCACAACATCCCAATCAACCATGCTCTTGGCCAGTGTAGATTTAATCCAAACCTAATAGGATCTCTAGGCCACCCTGCTTGCTAGCGTCCAACTGCAAGCCTTCCTGGAGGACTTGGAGTGTACCCTCATCAAAGCCTTGCAATCAGTCACCCAACTCCAAGAACAACTCCACGTGGCTCAGGAGGATGCCAAAATTGCCCATAGCTTGCTCCCTAGCCAAGTGGGAAGCACAGGATCTGGCATCGCATGACCTAAATTGCCCAAGATGGTCGTAACTACTAGCTTTGCACCTTTTGACTCGTACAAGTACATATCTAAACAAACCCTGCTAGCAAAATGATGCACAATGGGTAGCCAAGGAACATGCATTTCAAGTGTAGCATGCAATTTTGGGGCAGGCATCTAGCACCACCAAACGTAAAGTTGATGCCTTGATGGGTGCTACCACCGAATTGCCCAACCTCTCCCCCCCATCCCAAAACCCCGCCTAACTTCACTTTTGTTCCCTCCACCTAAATCTCCTTCAACACAACATTTTCCTCAGTGACCCTCTCACTTCCTCCAACCTCTCCTTCATCATCATCATCACCAAAGTCCCTCCCCCCTCCATTAACCTCCTTGTCACCCTCTTCTTCGAAAACCAACTTTCTTTTGACAACCCCACCATCCTTCTCACTCTTCCCATTCACCCCCTTGTTGCTGCAAACCTTCTCAAAGTGGTCCACCCTCTTGGAGTATGGATAAGCCATTGACGTTGATGCCTCCATCGAGTTGACAGTCCCCATTGGCATGTGTCCATACCCCTACACCTCTTCCAATTCTGTTAGTGCCCTTTCCTTCCTTGATGATTCAACTTGGCTAGAAAATAATGTTCTTTACTTACAAGGCTCTCCATCATCATGCCCTCCCCCCTTACTCCCCCTATGGCCTCCTCGTCCTCTACACTTGCATCTATCACCAACTCGAGGTCATCGCCTCCACCACCATCCTCTAGCTCGACAATTACACATCACCTTTTCCCATGACTTCACCCATGAAGAGGCGTGCGAGGCTAAGGCATTCTTCTTCTCTAAGAGCTTGACAACTACCCCTAAAAGAGACCCGGTTGATGACAATGACCTATGAGACGAAGGCCATGATCCCCCATGCAAGGAGATATTCTTACCTCCCAACCTCACCCACATTAACCTGCACCTACCCACAATCTCACTCCCACCCAGGCTCCAGCTCTCACAAATGCCATCCAACCCACCCCCCACACTAGTGCTCCACCAACGCTCCCTCGAACCCCCCACCCTCCATGCCAAATTCCCTTCTCCAACCTCTTCCCCCCCATGACCCTTCCCCAGGCTTTCCCTCACCTCATACAACCCTTCCTCATGTCACCTTGCCACCAACACCACTGTCACCCCCCTTCCTCCCCAAGGACCTCCCTTCTACATCAACATGCCCACATCCTCTCCTTGATGCCTCGCTCGGACCACCCCCACTACCTCCATAACTCCTCTACCTCAAAAAAACCAACCTTCCCACCTCCCTTCGCCCACACCCCCTCCTCTTGAAGAGGGCGAAATCCCACCCAAACCCTCAAAAGAGCAACATGAGGTGGGTCCACCGCTCAATCCCCTCAATTAGCCCGATCCTCTAGATCACACCAAGTTTTAGCAAGCCATCCACATCCTACTAGGTCTCCAGCCAACAAGAACCACTAGCAAAGATCACCGACCGAATGGACATTAATGTCCTTCGGCTCTATATCAATGCTAAGAAGGATGCATGGAAGTGCTAGCACCCACATCGACAACGTGGAGGCTACATCCAGCCCAACTTTGATGCTCGGACCCTCACATTCCATCTTATTGGTGAGTAGTCGGTTTGGAAGCATCTCTACCTACTCAAGCCACCGTATATCTAGGCCAAGTACTACAAAGCATCCAGCCATCTTTGCATCAACCTGGCCTACCTCCCCATCCGCTATTGCTGGGTTTGGGACCTATTCCACACCAAAAAATATGCAAACCCTAAGCTACAATTCAACTTTCCATGGTTTAGCCCTCCTACGTCTGAAGGCCCATGAATAGAAGAAAGCATGCTAGCCCAAATGCAGGCAAATCAGGTGTCGGATCTTGCCGTCATCCGCTTCCCTAAGCAGATAAAAGACATTGAAAATCGGGACACTCAAGATGGCATTTGAATGGTAGAAGATGATGCAAATAGGTAAACAAAAAATGACACTCAAGATGGTAGTTCAATGGCAAAAGATGATGCAAATAAGCAAAAAATTGAGGGCAGAGAAACAAATGATGTCACAATTCAAGAAACTTAACCTTCTATTCAAATGATGTGGGCCTTTTCAAGAGATTACCAAAGACTTTTCTCCTTTCAGGTGGATAACTATGGATCTGAGAACAAGAATTGGCATGTATTTGCATGTTTTTCTTTGTTGGTGGAAGAAGTAGTTTTTGAGATGGTGTAACTTGGTTTTCTTATGGTGGGACACACGCATAAAGATATTGATGCATTATTTAGAAGGTTTTATGAGAAGCTTAGAACAAGTCAGATATTTATCTTTCCTTATTTGATGAGAAGTTTTAATCGGTGCTGTAACGTACCCATCTTCACTAATAAAGAAATGTCCATGTAATTATGAGTTTTTATCAATGATTTTATTATTTGAGTCATTTCTACTTAGAATCTTAAAATTCTGAGCCCAAATTTAGAATTTGCGCACGATTTTACCCTAATATAGGATTTTACAGCATCCAAAACGGACACCGGATCAAGCCTATACGCTAATTTCAATCATTTTAGTTAAAAAACGGCGACCTTTAAACCTTAACCGCACGTCCGATTGACGAACGGTCTGAACCCCTGCGATCAGGAGAACCTCCTGGACAAAAAAAAATTTCGCCCCCCGGGGCGGTCCGGCACGCAAATCGAGGCGAGCGCCCCAAATTTGGGTACCCCGCGCCAAAATTTGATCCGTACACACTTAATAGGGTGCCCGTACAATGACCGCCCAAGAACCAAAGGACGGCTGCCCACTGTATGGTCCACGCGTACCCTTACATGGACACCCATGCTGCCCCAAACCAGATAAGGTACATGCGTACCACTCCTTTCCCGGACAACCGACACCGTACCTTTCCCCTAGACCCATGCAGGCCACTGATCCATAGCCTTTGAAGGTACACCGTCCTTTCGTCCTTGCTTTGCGCAGCGCCCGTACCCTCACCCCTCTGCTACATAAATCCCCGGGGTGCTCCTCAGACGGCACGCATTTCTGTGTAGCGTATACCCTGTCCGTACCGCCGTCCGTCCCTGTGTAGCGTACTTGCTGCAAGTACAGTCGCCCTTGTAGCCACTCCTCTCACACCCCCTCATTTGGCTCTTTTCAGATAAGCCAATTTTCCTCCATCCCCCTCTTGCTAAGAGCCAGTGTCCTTAACTCTTCCCCCCCCGCCCCCCCGTGTGAATACACTTACAGAGAGGCTTGCAGCCACCCCTCCCAGCCCTCTCCACGTTTTTGCCTTTGCCCTTAAGGACATCTCACAATCCCCCCCCCCCATTTGCGTAGACTTTAGTAAGGGTTTTTTGACTCAAGCGAGGGTTCGTGCGCCATATTCTTTTGCTCGTACGGTGAGCAAACGAGCTCGAAATTCAGATCCGACTGAAGTGTTTCGATCGCAGTAGCGAGCTCTACAAGGCGACGCCTAAGATGGCCTCATCTCGGAGGCAACAAAATATTGCCTCAAGAGGAGCACGTAACAACGAGATGGGGGAAGATGCGCCCAACGCGGCTTTAGTCCTCCCTTTTCAAGTCCCTCAAGGAAACGGTGGCCAGGTTAGCTTGGTTAATTTTTTTAAAAAGAAGGGATTTTCCTTAAATTAGTGTTAATGAATGATGTCTTTTCCTCTTAAAATGACGACATAAAAATTATATGAAGTTATGAATTATGTGATGTTGTATTCGATAAATTGCGTTGAAATTGTTATCTTCATGAATTATGAATATTTAGTAAATTGCATTAAAGATGTTATCTTTAGAATTCAAGATTTTTTTGGCTTCAACGCTAACTCCGTTCCGTGCTTGTGTAGCCGGGCGCCGTCGTTAGCAAAGCCCGGGAATGGCCCAAGGTATCCCTCATACCTTTGGGAGAATAAGGATCGCCGATTGAGGCGAGAGATTATGAGGCTGCCTAGTTCTGAGAGCCCAGGCTAGTGCGGTAAATAAGCCCACCCTAGTGTGCAGACATCCCTCTGAGGGGCGGGAGGATCGAGCGATGGAGCCTGAGAGGGCGACAGGTCGGCTTGAGTCCTCGCCAGTGGCCGACGATGAGGTGTATGGTCCTGTAGGGTTTTGCCCAGCATGTAGAGGCTGGAAGGCCGAATTCTAGATCATCGGCAGAATAAGAATAAGAGAGCCAGTTTCGCTTGTATGGAATTGGTTCATGTATAAACTTTTTATATAATTCCATCTTGTCTTTGGTATGATTGTATTGTGTAAGAAAGCTGTTTTAACGAACCTTGTGAAAAAGGGCCTTAATTAAGGAATATGTTTATTTATGTCAAACAGTGTGGTAGGATTAATTAGAAAATAAATTGATGCGTGAGTAGGGTGGAAAGTGGGAGGATGGAATGCCCTGACGGCACCATCCTACGGACGGCGGGTGGACCCGATTAGTCGGGTAGCTTTCCAACAGATTAAGTGAAAGCCTATGCTAGATAGTTAGGTTCCTGGGCAACTCTATTCTAGAAGACTAGGCCAGCGGCTGTGCCTTGCATAAGATGAGGAAAAAAGCGTTGTCCCTAGAAATCAAGTCTAGTAGTTGCCCAATTTATGATCGATTACCTTATGGGTGATTTGATGTTTAGAAAATCACGCTCCCCCTGCGGGATAGAGCTAGGTCATACCTATAAATCGTATCCTTGAATCTCTGTAGGGTCAAGGTGTCAATGAATAGGAAATTTTTCCCAAGATAAGACTTAGCGGACTATCTTAAGTGCTTCTCTCATCTTGGAAGGGAGGAACCTTACAATTGGTATCAGAGCAAGTTTGGCTCCTAGGAATTACAGTTTAAGGACTGTGTTGTAATAAATATTTTACCTAACATAATGCTAATTAGTAAAGACATCCTACTAAAACAAATAAGTTGAATTGATGTTGAATGATTGTAGGAAGAGGAAGATGCCTACTCCAAGTTTCTAGTTTTCCAATGCATCTTCGAGACTGCTAGTCGAATTTCGAGTTTCGCGACACCATGGTACAGATATTAGAGAAGATATCCCTCCCTCATTTCTCTCGTATTCAAAGAGGATGGGGTAGAGATTTCTGGAGTCATGGGCCGAGATACTTCTTCATCCGAGCAGATCAGATTGGGAACCTCACCACCGACCTTAAGCGGATTCGTTGGATTAAGAAGCTGAAGATGATCCGCTTATTTTGGTTCATCGGCACCCCCAGGGCCGACACCTCGGTGACTATAGATGGGGTTCGCATACCTCAGGACCATTGGGTGTATGCATACCTCAGGACCATTGGGTGTATGACAAAGTGATGGAGGTCTTACATGCTGAAAGAGTAGTGGTGTTGGGATCTACCCCAATCCAGAGTTTACCACCCTTACCATCAGTTTTTAGAGTCTTAGAAACTACAACGGAACCCCCATATTTCACCTATGTGGACCGCTCTACCCTTATGTCATAGTCAAGCCTAGGAATTCCCCTTTATATCAAATGAGACTAATTATATTAGTCTCAGATCTTTGTAATAAAACTTGTCCTTGTAAATATTTGGAAATAAAATAATTTCAATGTTTTACTCTCCAAAAATTAAGCGTTGTGCAAATATGAATCTTGTAATCTTAAAATTGTTTTTACAATGATGACCAGGATGACCACCCTCCACTTCCCAATTTGCTTTACACCGATACCCAGGAGAAGAACCTCCTGCTCAAGCAAATGCAACCTCCCTCCTTTAAAAGGAGAAGGTTCAAAGGTTGAGAAGGATGCTGAAGTCTGGATTGAGGCGATGGACAATTATTTCTCTGCTGCCGGTACTGGAGTAGCAAATCAATCTATGCTCGGACGGTTTTGCCTCATTGGAGATGCTAAACTCTGGTGGAAACAGTGGTGCCGTGACAAGGAAGTCACCGAGCATTCTCAAACGTGGGAAGACATCAAGCAGGCAGTGAAGGAAAGATATCTTCCTCCATCCCATGAATCCATAAAGATGAATGAGTTTTTTAGTCTTAGACAGTGCAGCTTAACTCTTGAGGACTACTATTCCAAATTTATTACCCTTCGGAAGTATGCCCCAGCTATGACTACTTCCCAGCAAGTGGCTCGTTTCTGCCAAGGGCTAAATGAACCCCTAGATTCCGGCCTTGAAGCAATGAGGCCAAGCACATTACAGGATGCTCTCATACGAGCAAAGCCCCTTGTGAAAGAAATGAAGGCTAACAAACCAAAGAATCAAAAGAGATCTTAACCTGAGGCAAAAGAGATCTTAACCTGAGGCAAACCTTAAAGATCAACCCTACAAGAAACCTCAACAGAATTTCCCCTACTACAACAGAGGGTGACAAGGCAACTCTTTTGCCCCCCGCTCGTATGCTGCTTCTTCCAGAGAAGGCTCTCTGTGTTTATGAGCCGGGACACTTTAGAGCCAACTGCCCCAAGATGGCAACATCATTTCCCCAAGGTAATAGAGGAAATCAAGGCCGTGGAATCCCTACCCACCAAGGTGCAAGAGGAAGTGGCAGTGGCCGTGTGGCAGAGGCCGCGGAGGAACAGTTGCTAGAACTGCCTATGTTATAAGTGAAGAACCGACCTTGGAAACGGCTGAAGAAGAGCGCGCCACAGTCCATGCGGCAGTAGAACACCAAGGTCCGAATAAACAATTTGGTGTAATCCAAACCCCCGCCACTCATCACGATAAGCCATTTCAGCTTTTGATTGATTGTGGCAGTACCCATTCATTCCTTTCTCCTAGGTGCTTGCAAAAATTAAACTTGAGTCAAAAAACAGCTAGAAAAATGATTATAGAGTTAGCCAGTGGGAAAGAAGGAGTATCTCGCCACTCTATAGGAAACCTTGATTTTGAGCTGGGTAATGAGCAAACTCATGGTCACTTTAGAGTCTTGCCATTAGGAATTTATGATTGAATCCTTGGGATGGATTGGTTAATTGCGAACAAAGCTAGCATTCATTGTAACCAGGGGAGTATCACTTTTGAAAATGAGCATGGCCAAGTAATATCTACTCAGGGGATCACAGGAAAACCTAAGTCTAGGGTAGTCAAGGCAAAACATCTTCTCAAGGGAACACGTAAGGGTCAGCAAGTTTTCTTAGTCAAACTCAACAAAGTCATTGAACCTAGTATGGAGACAGAACCCTCTTGGCTCCAAGAATTCTCTGACATCTTCCCTGATGAGCTTACAGGGTTACTGCCTCCTCGAGAAGTCGACCATGAAATTGAGGTGATCCCTGGAGCTCAACCCGTCTCAAAAACTCCCTATAAAATGTCCCTTCCTGAAGCCATTGAACTTAAGGAGCAACTTTCCCAACTCATTGAACAAGGATTTGTACGCCCCAGTAGCTCTCCTTAGGGAGCACCTGTTCTTTTCCAAAAAAAGAAGGACGGAACTCTCCGCCTCTGCATAGATTATCGAGGGCTCAATCAAGTCACTGTCAAGAATAAGTATCCTATCCCTCGCATCGATGAACTTCTTGACAGGCTTCATGGGGCCAAAGTCTTCTCAAAAATAGATTTGAGGTCTGGTTACTATCAGATCAAAGTCAAGAAAGCAGATATACCCAAAACAGCCTTCAATACCCGTTATGGCCACTATGAGTTTACTATAATGTCATTCGGGTTAACCAATGCTCCTGCAACCTTCAACCGCCTAATGAAAGATATATTCCGTCCTTACTTGGACAAATTTGTGCTTGTTTTCTTTGATGACATCTTAATCTACTCCAAATCAAGGGAAGAGCATGAGGAGCATGTGCGTAGAGTTCTGCAATTGCTGCGCAGACACAAACTCTATGCCAAGAAGAGCAAATGTACCTTCTTTACTATTAAATTGAGTATCTTGGATTCATCGTCTCCAAAGATGGCATCTCAGTAGACCCTGCCAAGGTCAAGGATATTCTAGAATGGCCACCCCCTAAATCAGTTTGTGAAGTTCGTGGATTTTTGGGAATCACGGGTTGGTATAGGATTTTTATCAAAGATTATGCCTTGGTAGCTGCACCTTTGACGGACCTTCTTAAGAAGGATTGCAAAATAGTGTGGTTGCCAATCCATCAAAACAGCTTTGATCAACTGAAATTCATTATTACTTCTGCCCCAGTCTTAAAGCTTCCTGATTTCTCCAAGGAATTCGAAGTGGTTACCGATGCTAGTAGTCTAGCACTTGGTGGTGTCTTAGGCCAAGAAGGAAGACCAGTCGCTTATACTTCCCGCAAAGCTGAAGCAATATGAAGCAAACTATGCCACCCATGATTTGGAGCTCTTAGCAGTTGTTCATTGCCTCAAATTATGGAGACATTATCTCTTGGGAGGCAAATTCCAGCTTGTAACTGACCACAAAAGTCTAAAGTGGATCTTCACCCAGCCTAACCTCAACATGCGGCAAAGGAGATGGATTGAAATTCTACAAGAATATGATTTCGACATCAAATTTTGCCCTGGGAAAGATAATGTGGTAGCAGATGCACTTAGCCGCAAATCTTTCTTGAATGCAATTTCAATGCCAAATAATCCCATACTGGTCAAGGTGGAAGAAGTCTCATTTCATGATCTAGATTATCAGAGGATAAAAAAATTAGTAGAAGAAGGGGGACATTCAGAGAAAGAGAAGAATCTAATCAAGGGATACTCCACTCATGAAGGAAGCCTCTACTTCAATCACAGGCTATGTATCCCTAAGGATCCTGCTTTAAAGAAACTAATCCTCCATGAAGCTCATGATAGCCCTGCTCTGCAGGACACCCAGGTTATGCAAAAACATTAAATGCTGTAAGAAGGAGCTTTCATTGGGCAAGCTTGAAAATGATGTGCTTCGGTACTTGAAGCAATGTCTCTCATGCCAAAGGATCAAAGCTAAAAGGGTCAAGATGCCTGGAAAACTTCAACCATTAGATATTCCCCAAATGAAGTGGGAGTGCATTAGTATGGATTTTGTCACAAGTCTCCCCACTGTTCAAGGAGGATATGACTCCATTCTAGTAGTAGTGGACTTACTTACCAAAGTAGCTCACCTTATACCAGCAAAGAAGACCTTCAAAGCTTCTGATGTTGCTCAAATATTCATCAAGGAAGTCCTCAAACTTCATGGTCTCCCAAAAAGGATAGTAAGTGATCGGGATTCTGACTTCACTTCAAAATTCTGGCAGTCTTTATTTCAAGCCCTGGGAACTCAACTTTGCTTTAGCACAGCTTACCATCCAGAGACCGATGGCCAGACTGAGAGAGTCAATCAAGTAATTGAAGACATTCTCAGAGCATATTGTGGACGGGAACCGAGAAGGTGGATTCAATACCTTCCTCTGGTAGAATTTGCCTACAATACATCTTATCATCAAAGCATAGGAATGTCACCATTCAAGGCACTCTATGGGCAAGAATGCCTGTCTCCTCTAAATTTCTCTGATCCAACCATAAGAGTTGAGGCATCCAGGAAAATGCTCGAAGAAATGGAGGAACAAACCAAGGCAATCCACCAAAAAGATATTAAAGCTGCCCAAGATCGACAAAAGCTTTATGCTGACAACAAGAGGTCTGAAAGGATCTTCAAGGAAGGAGACAGAGTTCTTCTACGAGTCCGACCCAAACGAAGTTCTCTATCACTCGAGAAATATAAGAAGCTCAACCCTAGGTATTGTGGTCCTTATACAGTTATCAAGTGTCTAGGTAAAAGTGCCTATAAACTCCAACTCCCAACCCATATCAAAGTCCATAATGTATTTCATGTAAGTTTGTTAAAACCATATGTTCCTAGTCTCAATCATATTCTTGATGATGAACAAGTTGTAATCCCTGTACTCAAGGAGTCCTTGAATTACAGCCCAGTAGCATCATAGATTCTAGGGAAAGGCAACTCCGAAATAGAACTCTTGTAGAACATCTAGTTCAGTGGAAAGATTACCCTGAAGAGGATGCAACTTGGGAAGATGAAGCTACACTCTTAAAGGATTATCCCCAATTCATGACGAGATGAGGACATCTCGATTTCTTTAAGGGGGGAAGGATGTAACGTACCCATCTTCACTAATAAAGAAATGTCCATGTAATTATGAGTTTTTATCAATGATTTTATTATTTGAGTCATTTCTACTTAGAATCTTCAAATTCTGAGCCCAAATTTGAAATCTGCGCGCGATTTTACCCTAATATAGGATTTTACAGTATCCAAAACGGACACCGGATCAAGCCTATACGACGCTAATTTCAATCATTTTAGTTAAAAAACGACGACCTTTAAACCTTAATAAATGCACGACCGCACGTCCGATTGACGAACGGTCTGAACCCCTGCGACCAAGAGAACCTCCCGGACAAAAAAAAATTTCGCCCCTGGGGCAGTCCGGTACGCAAATCGAGGCGAGCGTCCCAAATTTAGGTATCCCGCCCCAAAATTTGGTCCGTACATACTTACTAGGGTGCTCGTACAATGACCGCCCAAGAACCAAAGGACGGCCGCCCACTGTATGGTCCATACATACCCTTATGTGGACACCCATGCTGCCCCAGACCAGATAAGGTACATGCGTACCACTCCTTTCCCGGACAACCGACACCGTACCTTTCCCCTAGACCCATGCAGGCCACTGATCCATAGCCTTTGAAGGTACACCGTCCTTTCGTCCTTGCTTTGTGCAGCGCCCATACCCTCACCCCTCTGCTACATAAATCCTCGGGGTGCTCCTCAGACGGCACGCATTTCTGTGTAGCGTATACCCTATCCGTACCGCCGTCCGTCCCTGTGTAGCGTACTTGCTGCAAGTACAGCCGCCCTTGTAGCCACCCCTCTCACACCCCCTCATTTGGCTCTTTTCAGAAGATAAGCCAATTTTCCTCCATCCCCCTCTTGCTAAGAGCCCCAGTGTCCTTAACTCTTCTCCCCCCCGTGTGAATAGACTTACAGAGAGGCTTGCAGCCACCCCTCCCAGCCCTCTCCACGTTTTTGCCTTTGCCCTTAAGGACATCTCACAATCCCCCCCCATTTGCGTAGACTTTAGTAAGGGTTTTTTGACTCAAGCGAGGGTTCGTACGCCATATTCTTTTGCTCATACGGTGAGCAAACGAGCTCGAAATTCAGATCCGACTGAAGCGCATCGATCGCAGCAGTGAGCTCTACAAGGCGACGCCTAAGATGGCCTCATCTCGGAGACGACAAAATATTGCCTCAAGAGGAGCACGTAACAATGAGATGGGGGAAGATGCGCCCAACGCGGCAGTCCTCCCTTTTCAAGCCTCTCAAGGAAACGGTGGCCAGGTTAGCTTGGTTAATTTTTAAAAAAAGAAGGGATTTTCCTTAAATTAGTGTTAATGAATGGTGTCTTTTCCTCTTAAAATGACGACATAAAAATTATATGAAGTTATGAATTATGTGATGTTGTATTCGATAAATTGCGTTGAAATTGTTATCTTCATGAATTATGAATATTTAGTAAATTGCATTGAAGATGTTATCTTTAGAATTCAAGATTTTTTTGGCTTCAACGCTAACTCCGTTCCGTGCTTGTGTAGCCGGGCGGCGTCGTTAGCAAAGCCCGGGAATGGCCCAAGGTATCCCTCATACCTTTGGGAGAATAAGGATCGCCGATTGAGGCGAGAGATTATGAGGCTGCCTAATTCTGAGGGCCCAGGCTAGTGTGGTAAATAAGCCCACCCTAGTGTGCAGACATCCCTCTGAGGGGCGGGAGGATCGAGCGATGGAGCTTGAGAGGGCGACAGGCCGGCTTGAGTCCTCGCCAGCGGGGCCGACGATGAGGTGTATGGTCCCGTAGGGTTTTGCCCAGCATGTAGAGGCTAGAAGGCCGAATTCTAGATCATCGGGGCAGAATAAGAATAAGAGAGCCAGTTTCGCTTGTATGGAATTGGTTCATGTATAAACTTTTTATATAATTACATCTTGTCTTTGGTGTGATTGTATTGTGTAAGAAGGCTGTTTTAACGAACCTTGTGAAAAAGGGCCTTAATTAAGGAATATGTTTATTTATGTCAAACAGTGTGGTAGGATTAATTAGAAAATAAATTGATGCGTGAGTAGGGTGGAAAGTGGGAGGATGGAATGCCCTGACGGCACCATCCTATGGACGGGTGGACCCGATTAGTCGGGTAGCTTTCCAACAGATTAAGTGAAAGCCTACGCTAGATAGTTAGGTTCCTGGGCAACTCTATTCTAGAAGACTAGGCCAGCGGCTGTGCCTTGCATAAGATGAGGAAAAAAGCGTTGTCCCTAGAAATCAAGTCTAGTAGTTGCCCAATTTATGATCGATTACCCTATGGGTGATTTGATGTTTAGAAAATCACGCTCCCCCTGCGGGATAGAGCTAGGTCATACCTATAAATCGTATCCTTGAATCTCTGCAGGGTCAAGGTGTCGATGAATAGGAAATTTTTCCCAAGATAAGACTTAGCGGACTATCTTAAGTGTTTCTCTCATCTTGGAAGGGAGGAACCTTACAGGTGCACTTGAATGAAACTGACACCTTTTCTTATGAAGGAGGTGCTAGATTTCAAGTAGTATCTGAAATAGTACTTGTAAGATGGGCAGATAGATTAGTGGGCCATTGAAAGCCATTACATTTTAGATTTACATGAATGATTCCATGCCATTGATGCAATAAAAAGTGCATCCCAAATCAAGTGAGTGGTTTCGTGAAAGTGGAATTAAACTGTGGAACTGTAGATTAGTGGGCCATTGAAAGCCATTACACTTTAGATTTTACATGAATGATCCCATACCATTGATGCAATACAAAGTGCATCCCAAATCAAGTGAGTGGTTGCCAAAAAGTGGAATTGAACTATGGAAGTGTAATGATGAAGGTGAAGGGACACCTATGGTTGCTTGAAAGTGGAATTGAACTATCAAAGTGTATTGATGAAGGGGCACCTACTATGAAGGGACACCTATGGTTTCCTGAAAGTGGAATTGAACTATGGATTAAACATGTCACATTAAGTATTGGGAGAACATGGTTGTTTCCTTGAATACTACAAATGTCACTTTGGATTAAACATGTCGCATTAAGTATTGGGAAAACATGGTTGTTTCCTTGAATACTACAAATGTGTAAGATAATGGCTTTTGTCACATGACTTTTGGAGTAAAAGTATGTCTTCAAGGGATTCTTCCATTGACCACCCTAAAAACGAAGAGGATACAATTGGATTAGAGGAGAATAAATGGCACCATTGTCAGATCGCATTAAGTATTGGGAGACCATGGTTGTTTCCTTGAATACTACAAATGTGTAAGATAATGCCTTTTGTCATGACTTTTGGAGTAAAAGTATGTCTTCAAGGGATTCTTCCATTGACCACCCTAAAAACAAAGAGGATACAATTGGATTAGAGGAGAATAAATGGCACCATTGTCGGATCACAAATTATAAGCCGAGGAAGGAGTTTAAACCAAAAGTGGATGTGACAAAAAATAACTTTGTTCTTGTATGGCCAACTAACATACTATATCTGGTATGTCTAGGGGCTACGGTTTTAGATGTTGATATGGAGAAAAACTTGATATGGCTAGGGGTTATGGTTTTAGATGTTGATATGGAGAAACACTCGATAAACTATATGAACGTTGTGAGGGCTCTGGATGATGGCCTCTATAACGCCACTAGACACCACATAGTAGTGAAATATACTAAAACCAAAATTAGTGGCTCCCAAATCACCTACTATAAATCTCTTAAGAACTCGACAAATCTCCTCTGATCATTCTAATGATGATAAAAAAAGTGCAAACCAAATGTTGTTACTCCCTTGGAGAGAGGCATTCAAAGCCCTTTGCACTTCACTAATCCTCTAGATCAATGGACTTTCATCCTTCTTAAACCTTAGAAAATCCCCATGATGTGACAGCTCACACTTTGATTACCTTTGATCCTTTACTAGCCTCCCTACTCAAATCTAAACCTATCTTACTTCCCAATCCTCTTGACAACGCCAGATTTGTCAAGTTGGCTCCATTTATGGCTATCCAAAGTAGCTAGCCCTTTGTGTCCTTATGATGTCTAAATCCTCCAACTTGAGGTCATCCAATCAAGAATCACCTACACATTGGTGATCTAGCTTCAAATGATTTGCACAAAATCCACCTTAGTACGCAATTTATCTGGCACATTTTTATGCCTTTGGATCTACCTTAGTATGCAATTTATCTGGCACATGCACATATGCAATATATCCAAAAACTTTCAAGTGAGACAAATCAGGTTTCTTGACAGTAAACTTCTCCTTTGGCGTTACATCATGTATGGCTGCAGTAGGAGTCATGTTCATGATATAAACTCCTATAGACACAACCTCAGCCAATAGCTATGTGGCATATTCTTCTCTGCCATCAATGCTCGTGATATCTTTGCAATATGCCTATTTCTCGCTCAGTAACTCCATTTTGATGTGGAGTGTATCTACATGTAAACTGTCTCTGAATGCCATTCTTCTATAAGAAATCAGAGAACTCATTGGAGAAGTATTCTCCCCCTCTATCTGACCTTAGGCACTTCAGATGCTTTCGTGTTTTCTTTTTAGCCACCATCACTCTGAAAATGAGTGAAAACTTCACTCTTCTCCTTCATGAAATACACCCATCCTCATGTGGTCATCAATGAATGTTACATAGTACCTGCAGCCACCCACCATAGACATAGCCTTCGTAGGTTCCCACACATCTAAATGCATAACATCTACTACATTCCTACTGACATTTCTATCATGTGGAAATAAATGCTTTGTTTTCTTTCCAAATTGACATGCTTCACATACTTTCTACATACCTTCAACCTTAAACTTAGGCAGCCCTATCACAATTTCTTTAGTCTGCATAGACTTCATTCTTTGCACATTTACATGCCCAATTCTCTTATGAAAAATGTCTATATCTACAACAACTCTTGAAGTATTTGCAAAAATTGCAACACTCACTTTAGGCATATTTACATTTAGTGTAGACATTCTGCCCACTATTTACCTGCACTTATCTTTAAAGTCTTCTACATAACAACCCATCAGGGTTAAATCGCACTTGCAAACCCTGCTCAATCATCTGACCAATAGAAACCAGATTCTTTGTAATGTTGAAACATGAAGTACATCTGCAAGGTACGTCACCTTACCATCCTGCATAGACAATGGCTTATCTCTAACATGGGCAATCAGATGAGAAGTGTCATTCCCTATTTCAACAAAACTTGGTCTTTCAAGACTCTTCATTTCCTTGAACCACTCACCCACAACTTGTCAAGTGGTTTGAAGCACCTAAATCAACATACATCAGCGTTACATGCTACTACATCATTTCCACACATGGCATTAACTATGTCATGTTGCATAACAAATAATCTCTCATTATCCTCAGTATTTCTACTAGAGGACGCGTAGTTATTTTGTTGCACTTTTCCATTTCTCATGTCATTCTGCTTCTTGTAGCAATCTGTCGGCACATGTCCAGGATTACCATAGTAAAAAAAGCCTTGTGTATCATTATGCTGCCTTTGCCAATTACCACGACTTATTTGACTCCCCCTGCCTCTAAACTGCCCTCTTCCACCTGTGTGTTGTTGTTGTGATTCATGGGACTATTTCTATTACTGTTGACCATAATTCTGATTACCTATTCGGTACCTTGGCCACGTCCATGACCTCTACCTCGTCCCCTCTACCCTGAACTTGTGTAGAAGGCCTTCTGCTCTGAACTGTTTTTGTTTTGTGAAGACTGTTGATCTTCATGCAAATTATTATCTTCAATGATTAGCATTGACACCAAATCTGTAAAGTTGGGAATGTTTTCCCGAGTCTAAATAGACATCTTGAATGCCTTGTATTGTGGCCCAAGACTACGTAGGCATACTTCCACCTTATCATCATCATCAATATAGAAACACCAATAGATGCAAGGGATTTTACAATGCCCTTGATCTTCAAGGCATAATCATTCTTAGACATGTTTTTCTTCTCCACAGTATGAAGCTCATTCTTTAACTGAATCTTTTGAGCCTTGGTGCTAGTTCCATATAGCTTCACCAAGGTGTCCCATGCCTCCTTGGGTGACTTGGCATCCTGTATATGCCCAATCATGGTGTCATCTATACTAATAGAAAGCCAATACATGACTTTCCTTGCTCTTTGATTCCAATCCTTACATTCTTTTACATTTGCAGCACTTGGATTAATCTTTGGTGCCTCCTCATGTTCACCTTCATGTAGTCCCAATAGCCTTTTTCCCATCAGAACATTTGTCAATCTAAACCTCCAAGAATGGAAGTTGTTCTTTTCAAGATTATTTGCAACAATCTAGTTAATCCCATCATTTGACATCTTGTCTACGACAAAAACTCACCAAAAACAATACTCTTCTCCTTTGACCTACACAAATTGCTATATTCTTTGTAGCAGTACTATGCTACATCCAAACTGTCATAACCAGTGACCTCAAGTTGCATACATACACCCAATAGCACATGTAAGACCTCTTTGTAGTAAACAAAGTTTTTGCACAACCAATAGCCCTTCCTATAGTATTAAAAATAGAATTCCACAGAGAATCAAAACTTACCCACAGTGCCCATAAACGCTTGCTGTGCGAACTAAAAAACCGAGGTCCAGATGCACTTGAAATGTATTTTCAGCTTATAAAATTCTGTCCAAAAGATAATATAGATATCCTTAAGCTCTAATATCGCGAAGAAAGCTCCCCAATCGGAGTTCATTTGCCGATGCCTTCCAAAGAGCTCCCAATAAGGGTGGTAGCGAACATAAAGGGGGAAGAGCAGATGAAGCTCTTACCCCTCGTACCGCTTCCTATGCTTCTCTTGCTTCATGCTTAGCTCTTAGCATGAACTAGGCTCTGATACCATCAAAAGATACAGGGAAGAAGGGATCTTGAGCTCTTGCAAGCACACACACACTCTCACAAACCTTGTATAAGCCTTGTATAAGAGACGACCGATGTGGCAATAGCTCCGCAAAAATTACACGAAGAGAAACCTGCGCATGTCTCTGCTATGTATCATTCTAGTGGCCTCCAACTCTCTCTATTTTTTTTGGCTGAAAATTATTCTTCTTCTTCAACAAAATAGGTCTACAAAAAGAAATAAAGTGACTAACAAATATACTAGAGTATATATACAAGCAGTCCATAATGTGAACACACTAAAGTGGAATAGGTAGGTGTAGACTTGTCGGTGTAGTCTAGCTATAGAATCTCTGGCTCGGTGCTAGCTACCAAACCCACCAGTGATGTAAATATTTAACAGTCATGCAGGTGCCTCGTGAGTGCCATCTCATGTTGAGCTTGACATCTCAACAAGCCACACATGTCGGGGGGAAGGTTGCACCTAATCTTGTGTTCTTGGATCTTCATGCTCTTGAGTTATGCTATGGTGTCTATGGTTTATTTTTATTATTTTCAATTTATGGAATATTCAAATCTACATATACCAAAGATCCTATAACATGTTGAAAGTCATGGATATCATGTTCATATGCAACATGATTAGTGCTAATCTTATACTAATCTAATATGATTAGTGTAAGATTAATGAAAGTCATGGATATCATGTGCATATGCAACATGATTAGAGTGAATTAATCTAAGATGGGTGTAGTCTAAGTTTACTCATTTGATGATAAGTATGTGCAATAGACTCAAGCACAATTAGGTTACAAGATTAATACTTGTACTCATAAAGAGGCTTGAGACGTGTGCAAGTGATATGATTTCATTGTTTGAAATGGATCCATTTTTTATGAGGAGGTACACGCTTGGGCTTGTACATCAATTTAGGATAAATCCCTTTTCTCATGTGGCTTTATGCTAGTCTTTGCACTTTCTTGGCTTACTCAACTCACTCCCTACTACCTCTTCCTTGAGACGTGTGCAAGTGATATGATTTCATTGTTTGAAATGGATCCATTTTTTATGAGGAGGTACACGCTTGGGTTTGTACATCAATTTAGGATAAATCCCTTTTCTCATGTGGCTTTATGCTAGTCTTTGCACTTTCTTGGCTTACTCAACTCACTCCCTACTACCTCTTCCTTGTGCTCTTTGGCACCATATTTCTCAACACCCTCCTTGGGTGCCAAAGCTGTGAGCTACTCAAGGTGGTTGGATGCTTGGTTTTACAACATATTTTCACCCCCCCATATGGTGATTTGACCTATCTTTGAGGTGTAGAGGTCATCTCTAAGAGTGAGGTACCCCCTTGATAGAGACTTGACCTATCTTTGAGGTCTAGAGGTCTCTTCTAAGTAGTAGGGTTAAAACAATAATTACCCCCTGGCTCAACTAGCTACTCTCAGGTAATTGGGTAGATACACACAATAAACAAGATGAAATGATAAGATGGGTGTGTACTCATATGGTGCCCCCTCTTTTACAATAGATGGCTAGGGTAGTGGTGGTAGCTTCTTATTTCTCATGTTGATGTCTATGTCATGGTAGCCTCTTGGTTACCATGACCTTGACTCCACTTCTGATTCTTCTTGTCAATGATGTTTCCTTCTTCACTTTTTTGACTGCTTCTTGGCTCTTGGTCTTTTCTCTTTGGCTTGACTCTTGGCTCTTTGTCGTCTCATTTAGTGTGGACGTCGTTCTTCTTGTTGCTTGGTGCTTTGATTCTTTTAGTGTGGATGCCATGCTATGTGGTATGTTCATCTCATGCACTTGTGCTTTGAGCATGATTATGATAGTGTTTAATGCACCTTTTCTTTGCTTTTAATGCTTATGCACACGTATTTTTCCATAATGAGTTTCCCAAGGATTTAAACCTTTCCTAATGATGCTTTGTCATGCAAATGCTTGCTATTTGAGAAGGTCTCACCAATGAGCTGTGTTTTTCTTCACTGCCAGTGTCTAATCTCCTCAAAGGTTAGAAATGTGCTTTGCATTTTCTTGTAATGATAATTTCAAGCTGATAAAAAATAATTAGAATGTAAACTATGTGCTAGAAATGCACTAAATGCAGTTAAAAAACTCAAATTGAGAAATGCAAATGAATGCGATGAATTTGGATGCAAGAGAAATTTTCATAGTGGATTTACACCCTATTTTCCAATTTGTAACTTTGATTGGCCCAATGTTTGCTAATATTACACTTATGGTGATTAGTGCTTAATTAGGATTGGCCCAATGTTTGCTAATATTACACTTATGGTGATTAGTGCTTAATTAGGATTATTAGAGCTAACAAAATGTGGAGGCCAAAATTGATCTTGTAGATGAAAGAATTTAAGATTATTTTTACATTGGCTTATTTCCCTTGATGAGGACAAGTGTCCTATGTAGAGAAATTAGCTCAAATTGTCAAAAAATGGGCGCAAATTGATGATTTTAGGCGACTGTTCATTTGCTTCATGCGCCTTGCCTATTGCACCAAAACACACAAGATTTAATTTTTAGGCTCGTGAATGATGAATAATAAGCTCCCAAGAGGGCTTAGCTCAATTTGAAGTTTTTGGGGAGAATAGAGGAAAAAACTAGTGGCGTAAATCTGCGAAAAATGAAAAACGTCCCGTGAACTGGATGAAATTCCTTAGTGAGATTAAGCACCTAGGTGTGAGTGATATTTGGCTAGAAGGTTTTAGAAACTTATTAAGTAAATGGGCAATACCAAGCTCGCAAAATTTGGGCCACAAGAGGATGAAGAAGATAAGCTTATGATTAGTGTGAGTAATTAGAGCATTGATAAAGTAATTGACCTAATGTGAGTTAGGATTAGTGATGTCGGGATAGGGAAGGCTCTGATACCATGTTGAAAGTCATGGATATCATGTGCATGTGTAAGGTGATTAGTGCTAATCCTACACTAATCTAATGTGATAGTGTGAATAAATCTAAGGTGGGTATAATCTAAGTTTACTCATGATGATGAGTATGTACAATAGACTAAAGCTCAATTAGGTTATAAGACTAAGATTTGTACTCATAAAGAGGCTTGCGATGTGTGCAAGTGATATGATTTCATTGCTTGAAATGTCTCCCTTTTATATGAGGAGGTACACCCTTGGGCTTGTACATCAATTTGGGATAAATCCCTTTGCTCATGTGGCTTCATGCTAGGCTTTGCACTTTCTTAGCTTACTCAAATCACTCCCTACCTCTTCCTTGTTCTCTTTGGCACCACATTTCTCAACATAACATTAGTTCAACACACTCACAAGCTCAAAACCTAAGATTCACAAATAGTAGCCAAATGCCCAAATGTTGAACCATTAGATACATAATACTTTAGTCACCCAAACAACATTCTGTTATATACAAATCTAACAATAATCCCTTCTCAACTGAGCTCTCAACAATAGCAAGACAAAAAAAACAATGGCAACTTTGTGCTTCAAATGCTGAATGGCTTAAAGATAGTGAAGAAGATGGAGCTCCCTATGATGAACTCCCAGCAAGAAACTAGCATCCCACAATTGACTACAACTTCAATCACTAAAAAAACAATGGCAACTTTGTGCTTCAAATGCTGAATGGCTTAAAGATAGTGAAGAAGATGGAGCTCCCTATGATGAACTCCCAGCAAGAAACTAGCATCCCACAATTGACTACAACTTCAATCACTAAAAAAATATATTGGGAGGGGCTAAGTTCCAATAGAGGATGCCCAGGATCCTCCAACTCATCTAGGACTTCACCTACACAATCATCTCTACTTTGGCCTTGAATTCCCCAGGCTCAAGGTTTCCAAGTCCTCCTATAGCTTCTCCCATAGCTTCTGACATAGGTACTTCTTCTCCAACTCACCTTTGTTCTAGCCTCTGATCATCCAATTCACACAATTCAAGCTCCTTCTGCCTAAGACAACTTGTCATTTTTTCTTCTTCTTTGCCTCTTGCTGAGAACCATGCATGTCCCCCAAATTGGCAAATAAGAAAGCTACCTTTTCTAACTAGCACTCTTTTGGACTCTTCCCTGAATGGTGGTCCATCTTTGTAATGCCAAGTGGATTAACACCTACATGGAAATAGAATAAACATGGTTGTGTAACATTATTATGTACATGATCATCTATAGAACACTCCTAACACCATCTCATATACATTTTCACATCCCCTACCATCCTCACATCATAAGAAATGATCATTCATAGCCATCTTCTTTTAGACTCACATCCCCAATAAATCTCTGTTACCATGTGAACACGTTTCCATGTGGGTGTTAGATGCATATGACCATGTCTCACCACCATGGAAATCATCAACTATAGCTTATTTTCATCACTCTACACATGCACCCAATCAACTACCATTAAACCCCAGACTACCAAGATTCAAGTACCACCTATAACTACTTCTTCTCATATTCAGGCTTTGTGCAATCCCTTGTAGACTCCCTCCAAATGGGAGGTCCACCAAAATAAAGTCAGTTGCCCATGCGACATGCCTACCTTTCCTTATGTGCACATAACTCATGGGGTTCTTCTTCAATGTGAAGAACTCGTGGATGTGGGTGTACAAGAGATCTCTCTGATTGCTAGCAAAAGCCTTTCCAATCACAATATAGTCCCCATTAGTAGTCATGCATGGAGGGACACCATCAAAGCATATAGTGTGCTCCCTTTATAAAAAACGAACGAAATGGGAAGCTTCAAAGTAGATTTAGATGATGAAAAAGGCCCTGCACAAGAGCACAAAACAAAGGAAAACCATCACAAAAACACCACAATGCAATGGTCACTAGACTTACCAAAGGAGGAAGCCACCCACTCACTAGTATGAGCCAACTCATCCTCATTGGCGGGCAAGTCAATATGCTCCACATGCGGCTCAACAACACTGGCTCCTCGTTTTCTTTTTGTTTCACCTACAAGCCCACAAACAATCATAGGAAGAACAAATATCATTCTTCACATTAAGTTTCCACAAATTTCTCTACTTGCCTTGTGTTGACAATGGGGGATGTATCCTTTCTCATCATAGAATGTGTCTTGAACACCTCTTTCTCTCATTCTAGGATGTGGCCTTTCTCCATGGGCAATTTATCCAACTCCCAACAGCTGAGAGAATGGAAATTTTGGGGGTACATGGTGGTTTCTATATTAGACAAAGAGATCCACTGCCTTGCCCAGATAGGCATAGCACCCAAAAGCTGGCTCTCCTTAAAATAGAAGAAATATATGGTGAAAATACAATGCACAGACAGGTTGCTTGCAAAACTCAACCAAAACACAAGCAATATTCAAAGCCACGGAAAGCGGGTTCCAAAGTGAAGAGCCCAAGTTGTATGTACATGAACATTAGACGGTGCGTGGCCATCTGCACCATATCCACTTTCTTTAGAGCCTGCACCTCTTTGTCGCTTGATTTCACGTTAGTCTTTCTCACCAACGGAAACTCCTTGCCTCTATCTTCACTTCAAACTTGAGTCACACACGTAGCCTATACGAACCAGACCTTTTAAATGAAAAAATAGAGACATTAGCCTTGCCACTTTGCTTTTTGTCAGCGATGGGGCTATGTGCATATGCAAGCGCACTTGCTAGTCTGCGCTTGGAGAGCTTTCGGCCCTCAGGAGAGATGCAGCAGAGAGGACGAAGATGAGAAGCCAGGGGCGGATGGCCATGGCTGGCTATCACTAGCTCCACCAGGAGCTAGTGACGGCATGAGCGGGAGCATGCATCGATGGTGGCACACTCAAGAGCGCTGTGAGTGGCAATAGTTTTGCAGCGAGCGTGGATGGCGCAAAATAACAGATCAGAGCGCTAGCGACAAGAGGAGCTGGTTTCTCTTCTAATCAGCGAAGAGATGGTTGCATGACGACGTAGCTGTGGTTGCTCTAGCTGGTGTTGCTGACAAAGACGTGCATGGCCTCTCCAAAGATAATGGGAAGTAGCCCGCACTGCTTCCCATTATCTTTGGCCATAACATGGGTCTAAAACCAAAAATAAAAAAAATAAAAATCATTTGGAAAGGCTTTCAATATAGATGGAACTTGGTGGTATTTAAAATCTTGATATACTTTCTCTAAATGCAGCTCCGAGGATTTAATAGAGAAATCCATAGGAGTCCCCGGCCAAGGATTGATTAAATGGAGTCATGGGCAATACTAAGTAAAAAAATATTCATAAGAGTAAAACCTAAACATACATACGGATAGGCTCATCTTTGGCCTTGTTGGCCATGGCCAAAGATGATGCGAACACATGACTAGTCAATACTGTTTGGAAACAGCTCGCGTCGATGTGGGCTGTGTAAGATTCCTCCCCCAACCCCTCAAGATGTCCAGTTTCTCCGCCTGTAAATCAATCCCCTTTCAGAATAATAACAGATCTTGTTTCTATGTGTTTTGGTCTAGAGAGAGAAAATATTCTAGAGAAAGATAATCCAGTTTCTAGATATCTTTGGATGAAAAAATATCCCTTCTTATTAAAATTCTTTCCCCTGAAACAGAAATTCAAAAAGAACTTTCCAGTGTGCAATTGGAATAAATTGAAAATAGGTAAAAAGGACCTTAGCCTGAGGGTCCAGATTTTCTAAAAATTTTGGATTAAGGTTCCTATAGACCAATAAGATTAATCCAAATGTAGGGAGGAGATAAATTGAAGAATAAAAGAAATCCCCCAAAAATGAGTAAATACTCACATAAGATGAAGAGTTGACTAAGGACAAGGTTTATTAGTTAAAAAAGAAGAGATATTTAGAGGAAATGATGCATTTTTGACACCTCAGTGTGGGGAATTCCCCTCATGAAGGAGGCATCTATTTTACATATGTGGATGAGTTTTAAACTCACAAATAATGAGATATTTTCATCTCTCCTCTCTCCTGTTTCAACTAGATCCAAAAAGTAACTAAACTGACCTACTAAAAATAGTCAAAAAGTGACCAAACTGATATGAAAAATTCTAGAATCAGTTTTCTTGGTTAGAGGCTCACTTTTTCCTATAAATAGAAGCCTCCCCCCTGTAAAAGGTTAATAGTGTTTATGCACTGTTACTCTACTCCTCCCCACAGTCAAATACATTGAATTCAATTGATAATTCAATTGTTTTTGACTAAATCCTCTCCAAAAGAACTGGTGGCCACTCTTGTTGCATACAAGAGTAGAACTCTCAATCCCTCAAGCCAAAGGAAAGCTTACAAACTCCATGTAAGCTTAATTCTTACTTATTGTGAATTTTAAAACTATGGTTTTCTTAAATTTTATGCTTTGAAAATGTTTGAATTAAAATCTGATGCTATGCCTTGATGGAAAAGCCACCCCCTTCTCTTCTTTACAATTCAGCCCTTCTTAATCCTAGAAAGTTTAATTAAAAGATTAATTAAACTTTTTTCATTGTTTACTCTCTTGATTTTCGGAAAATGGAGTAGATTAGAGATATTAGAATTCAAATTGGATTAATTCAAGTCATAAATTGAATGTTAAAATTGAGAAATGGTCAGCCATACAAAGGAGATTATGGTAAAATTTTCTTAAATTTTGTGGAACTTAAGTTTATCATTAGGTTATTCTAAAAGAGTAATTCCTTCCGTTTGTGTATTCTAAAAGAATTGTTTTTATTTCAAAAGTGTTATTGCCATTAAAATTGAATTTATGCATAGAAAGATGCATAAGGAAATTTATTTTTATTTCAAAAGATATATTCTCATTAAATTTGATTTTATACATAGAAAGATACATAAGGAAATTTATTTTTATTTCAAAAGAGTTATTCTCATTAATTTTGATTTTATGCATAGAAAGATGCATAAAGGAATTTATTTTTATTTCAAAAGAGTTATTCTCATTAATTTTGATTTTATGCATAGAAAGATGCATAAGGGAATTTATTTTTATTTCAAAAGAGTTATTCTCATTAATTTATTCCCTTATGCATAGAAAGATGCATAAGGGAATTTATTTTTATTTCAAAAGAGTTATTCTCATTAATTTTGATTTTATGCATAGAAAGATGTATAAGGGAATTTATTTTTATTTCAAAAGAGTTATTCTCATTAATTTTGATTTTATGCATAGAAAGATGCATAAGGGAATTTATTTTTATTCCAAAAGTGTTAATTTCATTAAAATTGATTTTATGCATATAGAAAGATGCATAAAGGATTTATTTTTATTTTAAAAGTAGTATTTTTCTTAAAATTAAATTTATGCATAAATAGATGCATAAAAGGATTTTGTTAAAAGTGTTATTCCCACTGAAGTTGATTTTATGCATAAATAGATGCGTAAATAATCTTTATATCAAAAATTTACGCATCTATTTATGCATCTATTTATGCATAAATAGATGCGTAAATAATCTTTATATCAAAAATTAGAAATTCTCTTAAATTCTATGTCTAAATGAATGTGATGAGAATAGATGTGATGAGAATCAGATAGATGTGAATTTGGATGTGATATGAATAGAAGTGATGAGAATGTGATATGGATAGATGTGATGTGATGTGATATGAATAGAAGTGATGAGAATGTGATATGGATAGATGTGATGTGATGCAATGTGAATCAGATAAATGTGAATGAATGGACGAGATGTGATGTCATGTGAATCAGAATGTAAATGAATGATATGGGATATGAGTGAATGTATGTGATGATAATGGATGTGAATGTGTATGAGAAGAATGGATGTGAATAAGTATGTGAAAGAATAGATAAGGATGTGTATGAGAAGAATGGATGTGAATGTGTATGTGAAGAATGGATGTGAATGAGTATGTGTGAAAGAATGGATGTGGATGTATGTGAAAGAACGGATAGATGTGATGTGATGCAATGTGAATCAGATAAATGTGAATGAATGGATAAGATGTGATGTCATGTGAATCAGAATGTAAATGAATGATATGGGATATGAGTGAATGTATGTGATGATAATGGATGTGAATGAGTATGTGAAAGAATGGATAAGGATGTGTATGAGAAGAATGGATGTGAATGTGTATGTGAAGAATGGATGTGAATGAGTATGTGAAACAATGGATGTGGATGTATGTGAAAGAACGGATATAGATGTGTATGTGAAAGAATATATGTGGATGTGAATGTGATGGATATGAATTGAATGTGATGTGATGGATGTGAATGGATGGAGGTGATGTGATGTCATATGAATCGAAATGTGAATGAATGATATGAGATGTGAATGGATGTGATGTCATGTGAATCGAGATTTGAATGAATGATATGGAATGTGAATGGATGTGATGTCATGTGAATCGGGATGTGAATAAATGATATGGGATGTGAATGGAAGTGATGTCATGTGAATCGGGATGTGAATGAATAATATGAGATGTGATGTCATGTGAATCGGGATGTGAATGAATGATATGGAATGTGAATGGAAGTGATGTCATGTGAATCGAGATGTGAATGAATGATATGATATGTGAATAGATGTGATGTCATGTGAATCGAGATGTGAATGAATGATAAGGGATGTGAATGAAAGTGATGTCATGTGAATCGGGATGTGAATGATTGATATGGGATATGAGTAGATGTGATGTCATGTGAATCGAGATGTGAATGAATGATATGGGATGTGAATGGAAGTGATGTCATGTGAATCGGGATGTGAGTGAATGATATGAGATGTGAATGGATGTGATGTCATGTGAATTGGGATGTGAATGAATGATATGGGATGTGAATGGATGAGATGTCATGTGAATCGGGATGTGAATGAATGATATGGGATGAGAATGGATGTGATGTCATGTGAATCGAGATGTGATGAATGTAATGTGATGTGATGCGAATCGTATAAATATGAATGGATGAGATGTGAATAAATATAATGTGATGAGATGTGGATATGGGTAACTGCGAGTGGATGAGATCTGATGACGATATTTGAGGAAAGAAGTGATGAGATGGAAAATGATATTTGAGAAAAGAAGTGATGAGATGGAAAATGATACGATTGAATGTGAATGGGAATTTATATGAAATGAATCTGGATTAAGTAATGTTGATTATTGTGGAAAGACGAGAGTTCGTTATAGAAATTGTATTTATGGCCTGTTTTTAAATGACTATTTTATGTCAAGAATGCTGGGAAAGCATTTTGACCGTCTTATGATTAAGGTCGTGAATACCTATCTGATAAAGTTGCAACAGTTGACGGAGAGTCAACGAAGGACGTCTCGCGTAGCAAGGTCAGCCGAGGTCTTGACCAGTCTCAGTTCGATTAAAATGGTGTGCTTCCGGTACGGTGGATGAGGGACCAAGGAAGCGGCCTATGAGTGAAGCGCTAGGTCACCTGCGAAGGATCCTAGAGGGTGCTAACCATACGGTGCTTGGGCTTTGGGTCATTGACGATACCCACACATGCATCGTGGAAGATATTGGAACAAGGAGTAAGTTGTTTTCTGAATTTAGGCATGGATCTCGTTGATTGACCTTGCTGGTCCTCAAACGGATGAGTCCATGGCCCTTTTTTATGGATCCGTTGGTTGATCTTGCTGATCTTCAACAGAGTTTCCAGTTTGATATGTGAATATATTGCCGGTTACTATGAGCTAGGAACTATCGAAAAGGCCCCTGAGTGGACTGGTGAGCGTTCTGGTTGCCAATGATGCCATAGGTACACCGATGAAGGAATGATTGGAAATAAGGATTTAACCGGAGATTTTGAGGATTAGGATCAGTGACTCAATGGTTTCATTAAATGATTGTTTTTAAAGATAGCTGATTCTGTGTGAAAAAGGCAATTTCATATTGGGTGTATAAGTGCTGTGAGTGACGAGTTTTAAGTTTGCATGAATATCCGGTTAGGGGGCCTGGGAACTCTTTTCCTCCCTGGTACCCGGGACAAAACCTAACCAAATTCCTAACTAGATCCCATCACTATAGTGGTTGGGCGGTTGGCTAACCCATGGGACTGGATGGGGTTAGGCTAGACTGATGGATCCCTAAATTGAGACTCAATTCTATTATGGTACGATAGATGAAGTAATCCCGGACAAAAATTGTTCTATGGAAAAGAATCAACGGCTGTGCCTCTCAGATACATAAATAATGTGAAAGCATAAATGTATAAATATAATTAGACATATATATTGAGTATATTAATTTAATGTAATTATGTAAATACATATTTATAAGGTTTATATATATTGAACAAACATAATACCTATTAATTGAATATATAAATAAATAATACATTGATATTATATTATTTAAATATCTAATAGAGGTGGCTATCTAATATACAATATTATCTTTATTGACAATTGTCATAATAAATTCTTTCTAGCCCTTCTGATTAACAGTGTTATATTTCGCATGCCTTGAAAATCAAGAATTGATTACACTAAAATAGTGTATCCTGTGAGCTTAGGTATACACAGTGTCTATAGGTGTATATGCATTTTCTTGCTCAGGTATACACATCATTTGGCCATTTTCTTTCCTATTCTTGGATTCACCCATGCTCTTTTGACATCTGCAATGGCTAGGTGTGTAACCACTTATGGTCCACAGGTGGGAACAAAGCTTGTTATACGTTCAAGCCAAAGATATAATGAGATATCTCTGTCGAAAATACAAGAACACTTTACGCTCTCTAGCAAGAGGTTCACTCTGCACCCAATAACTTTGGGTGCAAAAAGTATTAAGATTGAAGCTCAAACTCTTGTTTGATGGGACCGAGGTGTTGGATGCAGATGTTCAAGCATTTTATAAGGTCAGGTTACATATTGTCAACTTGGTAGTGGAAGAGGAAACTATGAAGAAAGATAATGTGGTGGATCAATCATCCTCTTTGCATTTCTCGAGTGTTTTTTATCTTATTTGTGTTCACCCTAGAGGGAGAACTTTACATGTTGCCTTTGAAAGTGTGCATCAAATAGTATCTGCTGATGAACTTCCTATGTCCTACAATGGATATTTTGCTTTTGAGCTCCCTTCTTCTGGGTGAAAATATTCAATGCTAGGAATGGCGTATAAACATAATCGTTATGTATGGGAAAACTATCTAACTTGTAGTAGTGATTACTTTATGAGTGCAATGCGATTGATCAGGTGTGTTGGTCACTTACGTTGCTACAATCTAGAGTGCCCACACATTGTGGCCGCTTTAGTTGTGAATGAGACTCACTAGATTGGGAGAGTGCAGAAGGTGTCTCAATTTGCGAGACTGGGAGAAGAGACTGGAAATCTTGTATGTAGTCATTGTAGACTTCCACCTGAGTGTGTGAAGCAGTGTCTTGGTGTCATTGTAGACTTCCACCTCAAGGAACTTCTGACCAATGCTACATGTGAATTTAAGGTTAAGGATAGATACGCTTAGAAAGAGTTTTGGAAAATGTTAAATGCTATTGTGCAAGAATATGGTTATGGTAAACCTGAGTTCAGGGGTTTTATGGCTAATGAGGCCGGTGGATTGCAGTGCACTTTGTTTATTTTTGTGTGAAGCATAACCTAGAAAAACAATGATCATGTGCTTTTCATTGGGAGTAGAGCATGGTGAATAATACATGAATGCCCCCTCCGCGCAACGAATTCGGGGGTGCTAGCAGCGGAAGTAGCACTTCTTGCATAGGGCAGAGCATCTCACTCCGGGCCTCGTCCCCCACGGATATCCGGACAAAGACTAATCCCTCCGTTCTTCCAAAACCGAACCCAGAAAAGCTTCCCTCGCCTAGAAAGCAAGGGTGATTCCTCCATGAAATATTTTTACTCTAACGTAGTCAAGGTCATCACTAACCAAAGTGATTCGACCGAACGTGTAAAGGCAATCCATCAGATCAAGGAAGAAACTTGCACTTGGATCATAGAGACCAACGTTTTTTCCTCAGTGAGAGGCGCAGTCGCCATTGATTCTTTTCCATAGAACAATTTTTATCCAGGATTTACTTTATCTATTATACCATAATAGAATTGAGTCTCATTTTAGGGATCCATCAGTCCAGTCTTACCCCATCCAGTCCCATGGGTTAGCCAACGGAACAACCACTGTAGTGATGGGATCCAATTAGAAATTTGTTAGGTTTTGTCCCGAGTACCAGGGAAAAGAGTTCCCAGGCCCCCTAGCCGGATATTCATGTAAACTTAAAACTAGTCATACCACTTACACGCCCAGTATGAAATTGCCTTTAAAACAATAGTGTCATTGATCAATAATCCTCCAAAATATCCGGTTGAATCCTAATTTCCAATCATTCCATCACATCGGTGTACCTATGGCATCATTGGCAACCAGAACGCTCACCACCTGTCCACTCAGGGTCCTTTTCGATAGTTCCTAGCTCATAGTACCCGAAAATATACACTTATAAAAATCCAGATGGACTCTCCGTTGAAGATCAGGAAGATCAACTAACAGATCCATATAAAAGAGCCATGGACTCATCCATTGAGGACCAGCAAGGTCAATCAACCAGATCCATGTCCAAGTTCAGAAAACAACTCTAACACCTTATTCCATTTTTTTCCTCGATGCACGCGTGGGTATCTTCGACGACCCAGAGCCCGAGCATCGTATGGTCAGCACCCTCTAGGATCCTTCACAAGTCACCTAGCACTTCACTCATCGGCTGCTTCCTTGGTCCCTCATCTACCGTACTAAAAGCTCGCCATTTAAATCGAGCCGAGGCTGGTCAAGACCTCGGCCGACCTTGCTACGCGATACGTCCTCCATTGACTCTCTGTCACAGCTGTTGCAACTTTATCACTTAGGTCTCCCACTTAGGTCTCCACGACCTCATTCACAAGACAGTCAAAATGCTTTCCCAGTATTATTGACATAAAATAGTCATTTAAAAACAGGTCATAAATATAGTTTCTATAACAAACTCTCGTCTTTCCACATTGTTCCACATCAATCCACATTATTTAATCCACATCCATTTCATATGTATTCCCATCCTCATCCAATCACATCAGTTTCCATCTCATCACTTCTTTCCTCATGTATCCTCATCAGATCTCATCCACTTGCATCTACCCATATCCACATCTCATCACATCACATTCATTCACATCTCATCCATTCATATCTACCCTGATCCACATCATATCCATTTCACCTCACATCTCATTCATTCACATCTATCCCGTTTCACATCACATCACATTACATTCATTCACATCACATATCATCCATTCACATCTATCCCGATTTACATCACATCTCATCACATCCATTCACATCTATCCCGATTTACATCACATCTCATTCATTCACATCCCAATTCATGATACATCACATCTCATCCAATCACATCCCATATCATTCATTCACATCTTGATTCATATCACATTACATCGCATCGCATCTATCCATATCATATCTCATTCATCCCATCCACATTAAATCACATCCACATCATGTCTTATTCATACACATCTCATCTCATTCATCCACATCCATCCAATCGTTCACATATATGACTATCCACATCTATCTATACATTCATATCTATTTCTTCACATCCACATATATTCATGTCACATCACATCTCTTCACATCATATCACATTCTTTCACATACACATCCACATCCTTTCTTTCACATACACATCCACATCCTTTTTTTCACATACATCCACATCCATTCTTTCACATACACTTCCACATCCATTCTTCACATACACATCCACATCCATTCTTTCACATACATCCACATCCATTCTTTCACATACACATACACATCCATTCTTTCACATACATCCACATCCACATCCATTCTTTCACTTACACTTCCACATCCATTCTTCACATACACATCAAATCCATTCTTTCACATACATCTACATCCATTCTTTCACATACACATCCACATCCACATCCATTCTTCACATACACATCCACATCCATTCTTTCACATACACATCCATTCTTTCACATACACATCCACATCCATTCTTCACATACACATCCACATCCATTCTTTCACATACACATCCACATCCATTCTTCACATACACATCCACATCCATTCCTTCACATACATCCACATCCATTATTTCCCTCGAAACTGACAAAAGAGTTTGTTCTTGGTCATAGTCTGATTCACAGTTCAAGTCTGATAAGATTTTTCCTGAACTATCTTTTTTGAAAAGATTTGATAATTCAGTTACTATTTTATCGAATTTCTTTCTTTGAATATACACTTAATTGATTTCTAAATTAGTTCTAAATTCCAATGAGAAATAAATTAATCATTTATCTGAATAATTCGATCTTGATAGATCTTCTGAATTTTCTTTTTACAAACCGTGTGAATATAAAACGAAAAAAATTTCCCTCTTAGAGTATTTAACTATTCATTTATTGATTACTCATAGAATTTAAACATAGAATTTAAGAGAATTTTAATTTTGATATAAATTTTCTTTTATGCATCTTTCTATGCATAAAAATCAAATTTAATAATTAATATCAGTGATATGCATGCATATTCATAGGTGAATATGTACATGGAGTAATTAGAATATTTCTTTTAGATTCAAAAATGGTGGGAATTGCTCTTTTGGAATAACATAAAAACAAACTTTCCTTTCCACAAAATTTTGGAAAATTTTGCCATAATCTCATTTGTATGACTGACCATTTCTCATTTTTATCATTCTATTTTTAACTTAAATTAACCCAAATTAGATTCATAGAACTCTAATCTACACAATTTTCTAAATTCAAGAGAGTAAACAATAAGAAGAGTTTAATTAATCCCTTAGTTAATCTTTCTAGGATTAATAAAGGCTAGAATGTAAAGAAGAGAAGGGGTGGCCTTTTCATCAAGGCATCACATTTGAATTTAATTCAATCAACTGCTGCAAAACATAAAAATCAAGAAAACCATAGATTTAAAAATTATAAATAAGTAAGAAAATTAGCTTACATGGAGCTTGTAAGCTCTCCTTTAGCTTGAGGGATTGAGGGTTCTACTCTTGTTTGAAGCAAGAGTGGTTACCAATTCACTTTGGAGAGGATTGGACCAAAAACAGTTGAATTATTAAGAAATTCAATGTAGATGGCTCAGGACAGGAGTAGAGTAACAGTGCATAAACACCATTAAGCTTATATAAAGGGGGGAGGCTTCTATTTATAGAAAAAAGTGAGCCTCTAACCAAGCAAACTGATTCTAGAATGTTCCAGATCAATTTGGTCATTTTTGGGTCAGTTCAGCTTACTTTTTGGATCTAGTTTTGAAATAGGAGAGAGGAGAGATGAAATATCTCATTTTATTGATTTAAAATTGGGAGTAATGTTGAGAAAAAAGGACCTCCTTCATGAGGGGAGATCCCGACTTTGAGGTGTCCAAATTCAGTTTTTTTAATTGTTTTCTTTGGTCCCCTTAGTCCACTATGTGAGCACTTATTGGTCCATAGGAACCTTAATCCAAAATTTTTAGAAAATTTGGACTCTTAGGCTAAGGTCTTTTGTGCACATTATAATTTATTTCTAATGAACCTTAGGAATTTCTTTTTGAACTTCTGTTTCGGGGGAATTTATTTTAATAAGAAGGGATATTTTTCCATCCAATGATATCTAAAAGCTGAATTACCTCTCTCTAGAACAAAACACATAGAAACTAGATCTGTTATTATTCTGAAAAGGGGATTGATTACAGGGGGAGAAACTGGACATCTTGAGGGACTAGGGAGGAATCTTACATCCTATCCCACTTAAAAAACGCGAGATGTCCTCATCTCGCAAACTAGAGGACAACTCTTTTCCTTAAGATCCAACTGATTCTGGGGTTCCTTATAGTCTAGTCAACCCAATAGAATCCTAGGTTAAAGATCCCTTATATAGAACTCATCATCAAATAACAATTCATTCAGATCATAACATTCATATCTTTAACACAATAATGGTCCATTAGGCCAAAATTTCCATCTGAACAGTCCTCCATGGGAATTTCAATTATACAGATTTTTAATTTGTCATCCCTTAACTTGATCCACTGGGTCAAGTGTTAACAGTAGTAATCTGTTAGCACAATCCACTAATCTCATAGGGATTTGTTGAAGTCACCATTGTCATTCCAGTTACGAACATCATCACAGGGACTCGTCCCATTCATTCTCATTGTGGTTTTGCTCAGCTTATCGCTTTTCAGCCAAAATTTTGAAATCATCATTTTTCAATCAGAATCCAAATCAATTCATCAGTTCTCAACCAGAATTTTAAAATCATATCAACCACATTCGAATTCATCATCTGGATAGCATTTTTGCTTATAAGTTCAAGATCTTAGATTTACTCGTATATACTACCAGTAAAGAGCTGTAGTTATACCCTCCGTATATACGGGTAGTCACGGTCCTTGGAACTATAAGGTAAATACCATCATGTCTAGGCCTCAAGTAAGTCAGGGATTCCATACAATTACGGTACTTCCATCTGAAGACCATCATGTCTAGGCCTCAAGCAAATCAGGGATTCCATACAATCACGGTACTTCCATCTGAAGACCCACTTATCAATTTATGAATTTCATTATGAATATCAATTTGTATGAATTTCATCACACAATTCCAACCTTTTACTGCTACATAAATTTATGACATTTTTGGCTTCTCGGTTCTCGGTTGATCCACTTTAGCCAATTCACTCTACTGAAAGATCCCTGCCCCCTCCGCGCAATGAATTCGGGGGTGCTAGCAATGGAAGTAGTACTTCTTGTGCAGGGCAGAGCCTCTCACTCGTCGGGGCCTCGCCCACGGATATCCGAAATAAGAGACTAACCCCTCGGTTATTCCAAAACTGAACCTGGAAAAACTTTCCTCACCCAGAAAGCATGGGCAATTCCTCCAGGATATATTTTTACTCTAATGTAGCCAAGGTCATCTCACTAACCAAACTGATCAAACCAAGCCTTTAAAGACACTCGATCAGATCAAGGAAGAAATTGTCACTTGGAGCATAGAGACTAACGCTTTTTTCCTCATTCAGAGGCACAACCGTTGATTCTTTTCCATAGAACAATTTTTATTCGAGAGTTACTTCATCTATCATACCATAATAGAATTGAGTCTCATTTTAGGGATCCATCTATCCAGCCTAACCCCATCCAGTCATGGGCTAGCGAACCGCCCAACCACTGTAGTGATGGGATACAATTAGGAATTTGGTTAGGTTTTGTCCCGGGTACCAAGGAAAAGAGTTCCCAGGCCCCCTAGCCGAATATTCATGCAAACTTAAAACTAGTCATACCACTTACACACCCAATATGAAATTGCCTTTTTCACAGATTCAACTTTCTTTAAACCAATTATTTAATGAAACCATAGTGTCACTAATCAATATTCCTCCAAAATATCCGGTTGAATCCTAATTTCCAATCATTCCATCATCGGTGTACCTATGGCATCATTGGCAACCAGAACGCTCACCACCTGTCCACTCAAGGGCCTTTTTGATAGTTCCTAGCTCATAGTGCCCGGAAATATATTCACTTATAAAAATCCAGATGGGCTCTCCGTTGAAGATCAGCAAGATCAACCAATAGATCCATATAAAAGAGCCATGGACTCATCCTTTGAGGACCAGCAAGGTCAATCAACCAGATCCATGCCCGAGTTCAAAAAACAACTCTAACACCTTGTTCCATTTTCTTCCTCGACGCATGCGTGGGTATCTTCGGCGACCTAGAGCCCGAGCACCGTATGGTCAGCACCCTCTAGGATCCTTAGCAGGTCACCTAACACCACTCATAGGCCGCTTCCTTGGTCCCTCATCCATCATACCGAAAGCTCACCATTTAAATCGAGGCTGGTGGTCAAGACCTCGACCGACCTTGTTACGCGAGACATTCTCCATTGACTCTTCGTCAGCTATTGTAACTTTATCACTTAGGTCTCCACAACCTCATTCACAAGGTCAAAATGCTTTCCCAGTATTATTGCCCCAGTATTATTGACATAAAACAGTCATTTAAAAACATGACATAAAACAGTCATTTAAAAACATGTCATAAATTTAATTTCTATAACAAACTCTCGTCTTTCCACATCAATCCACATTATTTAATCCACATCCATTTCATATGTATTCCCATTCTCATCCAATCACATCAGTTTCCATCTCATCACTTCTTTCCTCATTTATCCTCATCAGATCTCATCCACTCGCATCTACCCATATCCACATCTCATCCATTCACATCTCATCCATTCATATCTACCCCGATCCACATCACATCCCCATTTCACCTCACATCTCATTCATTCACATCTATCCCGTTTCACATAACATCACATTACATTCATTCACATCACATATCATCCATTCATATCTATCCTGATTTACATCACATCCATTTCACATCACATCTCATTCATTCACATCCCGATTCATGACACATCACATCTCATCCATTCACATCCCATATCATTCATTCACATCCCGATTCACATCACATTACATCACATCATATCTATCCATGTCATATCTCATTCATCCCATCCACATTACATCACATCCACATCATGTATCATTCATACACATCTCATCTCATTCATCCACATCCATCCAATCATTCACATGTACGACTACCCACATCTATCCATACATTCATATCTATCGCTTCACATCCACATATATTCATGTCACATCACATCTCTTTACATCATATCACATTCTTTCACATACACATCCATATCCTTTCTTTCACATACACATCCACATCCATTATTTCACATACATCCACATCCATTCTTTCACATACACTTCCACATCCATTCTTCACATACACATCCACATCCATTCTTTCACATACATCCACATCGATTCTTTCACATACACTTCTATATCTATTCTTCACATACTCATCCACATCTGTTCTTTCACATACATCCACATCTATTCTTTCACATACATCCACATCCATCCTTTCACATACATCCACATTCATTCTTTCCCTCGAAAGTGACAAAAGAGTTTGTTCTTGGTCATAGTCTGATTCACAGTTGGAGTCTGATAAGATTTTTCCTGAACTATCTTTCTTGAAAAGGTTTGATAATTCAGTTACTATTTTATCAAATTTCTTTCTTTGAATATACACTTAATTGATTTCTAAATCAGTTATGAATTCCAATGAGGAATAAATTAACCATTTATCTGAATAATTCAATCTTGATAGATTTCTTGAATTTTCTTTTTACAAACCGTGTGAATATAAAACGAAAAAAATTTCTCTCTTAGAGTATTTAACTATTCATTTATCGATTACTCATAGAATTTAAACATAGAATTTAAGAGAATTCTAATTTTGATATAAAAATTCCTTTATGCATCTTTCTATGCATAAAAAACAAATTTAATGAGAATAACACTTTTATTAAAAAAAATTCTTTATGCATCTTTCTATGCATAAAAATTAAATTTAATAATTAATATCAGTGATATCCATGATATTCATAGGTGAATATGTACATGGAGTAATTAGAATATTTCTTTTAGATGCAAAAATGATGGGAATCACTCTTTTGGAATGTAATAAAAACAAACTTTCTTTTTGACAAAAGTTTAGAAAATTTTACCATAACCTCCTTTTTGTATGGCTGACCATTTCTCATTTTTATCATTCTATTTTTAACTTAAATTAACCCAAATTAGATTCATAGAACTCTAATCTACACAATTTTCTAAATTTAAGAGAGTAAACAATAAGAAGAGTTTAATTAATCCCTTAGTTAGTCTTTCTAGGATTAAGAAAGGCTGGAATGTAAAGAAGAGAAGGGGAGTGGCCTTTTCATCAAGGCATAGCATTTGAATTTAATTCAATCAACTGTAACATAAAAATCAAGAAAACCATAGATTTAAAAATTATAAATAAGTAAGAAAATTAGCTTACATGGAGCTTGTAAGCTCTCCTTTGGCTTGAGGGATTGAGGGTTCTACTCTTGTTTGAAGCAATAGTGGCCACCAATTCACTTTGGAGAGGATTAGACCAAAAACAATTGAGTTATTAAGAAATGCAATGTAGATGGCTCAGAACACGAGTAGAGTAACAATGCATAAACACCATTAAGCTTATACAAAGGGGGAAGGCTTCTATTTATAGGAAAAAGTGAGCCTCTAACCAAGCAAGCCGATTCAAGAATTTTCCAGATCAATTTGGTCAATTTTTGATCATTTTTGGGTCAATTCAGCTTACTTTTGGATCTAGTTTTGAAATAGGAGAGAGGAGAGATGAAATATCTCATTTTATTGATTTAAAATTGGAGGTAATGATGAGAAAAAAGACACCTTCTTCATGAGGGGAGATCCCCACTCTAAGGTGTCAAAATTCAGTTTTTATTAATTGTTTTCTTTAATCCTTAGTCCACTTGTCATCTTATGCGAGCATTTACTCATTTTTGGGGAGTTTTTCTTTTATTCTTCAATTTATCTCCTCCTCCCTACATTTGGATTAATCTTATTGGTCCATAGAAACCTTAATCCAAAATTTTCAAAAAATTTGGACCCTTAGGCTAAGGTCTTTTGTGCACATTATAATTTATTTCTAATGCACCTTAGGAATTTCTTTTTGAACTTTTGTTTTGGGAAAATTTATTTTAATAAGAAGGATATTTTTCCATCCAAAGATATCTAAAAATTGAATTATCTCTCTCTAGAACAAAACAGATAGAAACAAGATCTGTTATTATTCTGAAAGGAGATTGATTTACAGGGGGAGAAAGTGGATATCTTGAGGGACTGGGAGGAATCTTACAATACAAAAAGTGTATCAAACCACCTTTCCATCATGAGGAACACAAGTTATTGTATAGAAAGTGGAAGAATGCAAGCTCGGATGTTGCGGCCGCAAATTTTAAACATGCTTTACATCAGTGGTGGAGAAATGGACATGTTGTAGAGGGTGAGTTTATATGGATAAAAAAATGGCTTGCATGGTGGGAACTGCGTGCAATGCATTGGAGTTCTTTATTTTTGACACAACACAAAGATGGTCCTTTCTTGATGACCACAAACCTTTCTCAAAACAAGAACTCTAACATGAGAGCAATTGTTGGTTATAAGAAGCAATTATCTTTGTATTAGGCTACTGCTATTGACCTTTCAATGGCTGTGTTGCAGAGTGCACACAGTAATGCATACTTGGTTAGGTGGTTATACTAGGACTAGATCGAGACTTCCAGAAATCAAGGGGGCGTCAAAACAAGCAAAAGACTAATTGACTTGACCCATAGTACAATGGCAAAGGCTAATTTAGATTTCCCAAAAGTGAACCAAGAGTATAAATATGTGTGATGTAAAAGACCTATCTTGGCATCTCTAGGTGTTATGCTAGAGAATGATAGCCATAGGCTAGAGTACGTGACTGTGCTAGTTAACAAAAAAGGACCAGCTATTCTGACTCCTCAAAAATACATGTTGCCCACCATTCAAGAGAAGACACTAGTGAGAACACTATGGGGGATAAGACAGCCAGAACCTAAGTCTAAAGTTACATGCTTTGGATTTCTGCAAGATACGAAGCAGCATTACGGTGTCGTGATTAATCCATAGGGTGGACCATAGCAAGGTGGTTTGCCTGCACCTTGTTTTTGGGGATGACATACTTACCCAGGACATGATGGTACCTTGGGTGGCATTCGGGAGGGATTTGTATGGTTCTGTGCTACTGTGTTGAATACACATAGCCTCACACATGGACACCAAGTGGGTGATTGCACCACCTAGATGACTCGCTCCAGGTGTTTGGCCAGTTATAGAAGGTACAAATCTTACAACATAGGAGGTGGCCGATCTAGAGAGAGCAGGGTTTCTATTGGAGACATGTAGCCCCATCCAATAGAATCCAACATCGATACTAGGGTCATGCCTACCACAAATAGTTGCAAGCTCATGCATACCTAAGTACCATGCTGGTAAGGTTGTCCGTTGGTGAAAGAGGCTCACTAAAGAATTCCAAGCGAATGTTTAGAAAGGTCATTCAATTTCAGCTTACATTGTTCACGAAGAAATTGTCATCTGTAATGAATTGCACATGTATTATGTGAGCACATAGGGGTCACATGCGGCTAGAGTGAATTATGTGGTGAATGTGTCTAAGTACCCAAGCTGCTCTTGTCCGGATTCCCAAAGAGAGAAACAAAGCATGAGATGTACCTCCCTTGAAAACAAATGTATTATGTTGCAAGCGCTTAATCTTGATATGGTTGTGCATGAGTTTATGCACTAGCAGGATTTGACAGAAGTGGAGCTATTTCAAGCATTGTCTAGGCATCACTACCATGTAAATGTTGCAGAGCCATAGGGAATTTTTAGATGTCTGAATATGCATCGATAAATTTTGGGATGCTATCTTTTTGGTCACTCGTAAATATTTTGGTCTTGGGAGGAGAATGTGTAGCATTAACTATTGGAGTTCTGTTTTGGGGTTTTTAGTCAAGGTCACACTTTCTAAATCTGCAAAAAAAACACTTGTATTTGATCCCATGTTGCTCAATACTGTTTTTGGTAACCCAAAATGTGAAAAAAAAAATTATTGGGGATTTCCTGGTTTAAGGTTTCTTGTTGTCATCTGACATTGTCAATACTGTTTCTTGTTATCATCTGACGTTTTTCTTCAATAGAAGTTAAGATTCACTGTTTGAGGTTTCCTGTTGTGGAGAGCTTTTTTTCTCTATAAGATCAAGGTTGGTTAGACGATGAAATGGTGATATATTCATGACAAAAATACTACAGGTATCTTCATGTTCATTATTACAAATCATTGCCCCTCTACTTGGAACGTGCTCTCGCTTGTTCCCTCTCGCTTGTGAAATAGCCATCCTCGAAAAAGCATTGGAAGTGTAATGAAATTGATCATCAACATTGGGAACATGTTAGTAGCATTATGTAAGATTCCTCCCCAGCCTTCGAGGTATACAGGAGTAAGAATATCCCTTTTTGATCTTATAATTATTCCCTCTCTAAAATAAAAGAAAGATTCTGTTTAAAAAAGGAAGACCCTTTCCCTAGAATACTTCTCAAGAGTCATGCCTGTTTTAAGGATTCAGAACAATGAGTTCAGAAGTGAAAATCGGTGTTTTGGATACTAAGGTTTTGGTTTTCATTCGAGTACGGCCCAAAAGAAGTTCTTTATCTCTTGGGGAGTATCAGAAGTTATCCCCCAGATATTGTGAGCCCTATCTGCATTCAAAGAAAGTAAGTGACTTAGCTTACGAGCTTCTTTTATACCCTCATCTCAAAGTTCATAATGTAATTTATGTAAGCCTTCTATAGAAATATGTGCCAAACCCAAATCATGGAAAGACGGTAAAACTTCAGTGGCAAGATACCGTTGGCTTCTAGGTTACGCTAGCTCTTTCCTTTATATAAGTCATAACTTTTACTTGTCGCTCACAGTAATCTTACTTCCATCGATCCCCTTTCTTTCTTAATCTCCTTCATGGCTTGGCAGCAGGAATTGGTTTTAGCCATGATGATTTCTCATCTTCAAGACGCAAGCGAGTCTGTGAAGAAGGATTTTATAGAACTGTATGAGCGCTCACTTTTCCCTCACTTGGGAACTTCTGTAGCTCAGACCAAATGGCGGACCTGTCGAGATATAACTAGGGTAACACCATGGGGGCGACAGCACTTTCATAACAATATCCACTTGGCTATGGTTATTGAAGCCTTGGGTTTGGGTCCTCGATACTACTGCGTGATGAGATCAAGGCATGGTGGATTTTTTGAGCGGGTCTTCTTACTCGCGTGTTTTCTTCCTCACCAGAAGATATGTCTTTATCCCGTTTTCGGCTTGCCTCTTAGTGGTCCGTTTATTAGGTCACCTCATTCCAATGAGATAGGTGCTGCAATAACCGGCCAAATTATTCCCATAGATGAGTTACCTTATACCTGTGCAGCTTGTGAGTGCTGCTTTTGTGACCATATGATGGACGGGCTTATGGAATTGTAAAAAGTTCTTCTATCTTTACTGTATATGTTCCAAGAGTGAATAAAGTTGAAATCTTTGTTCTTGTCTTGAGTCTTGCTCTCTTTGAGACTTCTCTTGGTGGTTAATCTTAATTAAATTTTCTCTCAGTGCATCTTGCGAAATTACCCCTAGTTTGCGAGATGAGGGCATCTCGCGTTTTTCAAGTGGGAGAGAATGTAAGATTCCTCCCCAACCCCTCAAAATGTCCAGCATCTTCCCCTGTAATCAATCCCTCTTCAGAAATATAAAAGACCTTGTTCCTAACTGTTTTAACCTAGAGAGAGAAATTATTCTAGAGAGAGAATATTCAGATTTTTAATATTTTTAGATAGAAAATTATCTCATCTTATTAAAATAAGTTCCCCTGAAGCAGAAATTCAAAAAGAACTTTTCAATGTGCAATTGAAATTAATTGGAAATGGGTATAAAGAACCTTAGTCTAAGGGTCTAGATTTTTAAAAATCTTTGGATTATGGTCCAATTAAGGTTCCTGTGAGCCAATAGCATCATTCTATGTGTGGGAAGGAGATAAATCCAATTTTGTAAAAGAAGATACCCAAAAATGAGTAAAATGCTCACATAAGATGAAGAGTTAACTATGTACAAAGTTTATTAGTAAGAAACTATGAGTAATTTTAATAGTATGAGATATTTGGGTATAATGATTTCATTTTGACACATATGTAAGGAAGGGGAGTCCCTTCAATACTCACATAAGATGAAGAGTTGACTATGTACAAAGTTTATTAGTAAAAAACTATGAGCAATATAAAAAAATATGAGATATTTTGGATATCCAAAAATGAGTAAATGCTCACATAAGATGAAGAGTTGAAAATGTACAAGGTTTATTTGTAAAAAATTCTAGAAATGAGTTAGCCTTGGTTAGAGCCTCCCTCTCCTATAAATAGAACATGAGTCCTTTGAAAAAAGAAGGGAGAAGAGTTTTACTATTCTAGAACTATGCTGAAATAATGCTAATATTTACTATTCTCTAAAATTCTCTCCAATTTGTAAGAAATTGGAGCTTTCCTCTTTCTTCAATCCCCATTGGTGGCTCCATCAACATACTAAACCAATTGATTGGTTGGGGGCCTCTACTGTGAACAAAGAATCAAGCAATTTGTAAAGTAAGTGGTGAATTTTGATCTTTTCTATAATTTCTCAATGTTTCACTCTTCTCAACCCCTCTCAAGCTTGAGAAGCTTAATTGGAATGGTTTTTGAATGCTATTGAAGTTAATTGATGAATGGTAGTAAAAAATTACATAAATTGATGAATGCTATTGAAGTTAATTGATGAGTGATAATGCTATTGAAGTAATTAATGAATGATAGTAAAGAATTACATAAATTTCCACTTATGCTTAATTCTAATGGTTTTTATGTAATATCTCTCTCTCACTCAAGAAATGGTCATACTCAAGAGGGATCTCACACATTATGTGGAGTTGGATGCCAAAGAAGTAACAAAAGATAAGTAAGACAAAGATTCCTAAAAAAATCATCTCAAAGGCCCAATAAATCTTGTAGATACTACCTATGCTAATAATAGTGAGGACAAATAAGGATTAAGCACTCTTCATTATGTTTTCAAAGGTAACTTTACACATATACTTCTATATGTCATCAGAGGTGATGAAGCAACACTTCATGCATATATATTTTCCTTTGTTTGCAACTTAGTGTGAAGTACTTCGGTTCCTACCCAACTTTGGCCCCACTATGTGTGATACTATAAGGCTAGTTTTGAATGTTTATAGTTATTTGGGTTATGAATTGCCTTAGTTATGGATATTGAGACTTAAAAATTTGTAACTGTGGTTTTGATAATGAAAATAGCACTTGCCACAATTTCATAACATATTTTCTACATGATTTTCATGTTTGAGCCTCAATTTCTTTTGAAAAAATATTTATTTTTATCACAAATAATTCTCATGGAGATATATCCATAGGTTTCCTCTCTCTCTCTCTCTCTCTCTCTCTCTCTCTCTCTCCCTCTTAAAAATATTGGGGGAGGAGAGAGAGCTTAAGAGCACACACACACTCACACAACAATGGATAAACCACAGACAAAGATGGAAGGCTGAAATCTTCTTCTTCTTCTTACTCTCAAAAGAAGGCAACAAAAGATAAGTGAAAACCCAACATAAGTACTAGAGTACTATGTACAAGCAGTCCATAATGGGAACACGCTCAATAGGTGGGCTGGCAAGGTAATTATGCCATAACTTGGCAGGTGGACTATGTAAGTGTAGTCTAGCTATAAAATCACTAGTCAAGATTTGTCGTGTTAGCTACCAAATGCGCTAGTGATATAAATGCAAAATGTCACCCAGGCACGTCGTGAGTGGCAATGGCTTTGGTTGAGCTTAACATCTCAACACTCCTCCCTCTCAACCTCAACTTCATTTCAAAGAATCCAAGCATGCTGCAAAATCTACGAAGCTTCATAGCTCCCAAAGGACTCTATGAAAATGTTAGTAACTTGCTTCTATGTGTTGACATACATGAGATCAATATCTCTTGCCAAGACCTTCTCTCTGATGAAGTGATAGTGGACCTCTATGTGTTTGGTCTGCACATGAAACACTAGGTTCCTTGGCAACTTTATGTCATAATAAATGATAACCTACCTATCTACATGTAGTCCCAAATCTCCAAGTAGCTTGTGTAACCAAGCTACCTCACATGTTTTCATTGCAGCACCCATGTACTCTATGTACTTGACAAGGAAATTGTTGGTTGCTCTTGTTGCTCCAAGTACCTAACAGCACCACTCCCAACTAAAAACATAAATCCACTAGTAGATCTTCTCTCTCCAAGATGCTACCAAACCAATCTACACTAGTGTATCCATACACCTTTAACTCTATACCAACCTCATAAAAATCCACTATGTGGTCCTATGCCTATTTCAAACCATACGAGGGTTTATGTAGCCTGCACACATAATCTGGGTGGTGACTCAAATTTTCATGTAACCAGATGGTTGGTCCAAATACACTTCTTCTTCTTGCAAGTCACCACATTCAAGAATACATTCTTTACATCCATCTATTGTAAGACCCACCCTTTCACACAGCCACCACTGCAATTACAGCTCTCACGGTTTCCATCTTGGCAATGGGTCTGAATGTCTCCTCATAATCAATGCCATAGGTTTGAGCATAACCTTTAGCAAAACCAATCTAGCTTTGTACCTGCTAATGCTTCCATCCACGTTGTGCTATACACCTACTTACATCTAATGGCATTTTTACCCTTAGGCAAAGGCACCAATTCCCATTCCTTATTTGTCCCAATTTGCATGTCCAACAGCATCCTCAAAACATGTGGGTTCAACATCCTGCACAACCTTTGCCATGTATGCATAATGGTGGTGACCTACATAACCATCATACATCAATCTTGGAATAGGGTCTTTCACCCTATTCGACCTACATGGGTGAAAGCATGGTTAGGTGTGGTACCATTTTTCTCCTTTTTGAAGGGTTACACACAAGTGGTTTTTGTCATTTTAGTGGGAGGAGGAAAATGAAATCTATAATGTTCAAAATTTAGGCTTGTAATGATTAAAGGGTAGTGCATGTATTGTACCAAACAAAAGTGTGTGCATGTGGGATTAATGACGTCTTTCACCCCCTAATCTAAGCCCAAATCTTTCCTAGATGCCTCATGTGTCTGTTGCTCTTAGTGCCCCCATAGTAGGTTGATGCCCTGCCACAATAGGCTGCCCCATTGCTCACATGGATGCCTCATGTGTATGCTGCTCTGAGCTTCCCCATCTCTCTCTCTCAGTAGTATGCCACAACAGGATGCCATCGCTTAGCATAGACATTGAATTTGATGTTACACTCTATGATGCTTGAAGTCGACTAACAGACAGTGAGTTATGTTCTCTCTCTCTCTCTCTCTCTCTCTCTCTCTCTCTCTCTCTCTCTCTCTCTCTGAGTTTTACAAACGTTATGTTAGTAGTTACTTGGGTAAAATTTCATTGTGATTAAAGATCACAAGGCTTGGAGGAACTAGAGAAAACCTAGTTGCATGGGAGGGTTGGCAATGGTTTCTCTTGTTCCTAGAATGTGATTTTAAGGTACCAGCACATGAAGAAGAAATAATCAACTAGAGCTTGGGAATTATGAGTTGTTGGCATGTCACACTAATTGGGATTGATATAACTTTCTGCACTTTGTTTTACTCCTCCTTCATGGTGTAGGATGAAGACACCGCAAAGAAAGTATGCTGACCAAAACTTTGGTGAACTTATGGATAAAGGAACGTTGACTTCTATAGCTTTTTTAAAAGGTAAGATGTTGTAAAAATAGGAGGGAATCCATGTTTCATCCCCAAGTTTACATGTGTGAGTTTGGCCATTACATATGGCTCTTGCATCATGTTAAGGATAACATACTACCTTGCACACAAGATAGAAAGAAGAGAAGAAGGATGCATGCAAGAGTCAAATCTGGAGAGTTGCACTTGGATAACCCTAAGAGGGTTGACTCCTTGATGTGAAGCCGCTAGGGGATCACTCCACCTCTTCTTATGTCACACCCAAGAAGAGATCCAATAGCTAGGTAGAGAGCAAGAGGGAGGGAGATATAGAGAGCTCAACCTCTACCTCATTCAACTAGCATGCAAAAGGGACATGGTAGATAGCAAGGAGAGGGTAGAGAAGAAGGAAAAAGAGATCATTACCATTCCTACTTACATACACCAACAATCCAACATGCAAGCAAGAAAGAACACAAGCTAACATGCAAACACAAGCTCAAATGAGAGACAGGGAAGGCAAACTCAATTTAGACAAATGGGATTGTCCCTTTTCATATTCCATAAAATGACTTATATACAAGAGCTCATAGTTACAATGTCCAACTGCCCATTTACAATTGGGGGACCAAAACTAGTCTTCATAGTTTCTCTATCTCTATGTACAACTATTCCTCATCATCATGACCGGAATTACACAAGCCGTAAGCTCTCGGACATCCCATGTCTCTTATATACAATGAGTGCTTTGCACGGTTACAACAATAAGATAAATTACAAAGGGTGTAGCCATGTAAATGGTAATGTTAACCGGAGTGGTTAACATACCCCCTTCCTAATGTAGGTCCGTCCTCCTCGAAGCTAGCCAGATCTATAATAGATCGAATCAGTGTGATGAAATCTCAGCACACGAGGTTGGAGTAGGGGGGCTCAATGGAAGACCTTGTAGCTCATCCTCCAGAAGGTGGTCTCCATCATATCTTTGAAAGTCTATAAGTGCCAGGTAGGTATCCACATGATGCATTCATAGTAGCCAAAGATTTGCTTGAGGATGAGCCCTTTATTTTGATGTCGAAGGCCAAAACTTGTGAGCCTTCAATGTAGTGGTCCCAATCCAGAAAACACTCCAATAGGGTGATGATAAAGTTGAAGAATCAAATTGTGGTGATCACGACTGGGTCTCGGACATGGTCATAACAGTGGATGAAATCATGGAAGCGTCGGACCATGGTTTCTTCTATGGAGGGATATTGTGCTAATGGAGGGGCGAACTAAGGGAAGTTGAATTTGATCTTGGGGTTCTACTTTTGCTCCTCATGGAAGAGATTCCATGCCCATCATCTATCATGAGGTAATCTGGGCTGATCCGGAGTGCATGAGGTGCATTTTGCAGTAAGCTTTCTAGATAAATGGCTTGGCGAGGAAGGGTCTCACCTCCAAGCCGACTGCTCGCCCCGATAAGTTCGAATGTGATGGGGCGAGCAGAGGGGCGGGTGGCCGGTGGTATCCTCCACGTGTCCTTAGGGGGTGGTTGCACCACCACTGGTGATACTTTGCGTCGAGGTAAGGTTGCAAGACATAAATGTCCATGTGGTTGGTGAGGCAGGTGATAGGCTCTACCTGGAGTTGTCAACCAAGAAGGATGGTGATGGCCTGCTCAAACTCCATATGGTTGAGGGGATCATGGCAATTCAGAGGGTTGAGTCAAGGGTCAACCTCCTCATGCTCCAATGGTAGCAACACGGCAGGATCTCACCTTCTTCGAGGTTCTAGGTGGTGGAAGGGTATTGTGTCGACGGTGAGACGGGGGTGGAGGGGTTGTTAATGAGGTTCCCGTGGGTGAGGGTTGCATCAAAGATTGGGGGGTTTACTGGAAGAGGAGGGAATATCATGGAATGTTGTGTGCATCCCCAACTGAAGTGACAAAAAGGGAGGTGATGGAGGTGGGGTGGGAAAACAGAGCTTGTGGGCCAACTTCAGTGGCATCTGCAGGGCTGTGTGCATGAAAAAATGCCTCTGCGAGATAGCAGCTTCATCGACGGTGAACTCCAGGTGTGGGAAGGCGGCATGGGTGTTGTCAAATTGGCAGATGCCAGTTGCAACCCATAACTTCTAATTGCTCAAAACATATGTGGTACAAAATCAGCAGGCCTTTGGTGGAGTAAGGGGGAGATCGTCCGCCTGGAGGGATAGATAGGCACTATTAACAACATGCTAGCTGACATCCTACAAATAGTACACCGCCCCTGTGTGGAGATCTAAGAGGGGTAGGGATAAGGGCATAGACCTTCCAAGATGGAGAGGCCAATGGGCTCAGCTGGGTCAGAGGAGTGGAAGCCAAATTGTAAGAGCTGACAGCAGCAGCCTATCAATGTAGCTTGGAGAGGGTGTTGGGGGAGCTCGTAAAAATCATGGGGGTGGTGGAAAGAAATAAGGCCCTAGAAAAAGAAGTGAGGGATGAGGGTGATACTCAAGATGGGGAGCTTCATGAATGAGGTTCATGAATGAGGTAAGTAAAGCTACGGTAGGAGAGGGGCTCGTTGAGGTAGAGGTTATGCTAGAGAAGGTTCAATCTGACGCTTTGGAAATGGAGGTTGATGAGCTAGTAGGGTGTTTGTGGGGGGAGTGTGAGGATTGTGAGCTTTGTGACAGTTTTCATGAGGGCGTCCACTTTACGGTTGAGGGTGCTAGAAGTGGGATCAGAGGGGGTGGAAGGTGTTGAAATATACAAGTGAATAGGGTGTGTGCGGGATCAAGCCCTTGGTGCAAAAGGCTGTAAAAGAGTATTTTTAAATGTGAGAGAACCTATGAAAAGGTGAGAAGTATCATTGGGAGAGAATAAAGGGTAGCATGAGGAGATTTAGGAGGTGTGGAGATATTCTGGGAGAGGTGGAGAGAATCAAGCAAAAGAGGTGGAGTAAATCGAGAGATCAATGGGATTAGATGCTTGGATGTAAATCAACGAGAGATGGAGAGAATCAAGCAAAAGAGGTGGAGTAAATCAAGGAGAGATCAATAGGATTAGATGCTTGGATGTAAACTCTATAAATTGAGGCATTGGCCTAATGAGAATTTGCTGGTTTTTGATTATCCATGCCTACATTAAGCTATCAGTTAATTGCTCATCTTAATTATTATCTAATCTCTTTGTTAATGATGTTGATTCTAGCATTTGATCCACCATAGCTCATCACATTGCTGCAAATTTAATATGGTATCAGAGCCTAGCCTAGAATCCATCAATTTGTGAGCCCATTATCTTGCTAATCACTTGGCTAATTAGGATTAGTAGATAATTAAGATTTTTACCTCTTTTCAACTAGCTCTCTGCACCCCCAGCCAGTGGTGGTGGTGGAGGGGCTTGATCTCCCTCCAGGAGCAACATTAGGGCAAGTGCTTCTAGGCAAGCATAGCCAGCCTTCCCATAGTCCACATCCCATTCAAACAAAATCACAAACCGCCAAGCATAGCTGCCAATTTTTGCTAAATCGCTGGCGCCACTTTTTTGAAGAAGATTTGATATCTCTACTACTCCAGATCAAATTGCAATAATTCCTCTTGGCCCTAGGGGTTTTCAAGGGTGCTCTACAAGATAGATTTGGATTTGATCAAGTCTACAGTGAGATCCAAACTCTTCATCAAATCTGTAGGTGACTTTGGTAAAATAGAGATTAAGCATTCAATGTTTGGTCAAATCTTGTGTTTCTTGGCTTAATCCTCTACCAGAATAATTGATATTGATGGCCTTGAAAGGATTTGAGCTCATTTGAACTCTAAAGCCTCAAATCTGGACTCCCGCATACTCTGTTTTTTGCACACAAAATAGAGGATTAATTTGCTAATGAATGATCAGCACTAATCACTATTTTTGGTGCAATTGAGGGTTCAAATTAACCATTGGGTATCTGATACATGTCCCTGTAACTTTAGATTGCAATTCGAAGATGGTTTGATAATCCAACCATTCCATACAAATTTGTTACCCTTGGTTTAATGTAATTTCTGGTGATTTTATTCTGATAAATCTGTTGTAATCATCTCCTAAACACCAGATTGAGTTGTAAAAGGGTAGACACTACCCTTGAATCTTGAAATTGGATCAAGAGGTAATACCCCCTTCACATCATCATGAGTACGGCACAAGAGATAGCCAAATTTAATGGGGAGCAGTTTTACACATGGCAGACAAAAACCATGTATCTGCTCATGAGGAAAAATCTGTGGGGGCTAGTAGAGGGAAGAGATGAATGCCCAGAGGTGAGAGGGGAAAATGAGTGGAAGAGCAGGAATGGGGGAAAATGAGTGGAAGAGCAGGAATGAAAAAGCATTGGGACTTATTGCACTCAGTTTAAATAATGAAATCATTCATCACATCACAAGGATACAATGGGCAAAAGATGCATGGCATGAACTCAATAAATTATTTGGCACACAAGCAAAAAATTCAAAGATAAATCTGTTAATGCAATTCTATAAATTGGATATGAAGGAAAGTGAACCTTTAATCACACACTTGAACAAATATAAAAGTATTAAGTAACAACTAGAAGCTATTGGCAAAAAGGTAGAAGATGATGAGGCACTAGCAGTGCTTCTGAAGAGAGTGGGGAGAAAGGTGAATATGAAAACATTGTAGCAACACTAAAAAATGTACCTGAATTAAAGCTACACGAGATAGAAGGAGCTCTACTAGAGCAACAGACCAGAGGCAAAGAGAAGAAATGGCTGGACTCAACAGCAGGAGAAGAAAAAGCATTCTTCACTCAAGGAGGATTCTCTCGAGGACGAGGACGAGGACAAGGAAGAGGAAGAGTAGGAGGAAAGACCTTCACTTGCCAACAACCTAGTGGAGAGACTGCTACATGGCAAGAGACTGCTACAACAAACCGAGTGGAGAAGGAACGACATCGACAAACTTCATGGAGGCTCCTCAAGAAGTGGAGACAGATCATCTTTTTTTTTTTTTTTGAGAGAGAGAGAGAGAGAGAGAGAGAGAGAGAGAGAGAGAGAAACCCCACAACCCAATGTAACCTACCCCAACAGAGTAAAACTACCTCTGAGAGAGAGAGAGAGAGAGAGAGAGAGAGAGAGAGAGAGAGAGAGAGAGAGAGAGAGAGAGAGAGAAACCCCACAACCCAATGTAACCTGCCCCAACAGAGTAAAACTACCTCTGAGCCACCGATGATGTAGGCCATGTGGTAGATGTATGTGTGAGCACTTTAGTCAAGGTCACGAGCACTTGTAGTAGCCCTGGACACATAGAGAGAGAGAGAGAGTATCAAGGACTATGAGTTTAGGGACTTGAGGCACTGGTCGCCCAGACTATCAAGTAAGAGGGAAACTTGGTATAGGGTCCAGGTATGCTAGTAGGAGTATTCACTTGAGGTAGGTGTTGAAATATACAAGTGAATAGGGTGTGTGTGGGAACAACCCCTTGGCAGGAGGCTGTAAAAGAGTATCTGTAAATGTGAGAGAACCTATGAAAAGGTGAGAAGTATCTATTGGGAGAGAATAAAGGGTAGCATGAGGAGATTCAGGAGGTGTGGAGATATTCTGGGAGAGGTGGAGAGAATCAAGCAAAAGAGGTGGAGTGAATCAAGGAGAGATCAGTGGGATTAGATGCTTGGATGTAAACTCTATAAATTGAGGCATTGGCCTAATGAGAATTTGCTAGTTTTTGATTATCCATGCCTACATTAAGCTATTAGTTAATTGCTCACTAATCACATCTTAATTATCATCTAATCTCTTTGTTAATGATGTTGATTCTAGAATTCGATCCACCATAGCTCATCACATTGTTGCAAATTTAACAAAAGGGGGTTTTGTTGCTCGGGCTTCAGCCTCACCAAGGTGCTCCTCCAGAGTCAGGATGGTAGCTTCCAAAATCTCCCTGTGTTTAAGAAAATCTCTCTAAGTGCAAGCAAGGGTGTCCCTCACTGCATAGGCTCAATTTTGGGCATCTTGGTGTAATCCCTTGACGATTGTCAGCTCATGATGTGCGCAGAGGAGCTTCATGGGCCTGAGTAAGTTTGGAGATCGATGATGTGGGCAAGGTCATGTCCCAGTTGTTGTGTCTGCTTGTCAAACTTTGCTTGGAGCTGCATGTAGAGTAGGTTGGTCTAGTATAAACCCTCAGACACATGACACTCTTGAGCCTTGGCCAACAACATCTCTCTTTGTGAAACTTGCGCCACCTCTTGCTATAGTGGTAGATGCAATCTGTCATCTTCTGTGTTAGGAGTTCTCTGGCCATATGTGAGAATCTAAGCGCAAAGTTTAACATGTCTCCATGGGCCACATGAACACTTTCTGCATATGCCTAACTGGAATGAAAACTTCCTAAGCTTGCCCAACAAAGAGTGTTCACGGTATTCTGTGTTACATTGGGGGAAGAAATAATGTTGGCAATAAATCGGTAAAGGAGGTGGGGTTTTGAATAAAATCCTGTTGAAGAATCCTTGCTTTTTTCTCTCTTCCTGCTCCGCGGCCTTTCTGGTTGCTTCTGCAATAGCTTCCCACTCCTCTTATGTTGGGCATGGACTGGGTGTGGCGAGGGGCCTGTGTAGCAACTTTGGGCTCTTGGTGTTTCCTCTTTTCTAGTGGGGAGTTGGGAGAAGTTGATGGAGGGGGCAGAGAGGTGATTGCTATGTCGGGACCGCTAAGTTGGATCGTGCGGGGCAACTTGTAGTAACTCCGCCAGTACTCGCGCTAGAGAACTCGAAGACTACCAACACAACCCTAGGTTTGGGAAAAAGGGAGCATAGGTCATCTCAAGGAAGTATAACCCCCAAGGACGAGTCAACCTCACTAGCTAGACATGCAAGACCTATGCTATACACTATCTACAGTGTTCTCTGACCACCACCTAGCACCGCAATATCCCTACAGGCCTCTCACTCACACCACACCCACCACTGACCACTCACTCACCTCACTCACATAGAGAGATAGACAAAACACCACACAAGAGCACAACACTATATACCAAATTGCAGCAGAGACAAGAATGATACAAGATAATAAACGATGCTCCAACACAGAGAATGTTATACACCAAATAATGTGCTCTCCACCGCGAATGTGCTAGAGTGAATGTGATACAAGAGAGAGTTCCCTCCACTACTGAGAGAGTGCTCTCCTTATCTCCTCCTTGGGTGTACTCCTTTAAGTCCTAACCCTCATCATGTAGTGTAGAGGGAATATCTTCAGCAGTTGTTGGGAAAAGGGAAATGGTTCTCAAGAGGATCTCGCCCTCCCTCAGGAAAGGGAGTTGCCTCCATAAGTGCCATCGGAGTTGCCCATGCACGTCTGAGATGTCCAAGGGCACTGATGGTGACGGTGGTCGTCGGTAGAGTGTGGAGGACCTAGCTTCCTATCCATAGGTCGCCCACTACTACTCAATTCACTGTCCCGATGTGAAAGCCACAGAAAAAAAACACAAGTGGTTCTCTAGCAAGCTAGACTTTGAGTAAAACATGCGGCAGGAGGGCTCCCAAGCATACCTCATACAGTGATCTTTCTAGGAAAACCTTCTCGAGAGACACAAATAATAAAAAAGATGCAACTAGGCTCTTGGACAACTTCATCCAACAAGCGATTTGTGGAAAAAATGATCAACTTGAGAGCTCCTGGGCAACTTCATCCAATAGGCCATTTTTGAGAGCTCCTAGTAGGCACTTCATCCAGCAAGCCATCACTACCTGTATTACCACTGTCATCACCGGGGAAAAGCATCCAGCAAGAAGGTTACACTGACGCAAACAAAAGCACAAAACAAATCTAAACAATAATTTGCTATCGAGAAAAACTTCCAGCACCACGAAGTCCAGGCACACAAAAATACAAAATGAAACCTGGCCATGGCAAGTACATAAAAGATCCGCTTCTTCTTATTAACAAAAAATATCCGCTTCTCCCAAGCGTCATTAGCATGTGCCAAGGAAGCCTCCAACAAAACTTTTGCTTCAATGTAAAACTGCTCATAAACTGCCACAGAGATGGCTATACCAAGGGCTCAGTAGAGTTAAAGGGTGAGAAGAGCTGCACATGCTTTGTTATGGTACTTCATAGGGATGAAGAAAGGACTGTGACCTTCAGAGTTTCACTGCAACCCATCTGCACATGCTAGAAGCTCTGTCACACATTCAGTTGACCCACCTCGAGCCGCAAAATGCAAAGGCGTGCTCCCAAATCAGAATGGAGGTGCCCACTGCTCGTAGTGTAGTGCATGCAAGTCCTTCCATGAGATCCATAAAATATGAAGACATTAGCTCCCCATTCCATCGACATCTCAATGCAAGCTACTCTTCCATGCTTGCAAGAAAAAATGAATAGTGTTTGTTGGTGATGATTCAATGTATCCACCATAGCCCCATTCTCCAAAAGCAATGAAAGTACATTTGGTTGGGCATGGAATGGTGCATGGTGGAGAGGAGAGAGGGCACCATGGGAGATGGAACCATTGACAAGCTTGGTCTTGTGGTTGAGAAGAAGCTTTACATGCTGTAGATCACCTTCTCCAATGGCAAGGATAAGATCCCTCTCTGCATCCCTCTGCCAGCTTGCAACTATCCCCATAGACAAGATTCTTCTCTTTGCCTCTCTTTTCTATCCCAATATGGAACCAAATTGAAGCTTCTCTTGGGTTTTTTTTATAGCTACATGCAACAAATCATCACAAAATTTGGTAACTAAACAAGCTTTGATAAAGTTTTGATGTGCATTTCCCACTGCTACTTATATAGCAACCCATCGTAGATATGAGCTGATCATTGTCCTCTGTAGATTTCTCTTGCCCAAATAAATTCTAGGGTGTTGCTTTAGTGTAGCTTCCCTAAGATTTTTCTCTTATCTTACACAGAATATGGCCTAATCAAGGCTCGCACTATATTTTTTGGCTTGATTTACATCAAATATATGGATTACTGAGCTTTCTTGCTATTTGTTGGGCTTTTCTGCTATGGCTACTTGCAGCAACCCATGACAGTGTAGATTAGCCTCTGCTCATGGCCCAATCCTCATGCCATAGAGCTTGAGGGAGTGCACGAGTGAAAGAGAGGGGAATGGGAGGGGAGTGGTCGGCAAAGAGGGTGGTTGGCGAGGAGTGGGTGTGAGTGAGAGAGGGGGGAAGGTGAGCGAGGAAGTGGGGGATGGTGGGGTGGGGAGGTGGTTAGTGGGGAGAAGAGAGGGGTGGGGAGGTGGTTAGTGGGGAGAAGAGAGGGGTGGAGTGGGGAAGGAGAGAGGGGTGGAGTGGGGAAGGAGAGAGGGGTGGTTAGTGGGGAGAAGAGAGGGGTGGAGTGGGGAGAAGAGAGGGGTGGAGTGGGGAAGGAGAGAGGGGTGGAGGGGGGAAGGAAAGAGAGAGGTTGGGTGAGCGCCACGAGGGACCCGAGAGAGTGGGGTTGGGTGAGAGGGGGCTTGGTCTCGGTGAGGGGGTTGGATGAGTGCCGCAAGGGGGGGTAAGTGCGCTACACGAGAGAGTGCATGAGACAAAAAGGGGGGGGCTGCACCCAAGAGAGAGGGAGGGGGGACAGGTGAGGGGGTGGGTTGGTGAGCGTTGTAGTGAGTGAGGGGGGGTGCATGAGAGAAGGAGGTGGGTGATAGGGTGAGGAGAGAAGGGTGGTTGGTTTGGTGCACATGAGAGGGGGGGCTAGTGGGTGAGGGTGACGGGAGTGGGGGTGAGGAGAGAGGGGGTCAGTGGGGTGAGGGGCACACCTGAGAGAGAGGGGGGTGGGTACAAAGGGGGGGTGGTGAGTGAGATTGGGGGAGTGGATGGTGGTGTGACCATAGGGGTTGGTCAGTAGGGTGAGGGAGTGAGGGGGTGGTCAATGGGGTGAGGGAGTGAGGGGGTGGTCGGTGAGGAGAGGAGTGTGAGGTAAGGGGGGGTTGGTTGGTGGGGTGAGGGATTGAGGGGGTGGTTAGTGGGAAGAAGAGAGAGGTGTGTGAGGTAAGGGGGGGTTGGGTGGGAAGAAGAGAGAGGTGTGTGAGGTAGGGGGGGTTGGTGGGTGGGGTGAGGGAGTAAGGGGGTGGTCGGTGGGGAGTGAAGAGAGGGGATGTAGGGTGGGGGGTTGGTCAGTGGGGAGTGAAGAGAGGGGATGTAGGGTGGGGGGTTGGTCAGTGGGGTGAGGGAGTGAGAGAGAGGGAGAGAAGGGGTGGGGAGAGAGAGAAGTTCTGTGAGTTTTCTTTTTTTTCCTTGTTTTTTTTGGGGTTGTTTGTAAAAGAAGAAAATATGTAGAGGGGGAGTTTAGTTTTTTTGCTTTGTAATGGAAAAAAGAAAACTAGGAGGGGGGATTTTTTTTTTTGGGTTGAAAATTGGTGAGAGAGGGGGAGGTTGGTCGGTGAGGAAGGCTGAGGGGAGAAGTGAGAAGGCTGAGGGGAGGGTTGGTCGTCAAGGAAAGAAATGAGAGGTGAGAAGAGAAGTGAGAGGGGAGAGGGTAGGGTGATTGATAAAGCTGGGAGGCAACCATGTCTGACAAGAGAGAAGAAGAAATGAGAGAAAGGAAAACCAATGAAGTGGTAAAGAAGATTTAAAATATATATATATATAATATGTACAACCCATGTCATCCTCTACGAGTGCTTGCCAACTTGTCACACCTAAGGAGACCAATACTTCTTCACCTTGGATCCGTTCACGAATGAAAGGGAGACACCTTGGAGAGTTTCCAGTTGCATCGCGCACCCATGAGCAATATCTCCACTACCTGGAAGGGACCCTGCCAAAAGCATACACCAACTTCTGATCCTTTTTTAAATATTTAGAATTGTAGACCAAAGCCAAGTCACCTAAAGAGAATTGAGGAAGTCTCAAGTGTCGATCATGCCACGCTTTACGTCAAAGTTTCTCCACCTCTGTGGCCCTTTGAGCAAGTTGGGGTCTCTTCCAAGACTTTGAGCTATTCCTATTGGAGCGGAGTATGCAGGGTGATAGGTTGTGGGCCTAGGTTTCCCCACTCTGGATGATCCTGCATTAAATTCAAAAGGTAACATGGCCTCTAGCCCAAAGTGAGCTGGAATGGAGTGTGTGAGGTGGTTGCCTTGTAAGCTATGCAATATGCCCACAATACTCCCAAGACGGCTTGATCCTATTAGTGAGAGTGCTCCTTGGCTACCCGTAATAAGAGGGACTTGCACAAGACCTTATTGGTGCTCCTTGGCTACTCGTAAGAGGGACTTGCACAAGACCTTATTGGTGCTTCCCACTTGTCCATTACCCTAGGGTAGTAAGCACAGGACCTCCAGTGGAAGATTTGATAACATTCCAACATGGTATCTATGACTTCATTTACAAAATGTTTCCCTCTGTCTCATTGATGATTTCTATTGGACACCCAAACTTGGTGAAGATGCTCTCATACAGAAACTTGGCCACTATGAGAGAGATGTTGTCCTGAGTGGCTCTGGCCTTAGCCCATTTAGTCGCATAGTCAGTGGCCACCAAAATGTACTTGCACCCATTGGGATGGGACTTTGGGGTGATGGGGACCACAAAAGCAATGCCCTACTTCTCAAAGGGCTCCCAAGGTGGGGAAGCATGGAGAGTCGAGTAGTGCCTACTATTTGGTTTGGGTCTAGACCTTTGACATGTGTCGCATTGTTGCACCCACTTTTTGCAATTAGAGAACAGGGAGGGCCACCATAAACCAGACTGCATGATCTTTCAGGTGATGACATGGCTAGACAAGTGAACTCCACCTAGTCCAAAATGTGCATCCTCCATGATGAGGGGAACCTCATGAGGGTTGATACATCTCCTAAACACTTCATCCTTTCCCTCTTGCACAACTATCCATCTACACAACTATCTAAACAATGAGCTGATAAGGCCTATTCTTAAGTAGAATCCTCCTCTCTGCCTTGGCATCGGTATTCTGGAGAAACCTAGCTATGCTCAACAACATCACAATGTCCTTATACCAAGTTTGGGATTCTGAATAGATGATCATCCATGACACGGTCCATAATCTCAAAGTCAAATTCTTGAAAGAGAAGGAGCCATCTCAAAATCTTGCTAGCCACCTGGGCTTTATTCAACAAATACTTCAAGGCTTGATGGTTCATAATCACCCACAAAGTGATGCCCTAATAAATAATGTCTGAATTTTTGAAATGAGTATATTATGGCCAAACCCTCCTGCTCTGTGGTGGATTAGTTTCTCTTGGCCCGATTGAGCTGCTTGCTTGCATATAGTGGATAGGCCTATCCATCTTTAGTTCTACATCTGGCTGTGCTAGCATTGCTCCTACTACTATTGCACTGGCATCCATGTGTACATGGAAGATCAATTCCCAATTTGGGGTGATGAGGACCAGATCATGCACCAGCATGTGCTTGAGAAAAGTGAAGGCTCTCTCGTGATCCAAGCCCCAATGGAAGGGAACATCCAAGTGGAGCAAGTGATGGAGTGGAAAACAAATATCTACATACATGCTAACAAACCGGCATTGGTAACCTGTATGCCCGAGCAATTCCTTCACGCCTTTAGGATTGGACGGAGGGCCTAATCTAAGAATAACAAAATGATCTTATCAAGATTTGTATAGAAAGACCATCGGCTGAGATTATGTGACCCAGCAAGGCACCATGACCCACAAGGAAGTGGCACTTGAAGGGGTTAGGGTGGAGACGGGTACCTTGCACTTCACGAACACACCAAAGTGAGTTGAGGTAGGTGTTCCTCCAGAACCACCACCCTTAGCATGCCTTTTTTCCCACTGACGTTAGAGAAGTCATCCAAAAAGATGCATAAGAAATCATTCAAATACTCTTGGAAAATCTTGGTGGTGGTCCTCTAGAAGGAGGCTGGGGCATTGCAAAGACCAAAGGGCATCATTCTGTAGGCATATATTCCCCACTTTGTGACAAATGCTATCTTGAGCTGATCCTTCTCATTGATCTCACTACATGGTTATAGTTGCTGCTGAACCCATCCCATAAAGGAATAGATCACATGGTCGGCCACATCTTCCAAAACCCACTCTATGAAGGGCCAGGGAAACCCATCTTTGTGATTGTGCACTGATTGAGGGGTCTGAAGTCTACACACATATCCTAATCTTGTTGGTCTTCTTTCTATAGGAATCACCACTATAGGTGACAACCACTCCGAGACCAATGGGAATAATGATAATGTCCTCTTCCATCCTGTCTGAATATTTTGGGTTCATGTGGTAAATGCCCTTCCTAAAACTGGACGACTGCCTTCTTTTGGTGGAATTCTGTGAGTGCAAATGGCTAGGTCTATCCCTTAGAGATCCTTTGTAAGTCCATGAAAACACATCTTGGTGCTCTTTGAAAAAGTTGGAGAGACACTGGTGTGCAAAGAGGAAGAGGCCAGAGTGAGGAAGAATTCTATCCAATCCCAAACTATTGTGTCTTCCAAGAGGTCTTCTTCTTGGGACACCTGTTGAATAGGGTCTGGGTCCAACTCCACTATGTCCACCATATTGCATTAGAACCCCTCATAGGAATTTAACCAATTCCATAGAGGTTCTGTTGCCTTCCTCCCCCCCGCCCTTCAAGATGTCCAGTTTCTCCCCTCTAATCAATCCGCTTTTTAGAATAATAACAGATCTTGTTTCTATCTGTTTTGGTCTAGAGAGAGATAATTCAGTTTCTAGATATCTTTGGATGAAAAATATCCCTTCTTATTAAAATTATTTCCCTGAAACAGAAATTCAAAAAGAACTTTCCAGTGTGCAATTGGGATAAATTGAAAATAGGTTAAAAAAAAGGACCTTAGCCAGAGGGTCCAGATTTTTTGAAAATTTTGGATTAAGGTTCCTATGGACCAATAAGATTAATCCAAATGTAGGGAAGAGATAAATTGAAGAATAAAAGAAAAATCCCCCAAAAATGAGTGAATACTCACATAAGATGAAGAGTTGACTAAGGACAAGGTTTATGTAAAAAAGAAGAGATATTTAGAGGAAATGACACATTTTTGACACCTCAGTATGGGGAATTCCCCTCATGAAGGAGGCACCTATTTCACATGTGTGGATGAGTTTTAAACTCAAATAATGAGATATTTTTATCTCTCCTCTCTCCTGTTTCAACTAGATCCAAAAAGTGAGCTAAACTGACCCAAAAATGGTCAAAAAATTGACCAAACTGATTTGGAAAATTCTAGAATCAGTTTGCTTGGTTAGAGGCTCATTTTTTCCTATAAATATAAGCCTTCTCCTTTGTAAAAGGTTAATAGTGTTTATGCACTGTTACTCTACTCCTCCCCGGAGTCAAAAATACATTGAATTCAATTGATAATTCAGTTGTTTTTGACTAAATCCTCTCCAAAAAAACTGGCGGCTACTCTTGTTTTGCAAACAAGAGTAGAACCCTCAATCCCTCAAGCCAAAGGAAAGCTTACAAGTTCCATGTAAGCTTAATTCTTACTTATTGTGAATTTTAAATCTATGGTTTTCTTAAATTTTATGCTTTGTAAATGTTTGAATTAAAATCTGATGCTATGCATTGATGGAAAGGCCATCCCCTTCTCTTCTTTACAATTTAGCCCTTCTTAATCCTAGAAAGTTTAATTAAAAGATTGATTAAACTCTTTTCATTGTTTACTCTCTCTTGATTTTTAGAAAATGGAGTAGATTAGAGATATTATAATTCAAATTGGATTAATTCAAGTCATAAATTGAATGTTAAAATTGAGAAATGGTCAGCCATACAAAGGAGGTTATGGTAAAATTTTCTTAAATTTTATGGAACTAAAGTTTATCATTAGGTTATTCTAAAAGAGTAATTCCTTCCGTTTGTGCATTCTAAAAGATTTGTTTTTATTTCAAAAGTGTCATTCTCATTAAAATTGAATTTATGCATAGAAAGAAGCATAAAAGAATTATTTTTGTTTCAAAAGTGTTATTCCCATTAAAATTGAATTTATGCATAGAAAGATGCATAAAAGATTTATTTCTTTTATTTCAAAAGAGTTATTCTCATTAATTTTGATTTTATGTATAGAAAGATGCATAAAGGAATTTATTTTTATTTCAAAAGAGTTATTCTCATTAATTTTGATTTTATGCATAGAAAGATGCATAAGGAAATTTTTTATTATTTCAAAAGAGTTATTGTCATTAATTTTGATTTTATGCATAGAAAGATGCATAAGGGAATTTATTTTTATTTCAAAAGAGTTATTCTCATTAATTTTGATTTTATGCATAGAAAGATGCATAAGGGAATTTATTTTTATTTCAAAAGAGTTATTCTCATTAATTTTGATTTTATGCATAGAAAGATGCATAAGGGAATTTATTTTTATTTCAAAAGAGTTATTCTCATTAATTTTGATTTTATGCATAGAAAGATGAATAAGGGAATTTATTTTTATTCCAAAAGTGTTAATTTCATTAAAATTGATTTTATGCATAGAAAGATGCATAAAGGATTTATTTTTATTTTAAAAATGTTATTTTTCTTAGAATTGAATTTATGCATAACTAGATGCATAAAAGGATTTTGTTAAAAGTGTTATTCCCACTGAAGTTGATTTTATGCATAAATAGATGCGTAAAGAATCTTTATATCAAAAATTAAAAATTTTATTAAATTCTATGTTTAAACAAATGTGATGAGAATAGATGTGATGAGAATCAAATAAATGTGAACGAATGGATGGATGGATGTGATATGAATAGAAATGATGAGAATGTGATGTGGATAGATGTGATGTGAATCAGATTAATGTGAATGAATGGATGAGATGTGATGACGTGATGACATGTGATGACAGAATGTAAATGAATGATATGGGATATGCGTGAATGCATGTGAATGAATGCATGAGATGTGATGACATGTGAATGAGAATGTAAATGAATGATATGGGATATGCGTGAATGCATGTGATGATAATGGATGTGAATGTTGATGAAAAACAGGTAGAGGGAGAGGAGAAACACACACAGGAGGAAACCCTAATGTATATTGCAAACCCTAACCATAGAGGGAATCCATCTCCCTACTCACACAATGCATAAAGCCATCATCCATAATCTACAACACACACACAGGAGAAAACCCTAATGTATATTGCAAACCCTAACCATAGAGGGAAGCCATCTCCCTACTCACACAATGCATAAAGCCATCATCCATAATCTATAACACACACTATGTGTTGTGTCCACACACTCCTAACCCTAGCTATGGTCCACACAATATGACCAGCTGGACGCAGTCATTTATGTCTCACACATGTTCCTATCTAACATGCCAGCACATAGTGCAACTGGCACAAGCTAACACCGAGCTTGAATCTCAACAGTCCCTCTCAAGCTCATGATGTACTGCCATAGATGAAGATGTAGATGAGCTTGGGCTATCAAAGCTCTCAACACTCCCCCTCAAGCTCATCCCGTGTACTCCCAACATAGTACGGAATTACTCAAACTTTTCCCTGCTAAGTGGCTTTGTAAAGATATCGGCCACCTGCTCTTCAGTCTTCACATATCGGCCACCTGCTCTTCAGTCTTCACATATTGCAAATCCACTGTACCATCCAACACTTTCTCTTTGACAAAATGATAGTGGACCTCTATGTGTTTGGTCCGCACATGAAAATCTGGATTCTTGGCCAATTGTATGCTGCTCATGTTGTCATAATGAATGACAACCTTGGCATCAATAGGCTCACCCAAATCAGCCAAGAGACTCTTTAACCATACTCCTTCACATGTAGCAATGGCTGCACCCCTCTGTACTAGATAAAGCAATAGTAGGTTGCTTCCTATGCTCCAACTCACCACTGCACTTCCAAATGTAAAGACATAACCACTAGTAGACCTCCTATCTTACGAGCTACCTGCCCAATCTGCGTCTATGTAGCCATGTACATCCAAGCCTTTACCATGCTCATAAAGAAGACCATAATGTGTAGTGGTCTTTACATATCCCATAATGCATCTCACTGCATCCAAATGAGGTTTTCTGGGGCTCTGCATAAATTGGCTTACTAGCCCCACAGCATAACTGAGATCCGGGCGTGTGATAGTCATGTAAATAAGACTGCCAAACCATCTTTCTATACATAGATGGATCATCCAACTCTTCACCAAAATCAGCCCGTAGCTTCATATTCTGCTCCAAAGTGTACTCATTGGCTTACACCCTGTCATCCCATATTTTGCCAACATATCCAATGCATATTGGCATTGCACTAACCATGTACCTGCATGGTTTTTGATTACTTCAATCCCAAGAAAATATCTCATTTCACCCAAGTCTTTCATGTCAAACTGTCCACTCAATGCCTTCTTGACATGCATAACATATGTAGCATGATCTCCTGTGACAATCAAGTCATCCACATAGATGACAAGTAAGACAATCCCATGATCTGTTTTCTTCACATAGAGTGAAGAATCTGCTGAAGAAACCTGAAATCCAAGGGAGATAAGATATCCGCTCATCTTATCACTCCAAGCACGAGGTGCTTGCTCCAAACCATATAATTCTTTCTTTAATCTGCATACATGAGTGGGATACTTTGGGTGTACATATCCTTCTGGCTGTGCCATATAAACTTCCTCTTGTAAATCACCATTTAGAAATGCATTTTTTCACATCCGTTTGATGCATTTCCCAACCATTTGTTGCAGCCATAGCAATGACTGCTCTCACTGTTCCCATCTTTGCAACTGGACTAAATGTTTTATCATAGTCCAAGCCTTAGGTTTGTGCATAACCCTTAGCTACCAACCGCGCTTTATGGTGCTCAATGGAACCATCTGACTTGCATTTCACCTTGTAAACCCATTTGCAACCAATGACATTTTTGCCTTGTGGATTTGGTAAGGCAAATCCCATTTTCATTATGAACCAATGCATCCATCTCAACATCCATTGCCTTCTCCCATACATGCTTCCCAAAGCTTCTGTATAATAGCATGTAGGTTCCACATGCTTCACCAAAGAGGTCATATATGCCTAATGCATAGCAAAGTCACGATATGTCAGCCTATCACAACTGGATACCTGACCCTTTGGGATCTCTGCAATGCATGTGGATCACTCTGAACAACTGTCACTCTAGCATGTGGAGGCACATATCTATCCTGCCTTCTTGCACCAAGTGTATGTAAAACTGGTATGCCAAGTTCCTCATCCAAACTCTCTGAACTTGACGACTCCTAACCTGTAATGCCAATTCCTTCAACCTTCTTTTTCCCTTTATCCACAGCACTACTCCCAGTGCTCACACTCTCATGCCTCAAGCATCCTGACCATGGACGTATAGTGCTACTCTTAGACTCCTGCTAGCATAGACATAGAAATAGAACTTGCTTATGGCAAGTTCACATGCACATCAGCATCAACGGAATCAATGAATCCCTCATCCTTTGCTTTGTACCAACTAGCAAGCTCATCAAACACCACATCTCGTGAGATAACCACTTGCCTAGTTTGTGGATTGTAACATTTATATGCCTTGCAATCTTGTGCATATCCAACAAACACACACTTTTTTGCCTTAGGATCCAACTTCCTCCTTCTCTCGTCAAGCACATGTACATAAGCTATGCAACCAAACACTTTGAGGTGTCCATTGTTTGGCCTAGAACCTGTAAGCCACATCTCTAGCGTACTTCCACGTATGGCTATTGTGGATGTCTTATTAAGTACATACATTAGTGTGGCATATGCTTCCGCCCAATAATAGTCTGGCATGCTCTTTTCATTGAGCATCACCCTGGCCACATCACAAATGACTCTATTCTTCCTCTCAGCCCTGGCCACAAATGACTCTATTCTTCCTCTCAGCCCTGGCCACAAAAATGACTCTATTCTTCCTCTCAGCCCAGCAACACCATTTTGCTGAGGTGTGTACTTGCAAGTTAACTATCTTCTTATACCATGCTTTCTCAAGAAATTCTCAAAAGCATGTGAGGTGTATTCACCACCTCCATCTGTCCTCAAACATTTTATCCAAGAGCCATATTACTTCTCTACAAAAGCTTTGAAGTCCATAAACTTTCCCAACACTTCACTTTTCTCTCTGAGAAAGTAAATCCAAGTCATTCTGCTGAAATCATCAATGAATGTCACATAATACAAGCTGCCTTTAATGGATAGGTTTTGTGCAGGACCCCAAACATCTCTATGAACTATCTCAAGTGGCATGCTACTCATGTTGCCTTCTTTAGGAAACGGCAACCTTGCTTGCTTTCCAAACTGGCAAGCATCACACACATGCATATTCCCAATCATACTTGAATCTAGGTAGCCCACTAACAATGCCTCTTACCTGCATGTTCTTTAACCTTTGTATGTTCACATGTCCAATCCTTTTATGCCACATATCAATGTCTTGTACTACATTTTGGCTTTTAGAGAACATGGCTAATTTCAACTCAGGAATCCCAGCATCCAACTTAGATAGCCTACCTTCTTGCTTGCCTTTGGCAATGACTCTACATCCATTTTTGAAATCCTCAACGAAGCAACCATGCTCATTGAAATGAACCTGTAAACCCTGTTTGACCATTTGACCCTGACCATTTGACCAAAAGGTACATACAAGACATCTACCATAGACTTTGTTTCACCATTGTGCATAACCAATGGTACACTTCCAACATGTGTGATAGCATGTTGGGTATCATCTCTTGTTTCCACATAGCCTTTCACATCCATAGGCTTCATATGCTCAAACCATTTGCCATGACAAGTCATATGGTTTGATGCTCCAGAGTCCATATACCAAGTGTCATCACTTTCACCATTTTTCATCATAGATCCCACAACATGTTTCATGGTGGCAAACAAGCGCCATCATTATTGCTTGATGCAAAATTTCTGCCATTTGCATAATTTCCACCATGTTGTGCATAATGTCCACCATGTTCTGCTCTACCCCCTCTCAAATCATTTTGTTTGCGGAAACAATCATGTGCCATATGACCAAATTTCCCATAGTAATGGCATTCCACATTTTGCATAGATGTTTATTGGTCTTGCCAACATTCTCTACTAATTCCTTCGATTCTTGTCCAAATTGAGAGACATTGATGAGGCTGTTGGAAATGTGTGTTGGGAAAAAGCTATGGATGAGGAGATGGATGCACTATATGAAAATGAGACTTGGGATTTAGTGCAATTACTGGAAGGCAAGAAAGCCATTGGATGCAAGTGGGTGTACAAAGTAAAACATAACAGTGATGGAAGCATAAGTAGGTACAAGGCTAGATTGGTAGCCAAAGGATATGCACAGACATATGGCATTGATTATGAGGAAACTTTCAGTCCAGTTGCCAAGATGGCAACAGTGAGAGTTGCCAAGATGGCAACAGTGAGAGTTGTGATAGCAATGGCTGTGTCAAAGTAATGGTCTTTACATCAGATGGATGTAAAGAAGGCATTCTTGCATGGGGATTTGAAGGAAGAGGTGTATATGTTGCAGCCACCTAGTTATGAGGATCTGAGTCACCCCGAGCATGTGTGCAGGTTGAAGAAAGCCTTGTATGGCTTAAAGCAAGCACCAAGAGCATGGTCTGACAAGATTTCTGAATATCTTGTCACTATTGGCTTTCATGTAGCCAATGTAGATTTCTCGCTCTATGTGAGACACACTGATAGAGGTGTTGTGCTTGTTGTCATCTATGTAGATGACCTGATCATTACGAGGGACCATGATGCAGAGATCTTTGATGTAAAGATCTTGCTTAGACAGAAGTTTGAGATGAAGGATCTAGGGGAGCTCAGATATTTCTTAGACATTGAGGTGATTAGGTCACCACATGGTATTGGATTACTGCAGAGACAGTATGGCTTGAACATGTTGTCCAAGTATGGTATGACAAGCTGTAAGCCTATATCAGTGCCATTGGATCAGAATGGCAAGTTGAGTGCAAATTCAGGAGAGATTTTGGAGGATCCTACTATGTATAGGCGCATAGTAGGAAGCAAGCTATGATGATCACCAGGCCAGATTTCAGCTATGCTATTGGGTTGGTGAGTCAGTTTATGCAGGCTCCTCAGAAGCTGCATTTGGATACATTGAGACACATACTGAGGTATGTGAGGTCTACTTTGCATTGTGGACTATATTATGAAATTGGGACAGAGATATGTGTACATGGGTACATAGATGCTGATTGGGACAGAGATATGTGTACATAGATGCTGATTGGGCTGGTAGTATCTCAGATAGAAGATCTACTAGCGGCTTCATGTTTTCTTTGGGGAGTGTTGCTGTGACTTGGAGCAGCAAGAAGCAGCCTACGGTTTCTCTATCCAGCACTACTGTACTACAGAGGCTGAGTACAGAGGTGGTGCTATGGCAGCATGTGAGGTAGCTTGGTTGAGAAAGCTACTTGCAGATTTGGGTCTATCACTGGTGGATAGACAAGTTGTCATTTTCTGTGACAACATGAGCAGTATAGAGTTGGCCCCAAGAACCCAATTTTTCTTGCTCGGCACGAAGCATATAGAGGGGTCCACTACCATTTTGTCAGAGAGAAGGTTTTGGTAGGAGATGTTGACCTTGTTTATGTTAGCACACAGGATCAGGTCGCTGACATCTTTACCAAAGCATTGGGTATAGAGAAGCTTCGCAGATTCAGAGCTTCGCTTGGTGTACATGAGATGGAGTTGAGCTCGAGGAGGAGTGTTGAGATATCGAGCTTATCTAGTGAGGCGGTGGACACACTGATGACCCGCCTGGGGGATAGGCCCCACACTTACACAACTGGCATGGTTGGTGAGATCGTGGGTGATATGTGGCCAGTGGGATGATAGGCTATGTGATAGCCATTCTAGAGACTGGCATAGTTATAGCGCCAGCTCACTTAGTTGGGTTCACACTATAGAGAACCCTAGTATATATTTGGTTGAGTACCTTTCATATTGTGAGTACTCTTATCTTTGTTTATGGTGTGTTGAGTGTTGTGTGAAGAAGAAGAAGATTTTCAGCCTCTCACTTTGTGTGTTCTCTTTTAGGGTTTTATGGGTGTGTGTGTGAGCTCAAGCTCTCTTCTCCCGTGCATCTTTTCAAAAGAATATATGTGGATGTGAATGTGATGGATATGAATTGAATGCGATGTGATGGATGTGAATAAATGGAGGTGATGTGATGTAAAATGGATAGATGTGAATGGATGGAGGTGATGTGATGTAAAATGGATAGATGTGAATGGATGTGATGTCATGTGAATCGGGATGTGAATGAATGATATGGGATGTGAATGGAAGTGATGTCATGTGAATCGGGATGTGAATGAATGATATGAGATGTGAATGGATGTGATGTCATGTGAATCGAGATGTGAATGAATGATATGAGATGTGAATGATATGATGTCATGTGAATCGGGATGTGAGTGAATGTGATGTCATGTGAATCAAGATGTGAATGAATGATATGGAATGTGAATGATTGATATAGGATGTGAATGGATAAGATGTCATGTGAATCGGGATGTGAATGAATGATATGAGATGAGGATGGAGATGTGATGTCATGAGATGTCATGTGAATCGGGATGCAAATGAATGATATGGGATGACGATGGAGATATGATGTCATGTGAATCGTCGAGATGTGATGTGATGTGATGTGATGTGATGTGATGTGATGTGATGTGATGTCATGAATGTGATGTGATGTCATGTCATGTGAATCGAGATGTGATGAATGTGATGTGATGTGATGCAAATCGGGTAAATATGAATGGATGAGATGTGAATGAATATGATGTGATGAGATGTGGATATGGGTAAATGCGAGTGGATGAGATGATCTGATGAGGATATTTGAGGAAAGAAGTGATGAGATGGAAAATGATGCGATTGAATGAGAATGGGAATTTATATGAAATGAATGTGGATTAAGTAATATTGATTATTGTGGAAAGACGAGAGTTCGTTCTAGAAACTGTATTTATGGCCTGTTTTTAAATGACTATTTTATGTTAAGAATGCTGGGAAAGCGTTTTGACCGTCTTGTGATTAAGGTCATGGAGACCTCAACGGAGGACGTCTCGCGTAGCAAGGTCAGCCGAGGTCTTGACCAGCCTTGGTTCAATTAAAATGGTGAGCTTCCGATGGTACGGTGGATGAGGGACCAAGGAAGTGGCCTATGAGTGAAGCGCTAGGTCACCTGGAAGCATCCTAGAGGGTGCTGACCATACAGTGCTTGGGCTCTAGGTCACCGACGATACCCACACGTGCATCGTGGAAGATATTGGAACAAAGAGTAAGAGTTGTTTTCTGAATTCGGGTATGGATCTGGTTAATTGACCTTGAGTCCATGGCCCTTTTATATGGATCCGTTGGTTGATCTTGCTGATCTTCAACGAAGTTTCCATTTTGATATGTAAATATATTGCTGGTTACTGAGCTAGGAGCTATCGAAAAGGCCCCTGAGTGGACAGGTGGTGAGCGTTCTGGTTGCCAATGATGCCATAGGTACACCGATAAAGGAATGATTGAATTAAGGATTTAACGGAGATTTTGAGGATTATGATCAGTGACTCAATGGTTTCATTAAATGATTATTTTTAAAGATAGCTGATTCTGTGAAAAAGGAAATTTCATATTGGGTGTGTAAGTGGTGTGACTAGTTTTAAGTTTGCATAGGGGGCCTGGGAACTCTTTTCCATGGTATCCGGGACAAAACCTAACCAAATTCCTAATTGCATCCCATCACTACAGTAACCATGGGACGACTGGATTGATGGATCCCTAAATTGAGACTCAATTCTGTTATGGTACGACAGATGAAGTAAATCTCGGACAAAAAAAAAATTATTCTATGAAAAATAATCAACGGCTGTGCCTCTTAATGAGGAAAAGAGCATTGGTCTCTATGATCTAAGTGCAATCTTTTCCCTGATCTGACTATAATGGGACTTATGGGTTCGGTCAGACCAGTTCTATCAGTTAAGGCTTTTGACTACATTAGAGAAAAGTTATCTTGGAGGAATCGCATGTGCTTTCCGGGCAAGGGAAGTTTTTCCCGGGTTCATTTTGGAAGAACCGATGGATTAGTCTCTGTCCAAATATCCGTGAGCGAGGCCCCGAGTGTGGGACCCTACCCGCGCATGAAGTGCTACTTCCACTGCTAGCACCCCTAAATTCGTTGCGCGGTGGGGATAGGGATCTCACAGCTGGTATCAGAGCAAATTTGGCTAATGTGGATCAACCAAGAAGCCAAAAATGTCAAAAATTTATAAAGAAGTAGTAAAAGGTTATGTGTGATAAAATTCATATAAATTGTTATTCAGACTGAAATTCATAAATTGATATAATTGGGTCTTCAAATGGAAGTATTGCAATTATATGAAATCCCTGAAAAGATGCAGGGGAGAAGAGAGCTTGAGCTCTTGCAAGCACACACACACTCACAAAACCCTAAAAGAGAACACACAAGGTGAGAGGCTGAAAATCCTCTTCTTCTTCACACAACACTCAACACACCATATACAAAGATAAGAGTACACACAATATGAAAGGTACTCAACCAAGTACATACTAGGGTTCTCTATAGTGTAAACCCAACTAAATGAGCTGGTACTATAACTATGCCAGTCTCTAGAATGGCTGTCACACACCCTGTCATCCCACTAGCCGCATATCACCCATGATCTCACCAACCATGCCAGTGGTGTAAGTGTGGGGCCTATCCCCCAGGCGGGTCATCAGTGTCCACCGCCTCACTAGATGAGCTCGATATCTCAACACTCCCCCTCGAGCTCAACTCCATCTCATGTACACCAAGCGAAGCTCTGAATCTACGGAGCTTCTCTGTACCCAATGCTTTGGTGAAGATGTCAGTGACCTGATCTTGTGTGCTAACATAAACAAGGTCAACATCTCCTGCCAAAACCTTCTCTCTAACAAAATGGTAGTGGACCTCTATATGCTTCGTGCGAGCATGAAAAACTGGGTTCTTGGGGCCAACTCTATACTACTAATGTTATCACAAAAAATGACAAGTTGTCTATCCACTAATAGACCCAAATCTGTAAGTAGCTTTCTCAACCAAGCTACCTCACATGCTGCCATAGCACCTCTGTACTCGGCCTCTGTACCAGTAGTACTGGATAGAGCAACCGTAGGCTACTTCTTACTGCTCCAAGTCACAACAGCACTCCCCAAAGAAAACATGAAGCCACTAGTCACTACTAGTCCATGGGCTCTGGATATCTGACTCTCTGGGATCTCCGCAATGCATGCGGGTCACTCTGTACACCTGTAACTCTAGCATGTGGTGGCACATATCTGTCCTGCCTAGCACCAGGTGTGCGTAAAACAGGTATGCTGAGCTCCTCATCCAAACTCTCAGAACTAGATGACTCATAACCTGTGATTTTAATTCCTTCAACTTTCTTCTTGCCTTTATCCATAGCACTACTCCCAGTGCTCACACTCTCATGCCTCAAACGTCCTGACCATGGACGTACACTGCTACTCTCAGCTTCTGCTCTGCTGGCCCAGACATAGTAGTAGAACTAGAACATGCTTGTGGCAAGTTCACAGGCACATCTGCCTCAAGTGAGTCAATGACTCCCTCATCTTTTGCTTTGTACCAACTAGCAAGCTCATCAAACACCACATCTCATGAGATGACTACTTGTCTAGTTTGAGGGTTATAACATTTGTAGGCCTTTCGATCCTGTGCATATCCAACAAAAACACATTTCTCTGCCTTAGGATCCAACTTCCGTCTTCTTTCGTCAGGCACATGGACATAAGCTACGCATCCAAATACTTTAAGATGTCCAATGTCTGGCCTGTAACCTGTAAGCCACATCTCTGGCGTGCTTCCATGAATGGCTACTCTGTAGGTGTTTTGTTCAGGATATACACTGCAGTAGCACACGCTTCTGCCCAATAGTAATCTGGCATGCTCTTTTCATTGAGCATTGCCCTTGCCACTTCACATATGACTCGATTCTTTCTCTCAGCCACACCATTATGGTGAGGTGTATACCTGCAAGTCAATTGTCTTCTTATTCCATGCTTCCGCAAGAAATGCTCAAAAGCTTTTGAGGTGTATTCACCACCTCCATCTGTTCTCAAACATTTAATCCAACAGCCATATTGCTTTTCTACAAGAGCTTTGAAATCCATGAACTTTTCCAGCACTTCACTCTTCTCGCTCAGAAAGTATATCCATGTCATCCTGCTGAAATCATCTATAAATGTCACATAGTATAGACTGCCTTTGATAGATGGATTTTGTGCAGGGTCCCATACATCACTGTGTACTATCTCAAGTGGCCTGTTACTCATATTTCCTTCTCTAGGAAACCTCAACCTTGCCTGCTTTCCAAACTGACAGGCTTCACAAACATGCATATGTCCATCATATTTGAATCTAGGAAATCCACTGACAATGCCTCTTGTTTGCATGTTCTTTAATCTCTGTATATTGACATGTCCAATCCTCTTGTGCCACATGTCAATGTCCTGCACAATCCCATTGCTCTTTGAAAACATGGCTGAGCTCAATTCTGGTATGCCTGCATCCAATTTGAACAACCTTCCTTCCTTCTTGCCCTTGGCAATCAATCTACAGCCATGCTTAAAGTCTTCCACAAAACAACCATTCTCATTGAATCTTACTTGTAGTCCCTGCTCAACCATTTGGCCTACTGATGCCAAATTCTTTGTAATGGATGGTACATATAGTACCTCTGACATATTTTTTACATTTCCATCATGCATCCTCAAAGGCACACTGCCAACATGTGTTATAAGATGCTGAGTATCATCTCCTGTGACCACATAACCATTTGTATCCAATGGTTGCATCTTCTCAAACCACTCACCATGACATGTCATGTGGTTTGAGGCACCTGAATCCATATACCATGACTCATCTCCAGCATTCTGAGAATCCATTGTCCCCATAATGTGCTTCATATAATGTGCTTCATTGCAAAAAGATGATTTGAACTCCCATCATTGTTACTAGTAGATGCATAATTTCCATGTTGTGGTCTTCCATTCCTGACATCATTCTGCTTTTTGTAACAATCTTTTGCCATATGTCCAAGTTTGCCACAATAGTGACATTCAATCCCATTCAAATTTTGTTGAGGACCTTGCCATCGTCCTCTACCACGAGCACCTGTTCCAACTCTCCCCCTATGGGATTGAAATCCACGACCTCCACGTGATCCAAATGATGACTGTGAATTCTGAAAATTCTGATTTGATTGTGGTTGAGTAGACCTGTCATTCCAACCACGTCCTCCACGGCCTCGAGGGGTAAATCTCCCCCTACCTCGAAAGCCTCTAGATGAGTAAAAAGCCTGATTCCTTGCATGCTCATCATTACTGGATGAGGATGCACCACCTGTAAGACTCATACCACCAAGTCCAAGCTTTAATTCTTCCACAATGAGCAATGACACAAGCTCATTAAAGTCTGGCATTCCTCCCAACCTTACTGAGATGGAAGTATCAAAAGATTTGTATTCTTTGCCTAAACCACGCAATGTGAGAGCAACCAAATCATCATCATCCATTGGGGCACGGATTGATGACAAGGAATCTGCATAACCCTTGATTTCCTGAACATACTCATGTATACTCCTATTCCTTCGTGTTACACTGTGAATCTGTTGCTTTAGTTGTATCTTCCTTGCACCAGTGTCTGTCTCATACATTCGGCACAATATACCCCATGCTTCTTTCGGTGTATCTGCATCTTGGATGTGAATAAGCAAGGCATCTGTTACACATATTGAAAAATAATGCAATACTTTCGAAGACGACCGCTCTACCCATTGCTTGTGAGCCAGCAAACTGAGCATTATTTGGTTGAGGAGGTAGGAATGGCTCTGGTCTTCATCCGATACAAGGCTTCACAATCCTTTGCCTTTCAAAAAACTCTTCATTCGAAACTTCCACACTTGGAAGTTAGTTCTGTCAAGCTTCTCTCCAACAATTTGTATTGGGCCATCTCCCATTTTGAATACCTGTGATGACCCTGATGTAACACTCTTCCCGATGCTTTCCAAAGCTCCAAATGATTATGAACCAAGCTCAATATGTGCTATACATATGCATTCACACCACAAATGACTTCATGTTGCATAAGAACTTCATTTGTATCATCAAAATTGAAAAGAGGTAAAGTTGAATTTTCTGGTTTTTTCTCGCCAGTAATTTCTTCGCCAGTAACCAGTCAAAGATTATGCTCTAATTCCTTCAAATCTTGTTCAAATTTGATGTTTATGCATTCATTGGCTTCATAACATATTGCTCCAACATATCCTAGAAGGGTTTGATCAAATTCTTCAAGGTTAATGAGAACCACCAATTTTTGTAGCTCCCTGGTTTGCCTTTTTCTGCATCTGTCAGGTACCACCTCTCATTAAAAGTGCTCTATCTCCTTCAAATCTGATCCAAATTCAAAAATTTTTGAATCAAAAGTTTATCAACTCCTTGCTCCTTGCTTGTACCAAAGGAATTAGTCCAATTCTCAACAGGTAGAGATTAATGCTTGCATTAGTGAAGCTCTGTTTCTGCAACACAGTTCTGTAATTTTGCTAATGACTGGTTATTGAGTTGAATGAGCTCCAAATCCTTCAAGTAAGCTTCCCAAATGTTAATATCAGATCCAAACAAGTATTTTCTAAGCTCCAAGTGACTTCAACCTCATGAAAAGACCTTGTAATGATCAAATATGATTGAAAATGATGAAAACTGTCCAAGAATCTGTAAAAAAAAGCGCCGCCTGCTTGTAGGGGTTCTGGGGAGAGGGCATTACACCATTGACATGATAGGCCTCTTAGTTATGACCTAATCTAACATGGGTATAAGGGGTTTGGCTCAATTTTGCTTCAATCTTCCGCATTCGATCCTCCACCAGGCACATGTTCTCTGTTTTTGTAGAGTCCAAAAAACCAAAATTTTTTCCTTCACAAATTGCCTGTAATGCATCAATTTTCCATGCAATGACTTGCCCCAAAGTTGCTAATACATGTTTTCATTCACAATACATGAGAGCCTCAGTGTTTGCTTTGCATTTGATCCAATACATTTGCCAAGACACACTCCTTCATAAGCTTTCCATTAAAGCTTCAAAACAGAAATTTTCTGCTTACTTTTGCACCTTTAATCTTCTCTTACACTTGCTCTTGATACTTGCAATCCACAGAGGGGGTCTTGCTACACTTACCAATGGTCCTTAGCTCTCAGATCTGATGCCGGTGTGTGCTCCACAGCTTCTCCTTTGCTCCAAGCTCCAATGGCTTCCTTCACAGTTTTTTCTTCAAGCTTCTTCTTCCCTCTTCTCTCACTCACTCACAAACCCTAATGTTGAGCACCAGGCTCTGATACCATGATAAAAAACAGAAGCAGGAGAGAGCACACACAAGAGAAGCAAACCCTAATCCATATCCATCAATTATAAAGAAGGAGAGAAACCATAGTCACCATCTCTCTCACACACACAAAGGAGAACACAACATAGTGTCATGTCCACACTACAAAAGTAAACCTAATGTAATGTCCACACCACACATGACCAGCTGGACGCGGTCATAAACACACCACACGATATCTATCTACCATACTGTCACTCTGTCAGCACCCATGTGCTATCCTCCAGCTGTATACGAGCTTGACATTTCAACAATATGTAGTACATATGTCATATTATATATATATCTATATAATACATATACATATACATATACATATACATATACATATAAATATACATATACATACACATATACAATGTGCATGTACATACATAGTACATACACACATAGTAGTACATACATATATACATGCATACATGCATTGTATATGTATAGATAATGTATGTACATACATAGTACATACACACATAGTAGTACATATATATGTTATGCATACATAATACATGCATGCATGCATTATATATGTATACATATATGTATGTATGTAAGACATTATGTATGTATGTATCTCATCCGGCATCTGCTCTCATCCGGTATCCCGTACTCTCTTATTTCCGTACAGAATCTGACTGGTTTTTCGTACGGCTTGCGGAAGGTTTCTGTCCCGCATTCTTCCGTACTGTATGTGGAAGGTTCCCATCCCGCACTCTTTCGGATCTCCTCTGTACCCGTCTCTCTGCCTTCCGAAACTCCATTCCGGTCTGCATTCCAGTTCATATAGATATTCTGGCTCCTTCTGAATCCGCATTCCGGACCGTATTTTCCTTCAAAATGAAGACTAGAAGCAAACGGTGGCGTACTTCTATTACGCCCCAAACATGTTAGTAATTGACTCAAAATATATTATTTTACTAAGAGGCAAAATATACACAACCAAAAATTAAGTCTTTCTACCAAAATTTTGTATATACATGTCTATATCAAAAAGGGTCCTTACAGTATGTATGTCATATGTATGTACGTATATACATACATGTATGTATGCATGCACATTGTATGCATGCATGCATGTATGTATATATGTATGTATGTATGTATGTATGTAAGCAATCCCGGCGAACGAAAATGGGGATGGACAAAAAACGGCAATTAAAAAACTTTTTTAATAATAACTATTTTCAAGCTACTTGGTACATGGTACTTGGTGCAATGTACTTGGTACATGGTAATTGGTACTTGGTGCACTGTACTTGGTACATGGTACTTGGTGCACTATACTTGGTACATGGTACTTGGTACATGGTACTTGGTACATGATAATTGGTACATGGTCCATATAGTAATTGGTACATGGTACTTGGTACATGGTACTTGGTACATGATAATTGGTACATGGTCCATACAGTAATTGGTACATGGTACATGATAATTGGTACATGGTCCATAGTAATTGGTACATGGTCCATTACATGATAATTGGTACATGGTCCATAGTAATTGGTACATGGTACATGATAATTGGTACATGGTCCATAGTAATTGGTACATGGTACTTGATAATTGGTACATGGTCCATAGTAATTGGTACATGGTACTTGATACTTGGTACATGGTAATTGGTACATGGTACTTGGTACATGATAATTGGTACATAGTCCATAGTAATTGGTCCATGATAATTGGTACATGGTACATGATAATTGGTACATGGTCCATAGTAATTGGTACATGGTCCATATTAATTGGTACATGGTACTTGATAATTGGTACATAGTCCATAGTAATTGGTACATGGTACTTGATAATTGGTACATGGTCCATAGTAATTGGTACATGGTACTTGATAATTGGTACATAGTCCATAGTAATTGGTACATGGTACTTGATAATTGGTACATGGTCCATAGTAATTGGTACATGGTACTTGATACTTGGTACTAGATTCGGTGCTTGGTACTTGATTTAGTATCAGGCTCCATAATGAAACTTCGAACTCGCAATTAGACTTGGTACTTAAGTTGGGTATCATGTTGAAACCTCGTACTTGCAAATGGTTACATGGTATAGGTACGTGGTACATAAATTGGTACTTTGAAATCACATGCTTTGAAACTTCATGGTTCGGATCTTTAAGCTTGAAAGTTAGCTTGAGTTGATACGTATTGTACAATTAGAGACCCCTGCAAAAAATATAAAAATCAAAAGCTTGTTAATATTAGAGCCTAACATAGAAAAATGGTCACTGGAACTGCGATAAAGTTTTTGATTTGTCTCTATCTAGCTTTCCAAGAGCTTTTGAGAAATTGGTGATGCTTGCCAATCTTTTGCTTCTTTTGATGTGTTACATTGTGGGCTCGCCTCTTTTCTTGTTTAGGATTTGTTTTGTTTAAAACATACAGATAAATAAATAACGTTCTAGCTTCTCGCAGATACTTAGGCTAATTAACTTATCGACAAATAATTAATTGTTTGACAATAGACAAATTCAGTGATGCAACGAGAACATATGTCAATATATATCATCAACAAATATATGTACATGTATATCATCAACAAATATATGTACATGTGTCTACAGTGTGTGGTGATCAATCCTCTCATATACAAAACAGATCACTAAGTATCACTACGTGAGCCATCACTACATGAGTCGCTACTATCAGACTCGGAATCATCATCAACATCAGCACTGCCACCACCCGTGCCCCCAACCACAACACCACCATCACCACCGCCACCACCCGTGATCACGCCGCCGCCGCCGCTCACCTCAGACTCTCATCGTCACCCCTCGGCCTCCTGTCGAGCCACCTCTGTCATGTCCTCCTCGCCATGGGGCATGCCTGGCAGGGGTGTTGGCTGATGATATTGTTCTAATCTCAGACTCTCCGGAGGGATTACAGAGACTCCTGGATGCATTACAGGCTTTCTGTGCGGATAAAGATCTGGCAGTGAACCTTGGGAAAACCAAGGTTATGGTGTTTAACACCACACAGGCATGGGTGACGAGATCAGAGCCTCAGTTCACTTTCCGAGGGGAGCCGGTAGAGTACGTCAGGTCATATGTCTACTTGGGAGTTACTTTCACAGGACCGCGTTTCTCCCTGAAGGAGGCAACAGTAGCTAGATTAGCTCGAGGGCATGTAGACTTGGGGGCACTTGAGAGAGGCAGTGTGCACACATATAGTTTCAGGAGCCACACACCAAATTGTGGCTATTTGATACACTTGTCACACCGACCCTCCTGTACGGAGCTCCAATTTGGGGACCTAGTATACATCATAGATCTTAGAGAGGGATAGATGAGGGATGGAGGCAAATGGAGAGACCACTGATTATGATGATTGCCCGCATGATTCGGAGCAAATCGTTAGTACCACATGAGATTGTTCGGGCTGAGCTACCCCACCAGTAGTAACCGAGGCCCTATTCTAGGCAGTTACCTTTTTAGCGGCTATGGGAGCTCCCTCAGCAGAGGTACTCTCGATTGGCATTGACCTCATCCATACAGTTGGCAGAGGATGGAGATACTCATTGTTGGTACGCTCAGATGAGATCATGGTTTGACCTACATGGTTTGCGGATAGAGGCACTACCACCCTTTCAGTACAGTCTGGATTGTCCATTTTTGGATCTCACCTGCTCAGAGAAAAACCGCGTGATCAGGATGGATATCATTAGAGTGGACAGAGAGAGGACATGGACTAGCCCCCTTGAGCCCTAGAGCCATTTTCTACACCTCTCACCGGATGATTTTATCACCCGCCCGGCGTACATGGATGTACACCTATAACATGGGATACGTTGTGCCATTGGACAGATCCGGACCTCATCACACCAGTTGCGGATTAAGACAGGGCGATATGTGCATCAGATCGTGGATGATTGCATTTGTCAGCTATGCTACCAGGAGGTAGAGATAGAGGAACACTACATTTGCCGATGTACAGTCTATTATGAGATCCAAGGGAGATATCACTACCTCTTCTGAGAGGGTTTTGGGCCGTTACGCAGGGTCATGGAGTTTGAGGATCAGAGATGCCTGGGATTGTTTCTACTTGAGCTCAGGAGACAGACACAGAGAGACCCTCTTGGCAGACAAGAGGCCGAGCCATGATGTACCTAGACAAAGGACCCTGACAGATTTCTTCGGCACCAACCCTAGCAACCCAGCCCACACCTCCTGATACCTCCTCCATTGGGCCATCAGGGCACCCACCACGCTCCTAGGTCACCACTGATAGAGCAGTTATCTTATGTTGTGCTTGTCGGCCACGCCCACCAGGATCCCGACCACAACATCCTCGCCATCACTAGATCAGAGCCATTATTGCTCGGCATCGGAGGCGCCTACCTCACTTCTACGACCTCTCCATTTTAGATAGCCCCATGGCGGAGATACTTGATCTAAGGAGAGGGCAACACTTCAACTGATCAGCATACATTGATCTACCTGATATACATTTTTAGTCTCATTTAGTTGTTCTCTTTGATGAGACACCAACTTCAGATGTACTCTCAGTTTTGGTCTCATAGGCCACTATGGCCTCTTAGAGACGTTAATATATCATTTCATTTATTTCATTTCATTTCTGAGGGGAGGGCACCTCTGCAGTCAACAAAGACCGATAAAATTTTGAAGCAATACCCCTCACCTTATTAGGCTCAATCTGAACCTCACCCTGTGAATCCTACAAGTACCTCATAGAATCCCTGCTATGGGAAGGCCTGTGTGCTGATCTACTGTTCAATCTATTGCAGCTCAAAACTATCATGCGAGTTTCCAACCTGAGACGAGCAGGCACCACGGGTTTCCTAGTAGTAGAGCTCCATCCCCTTCATCACCCATTGTACTTATTGCACACCCAGATTCAGCTTTTTAGTTCAATACTTTTTCATTTTGTTGGGATGACAGAGGATACCCCATACAGGTACTCCGATTTGTCTCATAGGCCGAGTTTGGTCTTTTGGAAGACATTAATAAAATCTTTCTTTCTTTCCCCTCCGCCTCTGGTCCTTCCTCCGCCTCTGTTTCTCTGCCATCGCTTCCTTCCTCCATCGTTGCACCCCTCCTTCCTCCATCGTTTCCTTCCTCCTTCGCTGCGTGAATCGCTCCCCTCCGCCTCTGATCCTTCCTCTGCCTCTATTCCTATGCTTTCGCTTCCTTCCTCCATCACTGCGCCCCTCCTTCGTCCTTCGTTTCCTTCCTCCTTTGATGCGCCCATCCGCCTCTCTTCCTACTTTAGCCCCCATCCTCCTCTGCCTCCCCTCCTTGCCTCTGCCCACCCTAATTTGCCTCTTCCTTCCCCTCTATTCGCTCCTACCCCTATCCGCCCTTCTTCACCCTCCTGTTGATCGCTCCTCTAAACGCCTCCCCTCCTTCCTCTGCCTCTTCCCTCTGCGCAACCCTGTTGTGAGGACCGACAAGGTTTTGGCCTGGAAGATGGCATCTGGACAAAGGTGGCATGGGATTTTCATCATTAAAGTGATGAGTTAGTGTTTTCATACACTAATAGCAAAGGGGTGGACATATTAGTATTTGCGCATGGCTCAAAAAGTCAATAAAAGCCAGGCGCCTACCTTTAATGAGGTATTTTTATAATCTAGACTCTAAAGATGGCAAGTTTGGTCATTTATAGAGTGATTGGATATATAAAGCAAAATTTCGATATTTTTATGAGGGAAGGCCACTTTTAGCTAAGGGAAAAGCAAGCACATGCTGAAAATAGAGGAGGTCGACTCTATGAAAAGGGGGAGAAGGGAGGCGCCTCTTGGATCAGCAGTATGTACATATATGTATATATATATATATATACCTCTCTCTCTCTCTCTCTCTCTCTCTCTCTCTCTCTCTCTCAATCAGCAGTAGCGATTCAGGGAGCACTCAAGCGGCAATTTTCTCTCTTTCCCCTTTGCCGGCCGTACTGATACAAGCAATTGGGCAACCTCTTCTTTCTTTTGTGCTGACCGTACAATGTACGGAAACTGAATAGTTCTGCCCTCTCTCTTGTGTGCAGGTCGTACAGGTGCTGTGAAGCCTCTTCCCCTCTTTTCCTTGCGTAGGCTATGTAGTAGGTACATCAGCCATGAAGCACTCCATCTCCTGCCTATGCTGGTTGTACAGGATATAGCAACAGTGCAGGTGTCAGAAGATCTCTTATCTCTCTTACATTTGGTCGATCTTGGAGCCGAGATTTGGGACTGTTTTGGAGAAATCCGGGACAGTTTTGAGGCTCAGTTTTGGAACTGATTTGGCATGGGGTTCGGGGCAGCTCCTGGTTTCAGACCGGGCTGATTTATGAGCTGATTTTGGGGACTATTTTGTGACAGTTTTGTGACAGCTTTTAGAGGTGTTTGCTTTGTGGAAAGATCTCGTGTTGTTCACACTCGCACCTTGGTATCTTGTAAAAGCTTCTCTATCAATAAAGAAGTTCCTAGGGGGGCCGGCCATTCCGGCTCAGTGTCGTGTTCCCTTTAGCCTTGTTTATAGTTATTTCCGCTGTGTTTTCACATCTTTGTTTAACATTTGAAGTGTTTGTCCATTGATCTTTCTGGGTTCCTGTTCGGTTTCATATATAGATGACATTGTGCTGATGTCTAGCTCCAAAGAGGGGCTACAAAAGCACGTGGAGGCATTGCAAGATTTTTGTGAGCAGAGGGACCTCACCATTAACCTTGGAAAAGCCAAGGTCATAGTTTTCAATACCACATCGGTGGGACTGAGAGACATGAGATTCGCATATGTAGGGGAGACAGTGGAGATTGTGCACTCTTATGTATATCTATCTGGGGGTCACTTTCATAGGGCCAGGATACCGGATGAAACCAGCAGCACATGCCAGGATTGCTAGGGGATATGTAGCTCTTGCGAGACTTGAGCGACAGTGCTTTCAGGCCTACTTCTAGGAACTGCATGCCAAGAGATGGTGTTTTGACACCTTAGTGACACCTGCAGCGATGTTAGGGCACCTTTTTGGGGCCCCAATCTTAGTGGAGAGGATTGGAGGAGGGTGGAGAGGCTACACATTACGATGTATTCATGTATGATTAGGAGTAAACCATCAGTGCCTCATGCCATTGTTCTAGCAGAGTTTGCAGCCTCCCTGCTAGTTGTGGATGCCCTGTTCTAGAGGGTCTATAGTTTTGAGCAGAGGTAGGCTCCCCATGCTGGAACTCGAGTCATCCCATCGCCTAGCAGAGGTAGGCTCCCCATGCTGGAACTCGAGTCATCCCATCGCCTAGCAGAGGTAGGACACATGCAAAACTTGGTACGCCAGGGTCACAATGGTTTCAGGCACATGGGTTCCATATAGACTAGTTACCTCCTTTCCACTACAGCCTTGATGCTCTTCTCCTACAGCTCACCCACTAGGACATTAATCACCTCATCCATAGAGATCTATCTAGACTAGAGACACATCACATGGGTAGCACCACAATAGCTTGGCACTAAGATGCAGTTCTATCATTGCAATTGCCAATAGCTAAGGCCAGGTGGCTTCTTTCGGGAGCCCCGTTACATGCTCAGGCACATTTCACATGACATGAGGATTGCTATTGGCCAAATCAGAATTTTGTCTCACTAGCTCAGGATGGAGACAGGGAGAGCAACAAATATCCCCAGAGAGGACATGATCTGCTTTCTATGCACATTGGAGGTGGAGACGGGGGGGCACTACATATGCAGATACTCAGTGTATTGTGAGATCAGAGGGAAATTCCACTGTCTTTTCCTTGAGGGGTTTGGGCCACTCACAAGAGTTCCAGACTATCTAGATTAGAGATGCTTGTGGCTTTACCTACTAGAGATCAGGTGGCACAGAGACCATTTACTTCACATGAGACAGGCAGCCCGCATACACATCCCAGTTAACCCATCACGAGCTTCTTTGACCAACCGTTGAGATTAACCATGCAATGTATACAAGCCTTGAGTGTTTTCGAAGAGAGCTACTCACATCCAGAGATCCAGACAGATGCGACCAAGAGGACCCGAGATGGCCTCTTTCAAGAGATTTCACGTGCTATCCTATGCGACATGGTGCCAGCACAGAACACTATGTACTAGCTCCTCTATCTCTGATACCTCATGTACATCATCTTACAGTCTTAGCATGCCCTATTGGAGTAGCTGCAGATCATGCATACCTCTCTTTGTCCCTGGATTGTCACTACTCCACACAGCCTATCAGACATCACAGATCGAGGCTCCTAGATACCACTTCACTAGGGAGACTGCCCATGTCTATACTATTTACATTTCACTCTGGGTATCGATGCCAAAGAGGCATAAAACTGAAAAAAAAAACTCAAAATGAACTCTTAAGACTCTTAAGAGTTTAAATTACAATGGGTTCTATTGCATCTAGTTCGAAATTGAGGTTCAAAATAAAAATAGCTATATTTCTTGTCCATATAGGAGACTTTTGCCTGTGTACCCTTTACAATAATAGAGATAGGGTCTCCTAAGTCCACGAAGGGGACTACTTTGCTCAGTTGTGCTGTAAGTACATCTGTATCTAATATGTAGTCTTCTTGAAGCTCTTGAGCTATGTTTGCCCTATCCCAGCCTCTCTCTCTCTCTCTCTCTCTATCTCTCTCTCTCTCTCTCTCTCTCTCTCTATATATATATATATATATATATATATATATAGAGAGAGAGAGAGAGAGAGAGATGCACTCACTCTCTCTCTCTCTCTCTCTATATATATATATATATATATATAAGTCCGTCTCTCTCTCTCTCTCTCTCTATATATATATATATATATATATAGAGAGAGAGAGAGACGGACTTATATATATATATATAGAGAGAGACGGACTTATATATATATATATATATAGAGAGAGAGAGAGAGAGAGAGAGAGAGAGAGAGATGCACTCTCTCTCTCTCTCTATATATATATATATAGAGAGAGAGAGAGAGAGATAGAGAGAGACAGAGAGAGAGAGAAAGCAAGACACACACATACATACATACAAACACAGATAGACATACCTCTTCGTGCTCTCCCGTCGAAGAGAAATGAGGTTCTCGGTGAGCGCGGGAGTATAAAAATGTGTAGCGTCGCTTAAGCGATAGCAAAAAAACGTCGCATAAGCGAGGATAAGTGATGCTAGTCAGTCTACAAGCGTCGCAAAAAACGTCGTTCAACAACATCGCATAAGCGATTGAAAAAAAAGCATCGCATAAGCGATATATTTTTTATATATATAATTTTTTTACATCACTTAAGCGACATAAAATCGCTTAAGCGACGCATTCGTCATCAACGGTCTATATTTTTAACACCCTCGCTACAGTCCCCAATGGCTAGTAGTGAGTTGATCTTCTATCTGAGATACTACCAGCCCAATCAGCATCTGTGTACCCATGTACACATATCTCTGTCCCAAGTTCATAAAATAGTCCACAATGCAAAAAAGTAGACCTCACATACCTCAGTATGCATCTCAATGCATCCAAATGCGGCTTCCGACGAGGAGCCTGCATAAATTGACTCACCAACCCAACAGCATAGCTCAAATCTGGCCTGGTGATTGTCATGTAGATCAAGCTTCCTACTATGCACCTATACATAGTAAGGATCCTCCAAAATCTCTCTTGAATCTGCACTCAACTTGCCATTCTGATCCAATGGCACTGATATAGGCTTACAGCTTGTCATACCATACTTAGACAACATGTCCAAGCCATACTGTCTCTGCAGTAATCCAATACCTTGTGGTGCAATGTCTAAGAAATATCTGAGCTCCCCCAGATCCTTCATCTCAAACTTCTATCTAAGCAAGATCTTTACATCAAAGATCTCTGCATCATGGTCCCCCGTAATGATGAGGTCATTTACATAGATGACAGCAAGCACAACACCTCTATCATTGTGTCTCACATACAGTGAGAAATCTACATTGGCTACATGAAAGCCAATAGTGACAAGATATTCAGAAATCTTGTCAGACCATGCTCTTGGTGCTTGCTTTAAGCCATACACGGCTTTCTTCAACTTGCACACATGCTCGGGGTGACTCAGATCCAGGTGACTGCAACATATACACCTCTTTTTGCAAATCCCCATGCAAGAATGCGTTCTTTACATCCATTTGATGTAAAGACCAATGCTTTGACACATCCACTGCTATCACAACTCTCATTGTTGCCATCTTGGCAACTGGGCTGAAAGTTTCCTCATAATCAATGCCATATGTTTGTGCATATCCTTTGGCTACCAATCTAGCCTTGTACCTACTTATGCTTCCATCACTGTTATGTTTTACTTTGTACACCCACTTGCATCCAATGGCTTTCTTGCCTTCAGACAATTGTACTAAATTCCAAGTCTCATTTCCATATAGTGCATCCATCTCCTCATCCATAGATTTTTTCCAACACACATTTCCAACAGCCTCATCAATGCATGTGGGCTCTACAACCTGCACAACTGTTGCCATGTATGCATAGTGATGTGCCACATAACCATCAGAGGTAAACCTCTGCACAGGATTCTTCACTCTCTCAGATCTTCGTAGCTTTGCATTCATGGCTTCCATAGCCTTCTTTACACTAGGTGTTCTCATAGCTGGTATCCCAAGATCCTCATCAAGGCTCATCTCTGAGCCACTAGACTCTCCATCAACATGAGAATGCCTTACAAAAATGTCAGGCATACTGAGAGGCTCAACCACTTTCTCTTTGCCTTTATGTGATGTACTAATCACATTTTCAGGATTGGTATTATGACGTAGCATGCCACTCCATGGTCTATCAAACTGAACCACTAGATGAGGACTCTCTTGGTCCACTCAAAGACTGTGATTGCTGACTTGCATTCTGTGCAACCACATTTCCACTCACATCAGCCCCAACAGCTTCTTGTCCAGCAGCATACCAGCTACTCATCTCATCAAAAACAACATCCCTGCTTACCCTCAACTCACGTGTAGTAGGGTTATAACACGTGTATCCCTTTTGCTCAAGGGAATACCCAATAAACAGACATTTTTCAGCTTTTGGATCCGTCTTAGTACTCAGCTCATCTGGCACATGCACATATGCAATGCATCCAGGTTTTCTACCAATAAACCTCTCCTCTAGAGTTACATCATGTATGGTTGCAGTTGGAGTCCTGTTCATGATCTAAACTACTATAGAAACAGCCTCAATGCAATAGCTATGCAGCATATTCTTCTCTTCCATCAATGCTCGCACAATCTCAGCAATGTGTCTATTTTTCTGCTCAGCAACTCCATTTTGGTGTGGAGTGTATCTGCATGTAAACTGTCTCTGAATACCATTCTTCTTCAAAAATTCAGAGAACTCATTGGAGAAGTACTCTCCCCCTCCATCTGACCTTAGGCACTTTACATATTTCCCTGTTTGCTTTTCAAGCAACTATGAAATTCTAAAAATGAGTGAACACCTCACCCTTCTCCTTCATAAAGCATACCCACAACTTTCCTTGTGTGGTCATCAATAAATGTCACATAATACCTACAGCCTCCATTAGACATGGTCTTCGTAGGACCCCACACATTTGAATGCACAACATCTAGTGCATTTCTACTCATATTTCTATAACGTGGAAATACATGCTTTGTTTGCTTTCCAAATTGGCATGCTTCACATATTTTCTGCATACCTTCAACTTTAAACTTTGGCAGCCTTATCATCACAATTCCTTTAGTCTGCATAGACTTCATTCTCTGCACATTCACATGTCCAATTATTTTAAATGTGTTGAAATATACAAGTAAATAGGGTGTGTGTGAGAACAAGCCCTTGGTTAGAGGCTGTAAAAGAGAATGTGTAAATGTAAAAGAACCTGTGAAAAGGTGAGAAGAATCTACTGGGAGAGAATAAAGGGTAGCATGAGAAGATTTAGGAAGTGTGGAGATATTTTGGGAGAGGTGGAGATATTCTGGAGAGGTGGAGAGAATCAAGCAAAAGAGGTGGAGTGAATCAAGGAGAAATCAGTGGGATTTGATGCTTGGATGTAAACTCTATAAATTGAGACATTGGCCTAATGAGAATTTGCTCGTTTTTTATTATCCATGCCTACATTAAGCTATTTGTTAATTACTCACTAATCACATATTAATTACTCACTAATAACATCTTAATTATTTACTAATCACATCTTAATTATTTGCTAATCACATCTTAATTATTTGCTAATCACTTTGTTAATGATGTTGATTCTAGTATTTGATCCACCATAGCTCATCACATTGCTCTAATTTCAACATGGTATCAGAGCCATGCCTAGAATCTATCAGGTTTATGAGCCTATTATCTAATTAATTAGGATTAGTAGATAATTAGAAAATAATCAAAATTTTAGTTATTTTTCAACTAGTCTCTGCACCCCTAGCCAGTGGAGGAGCTCTAGCTCCTTGCACACATCAAATTAGGCCCATTGCTTCTAGCTCAACATAGCCAACTTGGTGGTGCTCCAGCCAGTTGAATCAGCGTAGCAAACCGCCCACGCAAGCATCAGATTTTTGCAGATTAAAGAGCACCATTTTTCAGCAGAAGATCTTGGATCTACACTCTCTCAAGGTGAATCAGCCTGATTCCTCTTAGCCCCAAGTGTTTTCAAGCATGTTCTACAAGCTGGTGAAGACATAATTCAATTTCATCAAGTCTACAGTGAGATCCAAGCTCTTCATCAAATCTACAGGTGACTTTGGTAAAACAGAGATTAAGCTTTCAATAATTGGTCAAATCTTGTGTTTCTTGGCTTAATCCTCTACGAGACTCATTGCTATTTATGTCTTTGAAAGCATTTGAGCTCATTTGAAGTCTAAGGCACCAGATCTGGACTCCCCGCATACTCTATTTTTTGCACACAAAATAGTGGATTAATTTGCTAATCAATGATTAATCAGTGCTAATCACTATATTTTGGTGCAATTGAGGGTTCAAATTAACCATTAGGTATCTGATACAGATCCCTATAACTTCAGATTTCAATTTGGAGTTTGTTTGACGTACAAATTGGTTACCCTTGATTTAATGTAATTTTTGGGAAAATTGTGCTGATAAATTTGTGATAATCATCATTTTGCATTTAACCCTTGGGTAATGCCTGTAAATCTCACTCAAATTCAAGATTATTCCTAGCCAGAGTTGCATTTGGGAATGTGCATAAGAATGAATGCCATATGCATTATGTATTAGGCACATTACATCAGTGTAAATATGGGATCGAACACTGCCCTTGTCCAGAATAAGACAAGAGGTAAGACCTCCTACATAAATTTGGGTTTTCATTGCAGATTGACACAAGATAAACATCAAAAGCCCAAAGGAACTGTCAGTAAAATATTGAAACATGCTGCTCACATGGAGCAAGAAGAACTGACGGACAAGCTCATGGCCCCAACCATGAAAGAAGAAGAATATCTCTTTCCAAGAAGAGGATCCACACCAAGAAGATCTAAAGGAAGCATTGAAGGAAGACATGGACACGAGAAGAGAAGCTGCCCACAAGAAGAGAAGCTGCCACCACAAGAAGACTGAAAGAAGAGACGAACGCATGGAGAGAAGCTGCCACAACAAGAAGTCTGAAGACAAGAGAAGATATGAGGCTCCAAAGAGTGAGGAGCCATGTGAAAATCTGAGAGAGAGAGAGAGAGAGAGAGAGAGAGAGAGAGAGAGAGAGAGAGAGACCCCACAACCCAGTGTAACCTACCCAACAAAGTAAAACCACCTCTGAGCCATCGATTATGTAGGCCACGTGGTAGATGTATGTGTGAGCACTTTAGTCACGGTCGCGGGCAACTATAGTAAGCCTTGGACACATAGAGAGAGAGAGTGTGTCAAGGACTATGAGTTTAGGGACTTGAGGCACTGGTCCCGGGCTATCAAGTAAGAGAGAAACTTGGTACAGGGTCCAGGTGTGCTAAGTTAACTTGAGGGGAGGTGTAGACACTAGTCGCGGCGGGCTATCAAGTAAGAAGGGAAACTTGGTATAGGGTCTAGGTGTTCTAGGAGTATTCACTTGAGGGGAGGTGTTAAAATATACAAGTGAATAGGGTGTGTGCGGGAACAAGCCCTTGGTTAGAGGCTATAAAAGAGAATGTGTAAATGTGAAAGAACCTGTGAAAAGGTGAGAAGAATCTACTGGGAGAGAATAAAGGGTAGCATGAGAAGATTTAGGAAGTGTGGAGATATTCTGGGAGAGGTGGAGATATTCTGGGAGAGGTGGAGAGAATCAAGGAGAAATCAGTGGGATTTGATGCTTGGATGTAAACTCTATAAATTGAGGCATTGGCCTAATGAGAATTTACTGGTTTTTGATTATCCATGCCTACATTAAGCTATTTGTTAAATACTCACTTATCACATCTTAATTATTTGCTAATTACTCACTAATCACATTAAGCTATTTGTTAATTACTCACTAATCACATTAAGTTATTTGTTAATTACTCACTAATCACACCTTAATTATTTGCTAATTACTTTGTTAATGATGTTGATTCTAGTATTTGATCCACCACCATAGCTCCACATTGCTCTAATTTCAACAAAATGTATGTGTCTGCAACAATTCCTGAACCATTTGCAAACACCGCAGCACTCACTTCAGGCATGTGTACATTCAATGTAAACATTCTGTCCACTCTGTTGCCTTTTGCAACCAACTTGCACTTGTCTTTAAAGTCTTCAACATAACAACCATCAGGGTTAAACCGAACCTACAAACCCTACTCAATCATCTGGCCAACCGAAACCAGATTCTATATTATGTTCGAAAAACATGAAGTACCATTAGGAAATTTTTGAGGTCATTTTGGGGCCCTGTAAGGAAGTTTGACCGGAATATTCCCTCCAAAAAGGGGCACCGGATAAAATTTTTGCAAACGAACTCCAAATTTGTTGGACCTCGCAACGTGAATCTTTTCCAGGCAAAAAGGAATCTTCTAGGTATCTATCTTGTCCCTTCTCCGAACCCTATCGTGTTATATATCAATGGATAGCTTTTGAAGAGTAGAATCTAAATATACGAGGTCCAACAAATTTGGAGTTCGTTTGCAAAAATTTTATCCGGTGCCCCTTTTTGGAGGGAATATTCCGGTCAAACTTCCTTACAGGGCCCCAAAATGACCTCAAAAATTTTCTAATGATATGCAAGGTACTTCACTTTGCCATCCTACATAGATAATGGCACATCTCTAACATGGGCAATTGGACGAGCAGCAGTGTCATCCCCTGTTTCCACAAAACCTAGTCTTTCAAGGTTTTTCATCTCCTTGAACCACTCCCCATGACTTGTTATGTGGTTCGAAGCACCTGAATCAACATACCATACATCATCTTTATGTGTTGCTTCAACATTTTTAGACATGGCATTAACAACATGCTGCATAACAAACAACCTTTCATTATCCTCATTATTTCTGCTCGAGGATGCATAGTTGTTTTGCTGCAATTTCCCATTTTGCATGTCAGCCTGTTTCTTATAACAATCTGCCTGCACATGTCCAGGCTTACCACAATAAAAGCATCCACGTGTATCATTATACTGCCTTTGCCAATTTCCACAACCTCTTTGACTCCCCCTACCTCTGAATTGGCCTCTTCCACCTGCGTGTTATTGTTGTTTTGAATTCTGGGACTGTTGTTGTTGTTGTTGCTAGCCATAATTCTGATTACCTGTTCAGCCACCTTCTTGGCTGCGTCCATGGCCTCCGCTACCTCGTCCTCTTCCTGAACTTGTGTAGAAGGCCTGTTGCTCTGAACTGTTTTTGTTTTGTGAAGGCCTGTTGCTCTGAACTGTTTTTGTTTTGTGAAGGCCTGTTGCTCTGAACTGTTTTTGTTTTATGAAGGCTGTTGGTCGTCTCACCAAAGCTCTTCTCTTCTATAATCAACATAGACACCAAATTTGTGAAATTGGGAATGTTTTCACGAGTCTGAATAGACGTCTTGTATTGTGGCCCGAGACCATGTAGACAGACTTCTACTTATCATTATCATCTACTAAAACACCAATAGATGCAAGGGATTCCACAATACCCTTGATCTTCAATGTAGTCATTCACAGACATACTCTTTTTCTCCACAGTATGAAGTTCATTCTTCAACTGTATCTTTTGTTGCTTGGTATTTGTTTCATAGAGTTTTACCAAGGCGTCCCACGCCTCCTTGAGGGACTTGGCATCTTGTATGTGCCCAATCATGGTGTCCTATATACTGATAGAGAGCCAATACATAACTTTTCTGGCTCCTTAGTTCCAATCCTTGAACTCTTTCACATCTATAGAGCAGTCTGATTGATTTTCGGTATCTCCGATGCCTCTTCATGCTCACCTTCTTTGTAGTCCTAGTAACCCTTTTCCATCAAGAAATTTGTCAACCTAAACCTCCAAGCATGGAAGTTGTTCTTATCAAGCTTCTCAGCAACAATTTGGTTTATGCTATCATTTGACATCTTGCCAGACACAAATTTACCAGAACCAGCACTCTGGTTTGTCCTACACAAACTGCTGTATTTTCTGCATCGGTACTGTACTACAGTCAAATGTCACAACCAGTGACCTCAATGTGTAGCGGTACTGTACAACACTCAAATGTCACAACCAGTGACCTCAATGTGCATACATACACCCAATGGCAACTGTTGACCTCCTTGAAGCACACACAATGTCTGCTCAACCAATCTGTCTTCCTGTAATTCTTAAAACAGAGTTCTACAGAGAATCGATGACTTACCTCTGTAGTGCTTGAAATCGCCTGCTTTTCGAAAAACGAAGGTCTTAACGTGCCCGAAATGCGTTTCCGGCCCAAAAAATGACATCTGATAAGACAGTATAGTTTCCCTATAGCTTTACTCCCGCGAAGAAAGCTTCTCAATCAGAGATCATTTGCCGGTGCCTCTCGTAGAGCTCTCAACAAGGGTGTAGTCGTGCCAACACAAATAGGGAAGAGTAGATGAAGCTCTTACCCTCGTACCGCTTCATGTGCTTCTCTTGCTTGCCCTTAGCATGAACCAGACTCTTGCTTCTCTTCTCCCAACAAGGGTGTAGTCGCACCAACACAAATAGGGAAGAGTAGATGAATCTCTTACCCTCGTACCGCTTCCTGTGCTTCTCTTGCTTGCCCTTAGCATGAACCAGACTCTAATACCATGAAAAGATGCAGGGGAGAAGAGAGCTTGAGCTCTTGCAAGCACACACACACTCACAAAGCCCTAAAAGAGAACACACAAGGTGAGGCTGAAAATCTTCTTCTTCTTCACACGACACTCAACAAACCATATACAAAGATAAGAGTACACACAATATGAAAGGTACTTAACCAAATACATAATAGGGTTCTCTATGATGTGAACCCAACTAAATGAGCTGGTGCTATAACTATGCCAGTCTCTAGAATGGCGGTCACACAGCCCGTCATCCCACTGGCCGCATATCACCCATGATCTCACCAACCATGCCAGTGGTGTAAGTGTGGGGCCTATCCCCCAGGCGGGTCATCAGTGTGTCCACCGCCTCACTAGATAAGCTCGATATCTCAAAAATCCCTGACTTGCTTGAGGCCTAGACATGATGGTATTTACCTTATAGTTCCAAGGACTGTGACTACAGGTATATACCAAGGGTATAACTGCAGCTCTTTACTGGCAGTATATACGAGTAAATCTTGAAATTATAAGCTGAAATGCTATCTAGATGATGAATTCGAATGTGGTTGATATGATCTTAAAATTCTGATTAAGTACTGATGAGTTGAATTGGATTCTGATTGAAAAATGATGATTCCTAAATTTTTGGTTTGAAAAGCGATAAACTGAGCAAAACCACAATGAGGATGAATGGAACGAGTCCTTGTGTTGATGTTCGTAACTAGAATGATGATAATGACTTCAGCAAATCACTATGAGATTAGTGGATTGTGCTGACAGATTGCTATTGTTAACTCTTGACCCAGTGGATCAAGTTAAGGGATGACAAATTAAAAATCTATAAAATTGAAATTCCCCATGGAGTACTGTTCAGATGGAAATTTTGGTCTAATAGACCATTATTGTGTTAAAGATATGAATGATATGTTCTGAATGAATTGTTATCTGATAATGTGAGTATCTTTATCCCATGATTCTGTGTGGGGAGCCGACCTATCTAAAGAACTCTAGAATGAGATGAATCCAAAATCGGATTTAATCATACATAAAGGGACTTAACAAGATTTTTCGTATTGATAGGAACATGGATCGAGGTTGTCGTGGTAGAAATGATAACCCCCAACCCGATGAGAAGAGCTCGACTTGGATGTTCGTAAAACTCTTTATAGTTTGCAGCCTGGGCCTTTCAAGGGTGAACGGGAAAACTTGAGCATAGCTGTGTGGAGAAGTGGATCGAAGCAATGGAAGAGTACTTTGATATCACCGGGTATAATGAGAAGAACAAATGGCTCTTGAAAGGCTAAAGATAGTAGAAATAGCCAGAGTGGCATGGAGAAACCACTGCGAGAGACAAACCGTCTGGGATCGGAATACCTAGACATGGAATGATCTCAAAATTTACCTGAGGAATCCTCTCGGCTTTTTGGAAACAAAGATGAACGAATTCTTAGAGTTAACCCACGGGAGCAGAACTATTGAAGTATATCACCAACAAGCGTTTGCTCTCCTCCTCAAATACTCGCCACCGCCACCGCCGCCCTGCTGAATGAAGAACAGCTGATGTGGCTAGGTTCATTCGGGGACTGAACGAACCTTTGAATATTTTGGTGAAGAACGCCAAGCAAGTTTCCATGGCCGAAGTAGTGCGGATAGCAAAGGATTTCTCTAAGGCCTTTGATGTCAAGGTCCCACCAAAGCCAGCACCATCACCTTTCAAAAGGTTTTTAGTTCCAGAAGGTGATTCCAACCTTCCACCGCCTAAGAGATATCAGGGTCAAGCCCAAGATATAGGAAGTTTCAAAATGGAAGAAATGTCCTTTTCCCAAAACTCAATCCCCTGGAATTCAACTTCATTCAAGTTCCACCCTTAAACAAGGGAGTGAAATATTATAACTGTCAAGGATTTGGACATCGTAGTATGGATTGTCCAACTCCTTTTGGACATCATAGTGTGGATTGTCCAACTCCTTTTGGATCAAGGTTTTTAGGGCAGGGAAATCAAGGATCAAGATTCCAAACTCTAGCTCCTTCTATCCACCAAAATCAGGGAAATCCCAGAGGTAGACCCTCTAACCTACCGGCAGTTTCAAACCAAAGTAATGTAAGACCTCTGCCTCAGAATAGGGGAAGTCAAAGAGTTGTTCCCAAATCGGCTGTCCACTTCCAAGGCAGTAACTCTGGAAGTGATTGAAGAAGAAGAAGAAGATAAAAGAGATCATACTCTCCACCTGCGAGATGAGGACATCTCGCGTTTTTTAAGTGGGGTAGGATGTAAGATTCCTCCCCCAGCCCCTCAAGATGTCCAGTTTCTCCCCCTGTAATCAATCCCCTTTTCAGAATAATAACAGATCTTGTTTCTATCTGTTTTGGCCCTAGAGAGAGAAAATATTCTAGAGAGAGATAATTCAGTTTCTAGATATCTTTGGATGGAAAATATTCCTTCTTATTAAAATTATTTTCCTAAAATAGAAATTCAAAAAGAACTTTCAAGTGTGCAATTGGAATAAATTGAAAATAGGTAAAAAGGACCTTAGCCGCCTGAGGGTCCAGATTTTTTAAAAATTTTGGATTAAGGTTCCTATGGACCAATAAGATTAATCCAAATGTAGGGAGGAGATAAATTAAAGAATAAAAGAAAAATGTCCCCAAAAATGAGTAAATACTCACATAAGATGAAGAGTTGACTAAGGATAAGGTATATTAGTTAAAAAAGAAGAGATATTTAGAGGAAATGATGCATTTTTGACACCTCACTGGGAAATTTCCCTCATGAAGGAGGCACCTATTTCACATATGTGGATGAGTTTTAAACTCACAAATAATGAGATATTTTCACCTCTCCTCTCTCCTGTTTCAACTAGATCCAAAAAGTGAGCTAAACTGACCCAAAAATGGTCAAAAATTGTCCAAACTGATCTGAAAAATTCTAGAATCAGTTTGCTTGGTTAGAGGCTCATTTTTTCCTATAAATAGAAGCCTCCCCCTTTGTAAAAGGCTAACAGTGTTTATGCACTATTAATCTACTCCTCCCCAGAGTCAAATACATTGAATTCAATTGATAATTCAATTGTTTTTGACTAAATCCTCTCCAAAAGAACTAGTGGCCACTCTTGTTGCAAACAAGAGTAGAACCATCAATCCCTCAAGCCAAAGGAAAGCTTACAAGTTCCATGTAAGCTTAATTCTTACTTATATTGTGAATTTTAAATCTATGGTTTTCTTAAATTTTATGCTTTGTAAATGTTTAAATTAAAATCTAATGCTATGCCTTAATATAAAGGCCACCCCCTTCTCTTCTTTACAATTCAGCCCTTCTTAATCTTAGAAAGTTTAATTAAAAGATTGATTAAACTCTTTTCATTGTTTTTTCTCTTGATTTTTAGAAAATGGAGTACATTAGAGATATTATAATTCAAATTAGAATAATTCAAGTCATAAATTGAATGTTAAAATTGAGAAATGGTTAGCCATACAAAGGAGGTTATGGCAAAATTTTCTTTAATTTTGTGGAACTAAAGTTTATCATTAGGTTATTCTAAAAGAGTAATTCCTTCCATTTGTGTATTCTAAAAGATTTGTTTTTATTTCAAAAGTGTCATTTCCATTAAAATTGAATTTATGCATAGAAAGATGCATAAAAGAATTATTTTTATGATCAGTGACTCAATGGTTTCATTAAATGATTGTTTTTAAAGATAGCTGATTTTATGAAAAAGGCAATTTCATATTGGGTGTGTAAGTGGTGTGACTAGTTTTAAGTTTGCATGAATATCTAGTTAGGGGACCTGGGAACTCTTTTCCCTGGTACCCGGGACAAAACCTAACCAAATTCCTAATTGGATCCCATCACTACAGTGGTTGGGTGGTTGGTTAACCCATGGGACTTGATGGGGTTAGGCTGGACTGATGGATCCCTAAATTGAGACTCGATTCTATTATGGTACAATAGATGAAGTAAATCTCGGACAAAAAAATTTTGTTCTATGGAAAAGAATCGACGGTTGTGCCTCTTAATGAGGAAAAAAGCGTTGGTCTCTATGATCCAAGTGCAATCTTTTCCCTGATTTGACTACGTTAGAGAAAAGTTATCCTGGAGGAATAGCCTGTGCTTTCTGGGCAAGGGAAGTTTTTCCCAGGTTCGCGGTTTTGGAAGAACCGATGGACTAGTCTCTGTCCGGATATCCGTGGGCGAGGCCCCGAGTGTGGGACCCTGCCTGTGCATGAAGTGCTACTTCTACTGCTAGCACCCCTAAATTTGTTGTGCAGTGGGGATAGGGATCTCATAGTAATCCTTGCCATTCCTCCTTCTCTTCCTTGTCACTGGTTCCTTCCTCGCACAAATGGGAATCATGTCATGTAGGGCAATGCCCCTTACACACTCATTAGGGCATTTTTCCAAGGGTAAGGTCACCGTCCCCTCCGGGTTAGGGATATGCAAGTTGTCCCGGCACCCCAATCATGGATCACTTGAGCTGCTCTCAACCAAGACCTTCCAATGAGCAAGCTATAGGTGCCTCTAGCTAGTAGGAGGTCTAATACCACAAAATTCAATTCAAGTACTAATCCCTCAAAAGTGATTGGAACTTGCCTGACTAGTCCCAAGGGCATCACTTCTCCCTGGTCTGCCACTCGGATGGCAAAGGGAGCTAGCTTGGTAGTTCAGAGACCCAAGACTTGCATAGTAGCTTCAGGCATGATCTTAACACCAAAACCACCATCCACAATGGCCCTTGAAATTTGAGTTCCTTCCACAGAGATTGTCACCCTAAGGCTTCGGTGATCGGCCACTCCTGGAGCAGTGAGGCATACCCTTGATTTTGCTTCATGGGCCATCACCCACTACTACTATATGTGGCTTCACCCCTAGTTTCCTTCGAATCTATCCAATGTTGGACCAAGCCTAGCAGTTGCTCTCCTATTTCCTGGACCAAGCCTAGCAGTTGCTCTCCTATTTCCTGGATCAAACCACATAATTGAGGAAGGGTGATTTCCACCTTTGCCCCTGCCAACACTTCCTCCCAATGTATAATACTAACCTTGGGATGGGTATATTCCTCATCATCCTTTGAAGGTTTGGTGGTTGGGGGAATGACCTTGGGGGAATGACCAAGGTAGGTGCCGCTTCCATCTCCATGGGTGGTGTTTGAGTGAATTCCTCTACAACCTCCTTTATAAGCTTGTTCCACAATGGATGGGTAAACTACACCATCATCAAGAGGAGGATTTGGTGTCTTTGGGGCTTCTTGGGACCGGGTGATGGCCACCACTATTGGAGTGCCAGCAAATTGGAGGTGGCACCATTGCCAGTATTGGAGTATTAGCTTTGGGAGATGTCACCACTACTTCCACTATGTTAACTAGTGGGGTTCTAGGACAATCCTGGTGGGTGAAGTGGTCTTGGCTCTCCAGGCAATGGAGGCATGGGGGTGAGCCCTCTCGTACAATGCATTGAGCTTGCATGTGGCGCTCCCTCCACAACGGTAGCATATGAGGGGTCAGGTGGGGTTGTTGGGAGAATGGGGGCAAGATTGTAGAACCTTTGGCGGATTCCTCTATGGACTACTTCTTGTCTAGGTTGAGGTGCATTATGAATCGCAGGTGCTGGCAGGGCCAATAGTTGTCTAGGTGGTTGGCAGGCAACGCTTGAGGTAGAGCTCGAGCTAAGGAAGCTTTTTGATGATAGTAGTTGGAGACTTCATGATTGCCCCATTTTACGTAATATGTATAATAGAGGCTAGGATGGGGTCTCAAATGTGGACACTTTGTTCTAATATGGTTAGCTTGATAGATAGGGCACCATACAAGATTCCTCTTTGGATAAAGATGAGATTGGCCTCCTCGATCCCAACCTTGGCCAGTTCTCCATTGTTGGGTCATTTTCTACATTAATGTAACGGCCCGTTGCTCTACATTTTATCATGTTGTGGACTCCTTACTTTTCTCATCAGGCTTTGTGCTAGTAGTCTTGAAAGAAGCTTCTGATGTGCCTTCATGGAGTTCTTGGGAACGTGTTCCCTTGAATTGTCCTTGAAATCCATATCACTCCTGTAACATTGCTCAAAGGAGGTATGGCACAAGGTGTATAATGAGCTATGTAAGGTCACGTTATCAGGATCCTCTAGAAATCTCCCTATTAATCTCTCAACAGAGAACTTGTCTCCGGCACTGCAGTGCACATGGAGATATCTAACTCTATTAATGTAGTCTATGATGGTTTTTCCTTCCTGCTATCTTATGTTATGTAGCTGCTCAATTGGGCTCCATCTGGTACCTTGGCGAGAATATCCAGCCTTGAAAGCCTCTTTCAAAGCTTCAAAGGTGGTTTTATCCTCAGCCTTCAAAGGACCCGAACCATTGGCTTGCTTTGCCATCAAGGGTGAGGCCAAAGGCACTCACCTTGACTTAATCTTTTGCATGGCCAAAGGCATCGCATATTTGATTAAACATCTCTAAATATGGGATCTGATCCCCAATCCCATCAAATTTTGTTATAAGTTTCAAGATGTTAGCGGGTTTATTCCGCTCTAATCTTGGTGCAGGTTAAACTGGTGCTCGAGGTGTGATACATGCACAGCCACCCCCCTCCCTATTTCCATAGCCAATCTCAACATTTCAGTGTTAGCCCTGCCATGGCTGGAACATGAATAGTTTGAGAAGGGTTGGTGGAAGAGCGGGGTTGGGAGGATAATACACCATAGGAGGCCCCTGTCTAATAGGTGAGTTTATATGTGCCCCTTGTGGTCCGTGTGGTACCCAGGATAGACTCCTTGTGGTGGGTACTTCTGATATACAGGTGGACTGGGATGATGTGAAGGACCTAGGTAGACCCTTTCCCTTTGGTAGTACGACATTTTTGGACCTTGAGATGAAAAACTTGGCCTTGGGTTTTGCACTGGTCCTTGGGTCCTATATTGATTAGCTATACCTGAAATAGGCACGGCTCTCCAGACTGGCGGTTCTATCTAGGTCTGTTAACTTTCACTTTTTTGCCTTACTTCCACTCTAGGATCTAGAGATGGAGTGGACTCATTTGCTTATGGTTGGTCCATGCCCATGGTCCTAGGTTGTGGTTCTTTTGACTATGTATTTCCTAGGATAAAATTATGGAGCCTCGAAGCAAGGCTTCTCTATGAATGTGTGGAAAAGGTAGGAGATTTGTCTTGGACAGATGGTCTGTCCATGCACTAAAGTTCTGGCTCTCCTGTTTCCAGGTCTGGAGTCCCTCACCCCGTGCTTGGGTGGTCTTCACTTTCACTAGTACTATCAAAGACAAGCACCGTTTGACTCCACTAGGTATTGACCAATGAGTATGACCTTATAAGCAAAAGAGCTTCCTAAAAGTTTGCTTCGTCAAAAAGAGGGTTATTTTACACCAATCTGTTCGTAGGTGCATGGCAATATGGAACTACTGTGCAGAACCCCTTTGTGACATGTTGTTTTTTTGGAAAAAGGGAATAGTCATAAGTTTTCAAAATGAGAAACGAACGGGTGTATGCTTCTCTCAGCAGGGAGAAAAGGAATCGACGTTTGCAGGATGGGCATGCACTCTAGAAAAAAAGGAAGGAATGGGCGTGCGCTTTCCAAGGGCAACTTGTATAGACATTCACTCATGAAATGGAAGAAGGAACGGGGAGACGCTTCAAAAGCTTAGAAAGAAACGGGCATTCCAAGTTGGGTCCAGAATGGAATGGGCATGGTGAATATGCCATGGATGTTTGCTTCTTGAAGGCAAAAAGGAACAGACGTTTGCTTTCAGAGAAAGAAAGGAACGGGCATTCACTTTTGGGATTATGAGATAGAGCGTATGGCACAGTCGTGGCACGTTCAGAACGGCCATGGCACTTGCAATAGAGCTCTGGAATGGGCATTTGCTTCTCAATGAGAAGGGAACGGGCATTGCACTTCCGGAATGGTTGCGGCACTATAAAATCTAGGATTTTTTAAAGATTATTTTGGGGATTTATGGGTGCCTACAATTCATGATTAAAACTAACAAATTGAGATTAATTAGTTGATTAATCTAGAATGAAAACTTAAAGAAAAAAAACATAGAAAATTAAGGTTTTGTAAGAATGTTAAGGGCAATGTGAGAGCACTCACCTGCTTTTACCGCTCTCAGTTGAAGAATGTTAAGGGCAATGTGAGAGCACTCACCTGCTTTTACCGCTCTCAGTGAAGAGTCGAACGCTCCAATGCTCAGTTGACCTCCAATGCTTTGGGTAATCACCAAGAAAAAAAACAAGATTAAACAACCAACCGGTGAATTTGCACTTCAACTGGGCTAATCAAAGGCACTAGCAAATGAATAGTGTGGAGGACCCTAAGCTAAATGCATTCCCTAGGAGCGGTGCCAAAGATGTTAAGGATAACATACTGCCTTGCACACAAGAGACAAAGAAGAGAAGAAGGATGTATGCAAGAGTCGAGTCTGGAGAGTTGCACTTGTCCAACTCTAAGAGGGTTAACTCCTCAATGTGAAGCCGCCAGGGGCTCACTCCACCTCATCCTGTGTCACCTACGAAGAGATCCAATAGCTAGGTAGAGGGATGGGGCTATGGAGAGCTCAACCTCTACCTCATGCAACTAGCATGTAAAAGGGACATGGTAGGTATCAAGGAGAGGGTAGAGAAGAAGGGAAAAGAGAGCATTACCATCCCTACTTACATACACCAATAATTCAACATTCAAGCAAGCAAGAACACAAGTTAACATGCAAACACAAACTCAAATGAAAGAGAGAGAGAGAGAGAGAGAGAGAGAGAGAAGGAAAACTCAAGTGAGACAAATGGGATTATTCCTTTTCATATTCCATAAAATGACTTATATATAAGAGCTCATAATTACAATGTCCGGCCACCCATTTACAATTGGGGGCCCAAAACTAGTCTTCCTAGTTTCTCTAGCTCTATGTACAAATATTCCTCATCATGATGACTGGCGTTACACAAGCCATAAGCTCGGTCATCCCATGTCTTTCATACAAAGAGGGCTTTGCACGGTTACAAAAAGATAAATTACAAAGGGTGTAGCCACGTAAAAGGTAATGTTAACTAGAGTGGTTTAACACATCAGTGTACTAAATGCTTACAATCAGCACTATCCTGAGAATAATGTTCATCCACCCGCTATCATGTTTTTTTACATGGAGTGATAAGTAGCCCTCAAATTTTGAATATCCACTCCTCATGCATTTTTTTATACACAGAACAAGAGATAAATGAAGAGTATATACTTAGCTTGGAAGGCAAGATTCCCAAGCAATTAAACAATGATGATATTCCTGAGAGTTAATGGATGAAGCATGTTCAATGCCAGCCATAGGAAAGGTAGTAAAATCTTCATCAGCATGCTTCATCCAAAGCTTGTGGATGAGTGCTGACTTCTCTACCACAAAGTGCACCAAGGAACACAAACAATGAATTAACAGCAAAATTTTCAAAGAGGTTTGCATATGAAAAGTTCCAGGTAGGCAAAGATGATCTCGAAGGCCACAAAATTGTGTGGGCCATCTTTGGTGAGAGTGTCTTGAAGATAGTGCAGAGCCAATATGGTGGCCTTGATAGGAAGTTGGATAACTAGAGGAAAGCCAATGGGCCGTTGGCTACTCATTGAGCTGGCAGGCGTAGCATGGTAGAGAAAGAGATTTCAAGTGCCATTTTAGATGGCAGACCAAGATTCAAAGAGGTTTTTGGTAAGCATTTAGGCCTAGTAGAGTGTAAGATTCCTCCCCCAACCCCTTTTTGATGTCTAGTATCTTCCCCTGTAATCAACCCTCTTCAGAAATATACAGACCCTGTTGCTAACTATTTTAGCCTAGAGAGAGAAAAATTATTCTAGAGAGAGAATATTCAGATTTTGAATATTTTTGGATAGAAAAATATCTCTTATAATTCAGATGAGTTTCCCTGAAACAGAAATTCAAAAAGAATTTTCCAATGTGCAATTGGAATTATATGGAAATAGGTATAAAGAACCTTAGTCTAAGGGTCTAGATTTTTAGAAATCTTTAGACTATGGTCCAATTAAGGTTCCTATGGGCCAATAGCATCAATCCATGTGTAGGGAAGAGATAAATCCATATTTGTAAAAAGAAGATACCCAAAAATGAGTAAATGCTCACATAAGGTGAAGAGTTAAAAATGTACAAGGTTTATTAGTAAAAAACTATGAGCAATATTAAAAATATGAGATATTTTGGGTATCCAAAAATGAGTAAATGCTCACATAAGATGAAGAGTTGAAAATGTACAAGGTTTATTAGTAAAAAACTATGAGCAATATTAAAATGATGCCATTATGACACATATGTAAGGAAGGGGAATTCTTTAAAGGAGGTGCATATTTCACATAAGATGAAGAGTTGAAAATGTACAAGGTTTATTAGTAAAAAACTATGAGCAATATTAAAATGATTCCATTATGACACATATGTAAGGAAGGGGAATTCTTTAAAGGAGGTACATATTTCACATAAGATGAAGAGTTGAAAATGTACAAGGTTTATTAGTAAAAAAACTATGAGCAATATTAAAATGATTCCATTATGACACATATGTAAGGAAGGGGAGTTCTTTAAAGGAGGTGCATATTTCACATGCTTGAATGAGTTTTAAACTCATAAAAATTGAGATATTTCATCTCTCCTCTCTCCTCATTCAAGTCTAGTTCCAAAAAGTTAGCTTAACTGACCTAAAAATGGTTAAATATTGACCAAACTGATTTAGAAAATTCTAGAATCAGTTTGTTTGGTTAGAAGCTCAATTTTTCCTATAAATAGAAGCCTCCCCCTTGTTGAAAAATAGTTAGTGTTTATGCATCGTTACTCTACTCCACCTAAGCCAAGAACTGTGAATTCATTTAATAATTCACTAGTTTTTTGGAGCTTCCCTCTTTCTTCAATCTCCATTAGTGGCTCCATCAACATACTTAACCAATTGATTGGTTGGGGGCCTCTACCGTGAACAAAGAATCAAGCAAGTTGTAAGGTAATTAGTGAATATTGATCTTTCTATAAATTCTCAATGTTTCACTCTTCTCAACCCCTCTCAAGCTTGAGAAGTTTAATTGGTATGGTTTTTTTTAAATGCTATTGAAGTTTGAATAGTAGTGAAGAGTTACATAATGCTATTGAAGTTAATTTTCATTTATGTTTAAATTCTAATGATTTTTATGTAAATTCTCTCTCTCACTCAAGAAATGGTCATACTCATGACCCGTTCTCAATCCAAATCAAGCTTTTCATAAAGTTTTTCCTTAACCCAAGATTAAGCTATGCTTGAGGCCAAATTAATGGCTTTTTTCTATGCTTTTAGTTTATGTATATTAATGATTCAATCCATTATGGATTAATAATCCAATTAGAGATTATTTTAATTATTTCCTTAATGATAAGCATTATCCCTTAGAAAAATTGAGATTTATCAGTCATAGCAGCGGAGCTATGGCAAAATTTTTATAAAAATTATGCATAAAATAATCTCATTCAAAGCATAAAAAGAGGACTTCCTACCATATTCTAGGAATTATCATCCTAGATTAATTGAAAGAATTTCATTATAATCATAGAGAAATTGAATTTTTATCATGCATAAAGGATAAGTTTTTATATCAAAAGTGTTATTTTTACCATTTTTATTTCATGCATAGAAGTATGCATAATGCTTAAATTTTTATATCAAAAGTGTTACTTTTATTATTTTTATTTTCATGCATAGAAGTATGCATAATGGATAAATTTTTATATCAAAAGTGTTACTTTTATTATTTTTATTTTCATGCATAGAAGTATGCATAAAGGATAAATTTTTATATCAAAAGTGTTACTTTTATCATTTTTATTTCATGCATAGAAGTATGCATAATGCTTAAATTTTTATATCAAAAGTGTTACTTTTATTATTTTTATTTTCATGCATAGAAGTATGCATAATGGATAAATTTTTATATCAAAAGTGTTACTTTTATTATTTTTATTTTCATGCATAGAAGTATGCATAAAGGATAAATTTTTATATCAAAAGTGTTACTTTTATCATTTTTATTTCATGCATAGAAGTATACATAATGGATAAATTTTTATATCAAAAGTGTTACTTTTATCAAATTTGAATTTCATGCATAGAGGTATGCATAAAAAGTTGATTATTTTATTGTAAGGGTGTTACTTTTATCATATTGGATTTCATGCATAGAGGTATGCATAAAAGATATTCTTTTTATACTAAAAGTGTGATTTTCCTCATAAATGGATTTTATGCATAACTTAGATGCATAAGAGAAATTCTTTTATTCTAAAAGTGTAATTCCTACTAAATTGAATTTATGCATAAGAAGATGCATTAAAAAATTGATTTTTAATTCAAAAGTGTCATTCTCATCTAAATTGAATTTATGCATAGGAAGATGCATAAAAGATTGAATTTTAATTCAAAAGTGTCATTTTCATTTAAAATGAATTTATGCATAGGAAGATGCATAAAAGATTGATTTTACTTCGGAAGTATTAATCTCCTTAAATAGAATTTATGGATAAGTAAATGTGTAAAGAAATCTTATATCAAATATAAGAATTCTCTTGTATTCTATAAATAGATATGAGATGTGATAGGATGTGATAAGAGGTGTATAAGAGGTGATAAGATGAATTAAGATGTGATAGGATGTGATAAGAGGTGTATAAGAGGTGATAAGAGGTGATAAGATGAATTAAGATGTGATAAGATGTGTATGGGATGAGGTAAGAAGTGTATGTGATAGGATAAGATGTATATGGGTTGTGATAGGGCAAGAATGGATGTGATGTAAAAGATTAGATGTGAAGGCATATGGGGTTATATGAATGGGAATGTGGAAATGGATGTATGTATATGGATGTGTGGATGTGGAGATGGGAGTATGGATGTATGAATGTGAAAATAGATGTGTATACATGAAGATGTATATGCAGAGATGTGAATGTGGATGTAGATGTGGATGTATAGATGTGAATGGGAATGTGGATGTGAATGTGGATGTAGATGTGGATGTATAGATGTGAATGGGAATGTGGATATGGATGTATGGATGTGAATATGGATGTATGGATGTGAATGTGGATGTAGATGTGGATGTAGATGTGGATGTATAGATGTGAATGGGAATGTGGATGTAGATGTGGATGAATAGATGTGAATGGGAATGTGGATGTGGATGTATGTATGTATGTATGTGGATGTATGTATGTATGTGGATGTAGATGTGGATGTATAGATGTGAATGGGAATGTGGATGTGGATGTATGTGAATGTGGATGTAGATGTGGATGTATAGATGTGAATGGGAATGTGGATGTGGATGTATGTATGTATGTGGATGTGGATGTATGAATGAGGACGTGATAATGAATGTATGCATGTGGATGTGGATATGGATGTGTATGTATGAATGCGGATATGGATGTGGATATGGATGTGTATGTATGAATGTGGATATGGGATGTGGATGTATAAATGAGGATGTGAAAATGGAGATAAGCATGTAGATGTGGATGTATGGATGTGAATGTGGATGTGGATGTGGATGTGGATATGGATGTGAATATATGATATGTGACGTGAAGGAATCTGAAGTAAAGAGATGGAAATGATGTGATTGGATGAGTACACATATAAATGAAATGTGGAATAAGTAATGTGGATTGTATGAGGGATAATGTGGAAAAATGAGAGTTAACATAGAAATTGTATTTGTAAACTGTTTGTAAATGCTGTTTGTAAATGGCTGTTTTACGTTAAGAATGCTGGGAAAGCATTTTGACCGTCTTGTGATTAAGGTCGTGGAGACCTAACTGATAAAGTTGCAACTGCTGACGGAGAGTCAATGGAGGACGTCTCACGTAGCAAGGTCGGCCGAGGTCTTGACCAGCCTCGGTTCGATTAAAATGGTGAGCTTCCGGTACGGTGGATGAGGGACCAAGGAAGCGGCCTATGAGTGAAGCGCTAGGTCACCTGCGAAGGATCCTAGAGGGTGCTGACCATACGGTGCTCGGGCTCTGGGTCGCCTAGGATACCCACACGTGCGTCGAGGAAGATATTGGAACAAGGAGTAAGAGTTGTTTTCTGGAACCGGGCATGGATCTAGTTGACTGACCTTGCTGGTCCTCAACGGATGAGTCCATGGCTCTTTTATATGGATCTGTTGGTTGATCTTGCTGATCTTCAACGAGAGTCCATCTTGATAAGTGATTATATTGTTGAGTATTATGGGCTAGGAACTATTGAAACGGCCCCTGTGTGGACAGGTGGTGAGCGTTCTAGTTGCCAATGATGCCATAGATACTCTGATGAAGGAATGATGGGAAATTATGAATCAACTGGATAAATTGGGAGATTGTGATCAGTGGTACTATGGTTTCATTAAAGGATTGTTTTAAAGTTAGCTGATGCTAAGAAAAAGGCAATTTTCATATTGGGTGTGGAAGTGGTGTGGCTAGTTTTATGTTTGCATGAAATTCCAGCTAGGGGGCCTTGGAACTCTTTTCCTTGGTACCCGGGACAAAACCTAACCAAATTCCAAATTGGATCCCATCACTACAGTGGTTGGGCGGTTGGCTAACCCATGGGATCGGATGGGGTTAGGCTGGACTGATGGATCCGTAAATCGAGATTTAATTTCTATTATTACGATAGATGAAGTAAATCCCGGATAGAAATTGTTCTATGGATAGGAATCAACGGCTGTGCCTCTTGATGGGGAAAAAAGCGTTGATCCCAATGATCCAAGTGCAAGTTTCTTCCTTGATTTGACCAAGTACCGTTAAAGGTACAGTCAGATCAGTTGATCCGTAATGATCTTGACTACGTTAGAGTAAAGAGTTATCCTGGTGGAATCGCCCATGCTTTCCGGGTAAAGGAAGTTTTTCCAGTTTCGGTTTTGGACAAACCGACGGATTAGTCTCTTGTCCGGATATCCGTGGGCGAGGCCCCGAGTGTGGGACACTGCCTCGCGCAAGAAGTGCTACTTCCGCTGCTAGTACCCCGAATCCGTTGCGCGGTGGGAACAGGGATCTCACAGTTGGTATCAGAGCATTTGGTTAATAAAGATCAACTGAGAAGACAAATATGTCAAACATTTATCAAGAAACACAAAAAGGTTGTAATTGTGTGATATAAGTCATACAATTTGATCTTCAAACTAAAATTTGTAAATTGGTAATTGGGTCTTCAGATGGAAGTACCGCAATTATATAGAATCCCTGACTTGCTTGAGGCCTAGACATGATGGTATTTACCTTATAATTCCAAGGGCCGTGACTACCCGTATATACCGAGAGTATACTGCAGCTCTTTACTGACAGTATATACGAGTAAATCTAAGACTTGAAATTTTAAGCGTTAATGCTATCCAGATGATGAATTCGAATGTGGTTGATATGATTTTTAATTCTGTTTGAGAACTGATGAAATTGATTTGGATTCTGATTGAAAAATGATGATTTCTAAAATTTAGTTGAAATGTAATAAGCTGAGCGAAACCACATGAGGATGAATGGGACGAGTCCCTGTGATGATATTCATAACTGGAATGATGATAACGATTTCAGCAAATCACTATGAGATTAGTGGATTGTGCTGTCAAAGTGCTACTGTTAACACTTGACTCGGTATATCAAGTTAAGGGATGACAAATTGAAAACTTGCTTGACTGAAATTCCCGTGGAGGAATGTTCAGAAAGAAAAAATTTTGATCTGATGGACCATTATCGTGTTAAGGATATGAATGATATGATCTAAAATGAATTGTTATTTAATGATGAGTTCTATATAAGGGATATTTATCCCCGTATTCTGTTGGGTTGACCAGAATATAAGGAACCCTAGAATAAATTAGATCTTAAGAAAAAGAGTTGTCCTCTACTTGGCGAGATGAGGACATCTCGTACTTTTTTAAGTGGGGTAGAATGTAAGATTCCTCCCCAGCCTTCGAGGTATACAGGAGTAAGAATCTCCATTTTTTATCTCTAAAATAAAAGAACGATTCTGTTTAAGAAAGAAAGACCCTTTCCCTAGAATACTTCTCAGGAGTTCCACCTGTTTTAAGGATTCAGAACAGAAGTAAAAATCGGTGTTTTGGATACCAAGGTTTTGGTCTTCATTCGAGTACGGCCCAAAAGAAGTTCTTTATCTATTGGGGAGTTTAAGAAGTTATCCCCCAGATATTGTGAGCCTTATCTGAATTCAAAGAAAGTAAGCGACTTAGCTTACGAGCTTCTTTTATCTCCTCATCTCAAAGTTCTTAATGTATTTCATAGAAATATGTGCCAAACCCAAATCATGGAAAGACGGTAAAACTTCAGTGGCAAGTTACCGTTGGCTTCTAAGTTACGCTAGCTCCTTCCTTTATATAAGTCGTAACTTTTACTTGTCGTCCACAGTAATCTTACTTCCATCGATCTTCTTTCTTTCTTAATCTCCTTCATGGCTTGGCAACAAGAATTAGTTTTATCCATGATGATTTCTCACCTTCAAGACGCAAGGGAGTCTGTGAAGAAAGATTTTATAGAGCAGTATGAGCGCTCACTTTTCCCTCACTTGGGAACTTCTGTAGCACAGACAAAATGGCGGACCTATCAAGACATAACTAGGGTAACACCCTGGGGTCAGCAGCACTTTCGTAACAATGTTCGCTTGGCCATGGTTATTGAAGCTTTGGGTTTGGGTCCCCGATACTACTGCGTCATGAGATCAAGGCATCCTGGGTTTTCTGAGCGGGTCTTCTTACTGGCGTGTTTTCTTCCTCATAAGAAGATATGCCTTTACCCCGTTTTTGGCTTGCCTCTCAGAGGTCCTTTTGTTAGAACACCTCATACCACTGAGATAGGCGCAGCAATAACCCACAGAATCATTCCCATAGATGAGTTACCTTATACTTGTGCAGCTTGTGAGGACTGCTTTTGTGACCATATGATGGACGGGCTTATGGAAGTGTAAAGAGTTCCTCTATCTTTACTGTATAAGTTCCGAGAATGAATAAAGTTTAAATCTTGTTCGTATTTTGAATCTTGCTCTCTTTAAGACTTATCTTGGTGGTTAATCTTGATTAAAATTTTTCTCTAAGTCTCATATTCGTGAATCTTGCGAAATTATCACAAGTTGCGAGATGAGGACATCTCGCGTTTTTTAAGTGGGGTAGAATGTAAGATTCCTCCCCCAACCCCTTTTTGATGTCTAGTATCTTCCCCTGTAATCAACCCTCTTCAGAAATATACAGACCCTGTTGCTAACTATTTTAGCCTAGAGAGAGAAAAATTATTCTAGAGAGAGAATATTCAGATTTTGAATATTTTTGGATAGAAAAATATCTCTTATAATTCAGATGAGTTCCCCTGAAACAGAAATTCAAAAAGAATTTTCCAATGTGCAATTGGAATTATATGGAAATAGGTATAAAGAACCTTAGTCTAAGGGTCTAGATTTTTAGAAATCTTTAGACTATGGTCCAATTAAGGTTCCTATGGGCCAATAGCATCAATCCATGTGTAGGGAAGAGATAAATCCATATTTGTAAAAAGAAGATACCCAAAAATGAGTAAATGCTCACATAAGGTGAAGAGTTAAAAATGTACAAGGTTTATTAGTAAAAAACTATGAGCAATATTAAAAATATGAGATATTTTGGGTATCCAAAAATGAGTAAATGCTCACATAAGATGAAGAGTTGAAAATGTACAAGGTTTATTAGTAAAAAACTATGAGCAATATTAAAATGATGCCATTATGACACATATGTAAGGAAGGGGAATTCTTTAAAGGAGGTGCATATTTCACATAAGATGAAGAGTTGAAAATGTACAAGGTTTATTAGTAAAAAACTATGAGCAATATTAAAATGATTCCATTATGACACATATGTAAGGAAGGGGAATTCTTTAAAGGAGGTACATATTTCACATAAGATGAAGAGTTGAAAATGTACAAGGTTTATTAGTAAAAAAACTATGAGCAATATTAAAATGATTCCATTATGACACATATGTAAGGAAGGGGAGTTCTTTAAAGGAGGTGCATATTTCACATGCTTGAATGAGTTTTAAACTCATAAAAATTGAGATATTTCATCTCTCCTCTCTCCTCATTCAAGTCTAGTTCCAAAAAGTTAGCTTAACTGACCTAAAAATGGTTAAATATTGACCAAACTGATTTAGAAAATTCTAGAATCAGTTTGTTTGGTTAGAAGCTCAATTTTTCCTATAAATAGAAGCCTCCCCCTTGTTGAAAAATAGTTAGTGTTTATGCATCGTTACTCTACTCCACCTAAGCCAAGAACTGTGAATTCATTTAATAATTCACTAGTTTTTTGGAGCTTCCCTCTTTCTTCAATCTCCATTAGTGGCTCCATCAACATACTTAACCAATTGATTGGTTGGGGGCCTCTACCGTGAACAAAGAATCAAGCAAGTTGTAAGGTAATTAGTGAATATTGATCTTTCTATAAATTCTCAATGTTTCACTCTTCTCAACCCCTCTCAAGCTTGAGAAGTTTAATTGGTATGGTTTTTTTTAAATGCTATTGAAGTTTGAATAGTAGTGAAGAGTTACATAATGCTATTGAAGTTAATTTTCATTTATGTTTAAATTCTAATGATTTTTATGTAAATTCTCTCTCTCACTCAAGAAATGGTCATACTCATGACCCGTTCTCAATCCAAATCAAGCTTTTCATAAAGTTTTTCCTTAACCCAAGATTAAGCTATGCTTGAGGCCAAATTAATGGCTTTTTTCTATGCTTTTAGTTTATGTATATTAATGATTCAATCCATTATGGATTAATAATCCAATTAGAGATTATTTTAATTATTTCCTTAATGATAAGCATTATCCCTTAGAAAATTGAGATTTATCAGTCATAGCAGCGGAGCTATGGCAAAATTTTTATAAAAATTATGCATAAAATAATCTCATTCAAAGCATAAAAAGAGGACTTCCTACCATATTCTAGGAATTATCATCCTAGATTAATTGAAAGAATTTCATTATAATCATAGAGAAATTGAATTTTTATCATGCATAAAGGATAAGTTTTTATATCAAAAGTGTTATTTTTACCATTTTTATTTCATGCATAGAAGTATGCATAATGCTTAAATTTTTATATCAAAAGTGTTACTTTTATTATTTTTATTTTCATGCATAGAAGTATGCATAATGGATAAATTTTTATATCAAAAGTGTTACTTTTATTATTTTTATTTTCATGCATAGAAGTATGCATAAAGGATAAATTTTTATATCAAAAGTGTTACTTTTATCATTTTTATTTCATGCATAGAAGTATGCATAATGCTTAAATTTTTATATCAAAAGTGTTACTTTTATTATTTTTATTTTCATGCATAGAAGTATGCATAATGGATAAATTTTTATATCAAAAGTGTTACTTTTATTATTTTTATTTTCATGCATAGAAGTATGCATAAAGGATAAATTTTTATATCAAAAGTGTTACTTTTATCATTTTTATTTCATGCATAGAAGTATACATAATGGATAAATTTTTATATCAAAAGTGTTACTTTTATCAAATTTGAATTTCATGCATAGAGGTATGCATAAAAAGTTGATTATTTTATTGTAAGGGTGTTACTTTTATCATATTGGATTTCATGCATAGAGGTATGCATAAAAGATATTCTTTTTATACTAAAAGTGTGATTTTCCTCATAAATGGATTTTATGCATAACTTAGATGCATAAGAGAAATTCTTTTATTCTAAAAGTGTAATTCCTACTAAATTGAATTTATGCATAAGAAGATGCATTAAAAAATTGATTTTTAATTCAAAAGTGTCATTCTCATCTAAATTGAATTTATGCATAGGAAGATGCATAAAAGATTGAATTTTAATTCAAAAGTGTCATTTTCATTTAAAATGAATTTATGCATAGGAAGATGCATAAAAGATTGATTTTACTTCGGAAGTATTAATCTCCTTAAATAGAATTTATGGATAAGTAAATGTGTAAAGAAATCTTATATCAAATATAAGAATTCTCTTGTATTCTATAAATAGATATAAGATGTGATAGGATGTGATAAGAGGTGTATAAGAGGTGATAAGATGAATTAAGATGTGATAGGATGTGATAAGAGGTGTATAAGAGGTGATAAGAGGTGATAAGATGAATTAAGATGTGATAAGATGTGTATGGGATGAGGTAAGAAGTGTATGTGATAGGATAAGATGTATATGGGTTGTGATAGGGCAAGAATGGATGTGATGTAAAAGATTAGATGTGAAGGCATATGGGGTTATATGAATGGGAATGTGAAAATGGATGTATGTATATGGATGTGTGGATGTGGAGATGGGAGTATGGATGTATGAATGTGAAAATAGATGTGTATACATGAAGATGTATATACAGAGATGTGAATGTGGATGTAGATGTGGATGTATAGATGTGAATGGGAATGTGGATGTGAATGTGGATGTAGATGTGGATGTATAGATGTGAATGGGAATGTGGATATGGATGTATGGATGTGAATATGGATGTATGGATGTGAATGTGGATGTAGATGTGGATGTAGATGTGGATGTATAGATGTGAATGGGAATGTGGATGTAGATGTGGATGAATAGATGTGAATGGGAATGTGGATGTGGATGTATGTATGTATGTATGTGGATGTATGTATGTATGTGGATGTAGATGTGGATGTATAGATGTGAATGGGAATGTGGATGTGGATGTATGTGAATGTGGATGTAGATGTGGATGTATAGATGTGAATGGGAATGTGGATGTGGATGTATGTATGTATGTGGATGTGGATGTATGAATGAGGACGTGATAATGAATGTATGCATGTGGATGTGGATATGGATGTGTATGTATGAATGCGGATATGGATGTGGATATGGATGTGTATGTATGAATGTGGATATGGGATGTGGATGTATAAATGAGGATGTGAAAATGGAGATAAGCATGTAGATGTGGATGTATGGATGTGAATGTGGATGTGGATGTGGATGTGGATATGGATGTGAATATATGATATGTGACGTGAAGGAATCTGAAGTAAAGAGATGGAAATGATGTGATTGGATGAGTACACATATAAATGAAATGTGGAATAAGTAATGTGGATTGTATGAGGGATAATGTGGAAAAATGAGAGTTAACATAGAAATTGTATTTGTAAACTGTTTGTAAATGGCTGTTTTACGTTAAGAATGCTGGGAAAGCATTTTGACCGTCTTGTGATTAAGGTCGTGGAGACCTAACTGATAAAGTTGCAACTGCTGACGGAGAGTCAATGGAGGACGTCTCACGTAGCAAGGTCGGCCGAGGTCTTGACCAGCCTCGGTTCGATTAAAATGGTGAGCTTCCGGTACGGTGGATGAGGGACCAAGGAAGCGGCCTATGAGTGAAGCGCTAGGTCACCTGCGAAGGATCCTAGAGGGTGCTGACCATACGGTGCTCGGGCTCTGGGTCGCCTAGGATACCCACGCGTGCGTCGAGGAAGATATTGGAACAAGGAGTAAGAGTTGTTTTCTGGAACCGGGCATGGATCTGGTTGACTGACCTTGCTGGTCCTCAACGGATGAGTCCATGGCTCTTTTATATGGATCTGTTGGTTGATCTTGCTGATCTTCAACGAGAGTCCATCTTGATAAGTGATTATATTGTTGAGTATTATGGGCTAGGAACTATTGAAACGGCCCCTGTGTGGACAGGTGGTGAGCGTTCTAGTTGCCAATGATGCCATAGATACTCTGATGAAGGAATGATGGGAAATTATGAATCAACTGGATAAATTGGGAGATTGTGATCAGTGGTACTATGGTTTCATTAAAGGATTGTTTTAAAGTTAGCTGATGCTAAGAAAAAGGCAATTTTCATATTGGGTGTGTAAGTGGTGTGGCTAGTTTTATGTTTGCATGAAATTCCGGCTAGGGGGCCTTGGAACTCTTTTCCTTGGTACCCGGGACAAAACCTAACCAAATTCCAAATTGGATCCCATCACTACAGTGGTTGGGCGGTTGGCTAACCCATGGGATCGGATGGGGTTAGGCTGGACTGATGGATCCGTAAATCGAGATTTAATTTCTATTATTACGATAGATGAAGTAAATCCCGGATAGAAATTGTTCTATGGATAGGAATCAACGGCTGTGCCTCTTGATGGGGAAAAAAACGTTGATCCCAATGATCCAAGTGCAAGTTTCTTCCTTGATTTGACCAAGTACCGTTAAAGGTACAGTCAGATCAGTTGATCCGTAATGATCTTGACTACGTTAGAGTAAAGAGTTATCCTGGTGGAATCGCCCATGCTTTCCGGGTAAAGGAAGTTTTTCCAGTTTCGGTTTTGGACAAACCGACGGATTAGTCTCTTGTCCGGATATCCGTGGGCGAGGCCCCGAGTGTGGGACCCTGCCTCGCGCAAGAAGTGCTACTTCCGCTGCTAGTACCCCGAATCCGTTGCGCGGTGGGAACAGGGATCTCACATAGAGGCTATGCTTGAAAAAGCAAATAGTAGGATAGCTCTCAAGAGGAAGAAGAATCTAGGATAGCGAAGATGGAGTATGAATGTAAAAGAGATGTGTTGTTGTGAGTAGAATGAACTTCAAAGACTATTGTAATGTTTCTCTCCCTGAGCTAGATAAATTGAAGAAAGACCTTGCTAAACTATAGGTAGCCCCATAACCATACACAATTGAGAGAAATATGAAAGAAGGGAAAATCTAGCTCTGTGAAAGGGGCCTCGGCTTTTGTGGGGTCAATTGACCCTAAGAGCCTTGGACCCAAGAAAGATAATCTTGAACTAGAGGTAAAAAACTTTTCCACATAAGCTGTTACCTAATAGTGCCGTGACCACCAAGTGCTCCAGAGTACTTTAAAAATCACTAAAATATGTTTTAGGGAGTTACAAAGAACCCTGAAAAACACTTTAAAATGCATTTTGGGTTATGAAAAACACTTAAAATAGCTTTGTGGGTGATACAAAGCACCTAAAATTACTTTTTGTGTGCTTTTTAGGTTATGAAAAGCACTTAAAATAGCTTTGTGGGTAATACAAAGCACATGAAATTTTTTTTTGTGTGTGTTGCAAGTCACTTTCAAAGCATTTAAAGTGCTTTCTAGATGACGCAAGGCACTTTAAATGCTTTATGTGTTTATAAGTGCTTTCTGGGTTCTCCAAAGTACTTTTAAAGCACTTGAAGCGCTTTGCCCTTAAAAGTTTTGGAAAGCACTTGAAAGTGGTTTTGGAAAACACTTTTGGAAAGCACTTTTGGAAAGCACTTTTTGAAAGTGCTTGACTAAAGTGTTGAAATTTTTAGAAGACAAGTGCACTCCCCCCTTTGCACCCTTTACACCACAAAATTCAAGAACGAGATAATGCACAAAGTGAGTCCACAAGGGTTGAACCAAAAAGATCTTAGTCTAATTGATTATCGCCATTTTGCAATATGGCCTCATGTAGTTATGTAGGAAACCACTTGAGCTTTCAGGCCTTGTTGGCATATTCTCCTCCACATGCTTAAAGTATCCTTCCAAGCCACAAGCTCAATGTTTACAATTGTCATTTACATGTAGTAACATCATATTTCCAACACCCCCTCTTCTCAATGCTTACATGACGAATTGAGAGCATTGGATAAATATTACATTGATTGTAGGGATAAGCCTTTATAGGACTAGGCTTTTACAAGGATAGCATTAAAAATAAAATGAAAATGGAGGTATAGAAAAAACCACACTTCAATCCACCTTGATGAGTTTGCCACCACCTCTTCATGACATGCCTGCCATGCATGCTTTGATGGATTTTGGTATGTATGCTCCTCTAGTCGTATAGAGGACCATGTGACCAGCATCTGAAAGCATGTAAACCACACATACTCTTCAATGCTCCATGGTTGTCATGCATCCTAAACATTAATGTCTCTGCCTCATCACATACATAGATAGTTACATGACTTCATAGGAATAGGAAGGTCTTACCAATGCCATCAATAGTGACATGGCAATGTCTAATCCTTCACAAGAGATATTTCATGTGTATGAGGATACAATGCTAAAACCATGTGCTAGAGAGTGATTTTTACACATAATCACTAATGTGGACAAATATTAAGCTTAATGCATGGTAGAGAAAATACAATGCGGGAGGTCACAGTGCCTCACGACTAATAAAGAAATAGTAGAGTGCTCTACTAATGACCATAAATAGCATATGAAAATGACCACATGAAAACCTCAAAATGGTCATGGTGGCCAAAGGCTTGATGGCTTTGTTGAAGAACTCCTTCACATCACAAATGAAGGATTTTAAAATACTCCACATGTCGATGTAGATATCGAGAGCTATGTAGGCCATCGAGATATCATGGCAATCCGCACACACTTTGAAAATACATGTGACAGAAGCTAAGAAGCTAAGAAGCTAGAAGCTCATGGAGCGACTAGAAGATTCACGACCTCCAAGCATACAAGCATGACCATGAATATGAAACCTCCCCACCTTTGTGAAATAATCAACAGCATGTGAACAAGTATCGGATTTAAAAAAGGATTAGCAGGGGAGTCACAGGCTTGTTTGCTTCTTTTACATAGAGAGCCACTCTTTGTCGTGTAGAAGAAGTATGTCATTTCTTCACCGAATACTCGTCGGAGGGGTTCATTGGGAAGTTTGAGCTGAGGGCTTCGACATGATGGTGATTTTTTACCGTGAAGAGTTGCTTATGGAAAAAGAAAAATTGTAGCAGAAGGAAGAAAGGAGAGAGACTCTTGCTAAAACGAACACTGCAGCTTCAATTCACCATCAAAAATTGCAAGGGATATACCGATGAAAATCCCTCGACTAAGGCTTCGTGTCAATACCGCTTTTATGTAGTATGATGAAGCACATAGAAATTTACAAGCACATAGGAGGCTTGCCTACTTAATCAGGGGACCTACTTACTTTTCCCGGCACATAGGAGGCTTGCCTACTTAATCAGGGGACCTACTAACTTTTCCCAGCACATAGGGGGGCTGCTTGCTTAAGCACACACGGGGCTGCTTGCTTGAGCACACAAGGTGGAGCTACTCCCGATTCCTTCCAAATCAAAGCAAGATGAGAAGGGGGTTACGAAGGCATTGTAAAAGCAATGAAATACTTTCTTTTCCTCCTTGACGGCTCAATTTGTTGACTCGCCAGAGATCTCTTCTCCTCACAAGCTTATCCTCGTCTTGACAGGTGTTGGGCCTCCTCTCCAGTTGAACACCACACCTCAATGACACACCTAATCTTCCCTTTCAAGGCTATGATACCATGATAAAATGTCGAGAAGATGAGTGCACAATGGAAGAGAGAGAGAGAGAGAGAGAGAGAGAGAGAGGTTGGAAGAGAGAGAGAGAGAGAGAGAGAGGTTGAATGCCCCCTTTCCACCCTATACACCATAAAAAGCAAGAAAGAGAATGCACAAAGTGAGGCTACAAGGGTTGAGCCAAAAAGATCTTAGTCTAATTAATTATCACCATTTTACAATATGGCACTCATGTAGTTATATAGGAAACCACTTGAGCCTTCAGGCCTTGTTGGCATATTATCCTCCACATGCTTAAAGTATCCTTCCAAGCCACAAGCTTAATGTTTACAACTGTCACTTACATTTACATGTAGTTGTAACATCATATTTCTAACATAAAGTACTAAAGCACTTGCATTACTTTAGTAGAGTACTTTAGAAAGAACTTTAAACAAGAAGGGAAAGAGATAATGATGTTCTTACCCATGTACGACTTCCTTTTCCTTCCTAGCTTCCTTTGCTTTTTGCGTAGCTCCTTCGCTTAAAACAAGGCTCTAATACTATGAAAATATTGGGGGAGGAGAGAGATCTTGAGCTCTTGCAAGCACACACACACTCACAAAACAATGGATAACATACACATAAAGATGGAAGGCTGAAATCTTCTTCTTCTTCTTACTCTCAAAAAAGAAGGCTACAAAAGATAAGTGAAAACCGGACATAAGTACTAGAGTACTATGTACAAGTGGTCCATAATGTGAACACAATAAATAGATGGGCTAGCAAGAGTATCCCAAAACTCAGTGGGTGGAGTATGTAGGTGTAGTCCAACTATAAAATCACTGGCGAAGATCTATCGTGTTAGCTACCAAATGCGCCAGTGATATAAATGTGGAATGTGATCGAGGCATGTCGTGAGTGTCAACTCAAGTTTAGAACATGCTATTAGGTAGGATGCCAAGATAAGTATCCCATAACTCGACGGGTCGAGTATGTAGGTGTAATCCAGTTGTAGAATCACTCATGACGATCTATCGTGTTGGCTACCAAACACGCCAGTGATATAAATGTGGAACGTCACCGAGGTACATCGTGGGTGTCCACTCTAGTTGAGCTTGACATCTCAGTATCTCTCTCTCTCTCTCTCTCTCTCTCTCTCTCTCTCTCTCTCTCACACACACACACACACACACACACACACACATAGACATAATAATAATAATCTAAATAGGTATAAAAAATAAGGTTTATATTCTCCACTTTTTTAAAATTAAAAAATACTTTTAAAACATAAAAATTAAATATTTTTAGTAATTAAAATTATTTATTATTTTAAAAATAAGTATTATTACTTTAAAAAACTTAATTTAAATCTTTATCTATACTTTATTACAATACAGTATCTCTTTATGTCCCTCACCTACATAATCAAGTTCCATGCAAGTCACTAAAGCAATCACTCTCTTGTTAAAACAAGACCTCCCCATTTCAAAACATAAGAAACAACATGTCGCTCATCATCATAACTTTGTGTAGAGAAGAAACTCTCAAAGTTCCATGTATTGATCAAAGGGAATAGTGCCAAAATTGTAAAATTTTCCCAAATTTCCTAAATTGCTCTTCCTTTAAATAACTACATTATTGCAAGACTGTCAAATACTTCTCCACTGTATCTATTTTCAACAAAAGTGTTTAAACTCCAATGCTACCGAGTTTTCTGTCAATGTATATAGAAAATGTACGAAATCATGGTATGTGAAGTTCTGACGACACCATCAAATAAAGCATTACTCGTGATGACTTTGGCATGCCTATGTATATCTTAATTTCTTCTCATTATAAGTGTTGCGGATTGGACCTCACAAGTTTATAAAGATTAATGATCTTCCAAGAAAAACATGGAGAGGCGATCATAATAGGTTGTCTCCAATTTGCATATGTTGTGTTCGTGCGATTGTTTGGTAGTATGTTTATAAGAATTAGTAGGAAGTTTGTAAATGTCGCACATTCGTGCCTTCATATGCATGCACATGTGTGCATAGGGGTGGGTATGTGTGTGTGTGTGTGTGTGTGTGTGTGTGTGTGTGTGTGTGTGTGAGAGAGAGAGAGAGAGAGAGAGAGAGAGATCATTGAAAAATTATTTACCACGTTAGTAGGTGTTGCATTCTCAACTTAGTTGATCATTGATTAAGATAAAGGGGTCAATTTTTGTATGCTGCCCACTTTTTGGAAAATGCCCTCACTATATTAAAGACTAAAAGGCTTTGAATTTTTCATAACAAAGTTCCAATCAAGCACAAAATTGAAGGTGGTAATAGCTTCTCATTGGATGAAAAACTAAAATCAACATAATGTTTTCGATACCCTTGAGTTAGAGGTTGTACTAATGTCCATGTTCAGTGTTCATTGTTCACTATTCATTTTTCAATGTCCATGTTCAGTGTTCACTTTTCAACCCTAAAGATCTCTAATAAAAATTATAAAAGAATCTAGGTATCAAAGGGAAAAGTACTCATATTTAAATTTTGACTTTGATGAAGAAAAGTTTTTTTTTGTTGTTCATGGTGTCCATAATACATATACTAGTGCTTACCCCTAAAAAGGAGGATTAAACCAGATTTTATTGTAACCCTAAATAATGTAAAAGTTAAAGGATATTCAAGTGTAAAAATGTATGGCAGCAAAGGATACAATGATTAGGAGATTCCAAGCTATATTCTACAACATGAAGGAACATCATGGACTCACAAAAGCACACTTCATTATGTTGTCTAAAGTACTTGTGTGTGAATATTATCTAGAGATCTATGTACATAGTTCTAGATGTTCAACGTTACTCTCAAGGATTGAATTTTTGCTTGTGGGAAAAGCAATGAAGTATTTATTTTTTACTTTGCAAAGGTAATATTTCTTTTCCATCTATGAAAGAGCAAAGTAAAAAATTTAAGGTCAACTTTCCAAAGGCTCACCAACCTTCTAAAGTGAAAAATGTAAGGGCAACTTTCCAAAGGCTCGGAGCCCCTACCTTCCAAGAATGGACTCCACTTCGACTACTTTGAAACAATTCATATTTTTCGCAACAAAATTTGAGTCTACCAAAGTGGAGTTTTCTAGTTAGTGGGAAGGTAGATTACTCCATGGGCTCACAACCAACCCCTGTAAACCCAACCGTTCTACCATTAGAATAAGGTTCAATTTGATGGAAAATAAAAAAGTAATGTAAAGGAGTTTTTGGTCCATGGGGAACGATTGACAAAAGTTAAAAGGTGTTGTTTATTTTTCGCCTATGGCGCAGAGATGAGGGGATTCAGAGCTGTGATATACTTGATTTTAAGGTAAAGGAACATGGCCTCAGAAAGCACAGCTTCAGTCGAAGCTCCCCTGAATAGAGCGATCAGTTTATACGGCGAAGGGCGTAGCGGCCATGGCGGTTTGGTCAAGTTCAACTGCAACAATACAGCTAGGCAGAATGATGATGATGAAGAAGAAGGGATAATTACAGCAGCAGCTATTGTATTGCCTGAGTTGGGCACAGGTAGGGCTGGTTTGGATGAAGTAGCTATTCAAGCACTTCCTGTATTCTTCTACCTCGATGCTGCAAGGCGACTGCGCAGTCTGCCTGGGCGGTTTCGAAAACGAAGAGCTTCTTCGCTTGCTGCCCACGCATTCCATGTATCCTGCATCGATACGTGGCTGCTTTCCCGTTCGGATTGCCCCCTGTGTCGTGCTGAGGTGATTGTACAACCCTTGTGGTGTGGGCGCAGCACCAGGAGTTCTGGTGGTGGAGAACAGTCGCCGCTCCGATCAGGCCGATTCAATCCCATATAATAATACCTTCAACTTGCCAATGCCAATTGAGCAGAAACTGAGCGCGCTGAGATGCCTCTCTTTGAACCGCACAGTCATGAATTTTGGAAGAGAGAAGAGTAAGGCCGAAGATATGGAGTCGTCCATCAAGCCTTGGATACACAGATCGAGCTCTTGGGGTTCCTGCACTCGGAATTCTATTCCAAGTTGGCAAGATGCCAGCCTGTAAATGCGTTATTATTTGTTATTATTTGAGATACAATTTCATGTCTTTGTATTATATTTGGACTATTCTCAAAGGGCTTGCAGGATATCTTAAGCCCAGTTCACAGTGAAGCGACGGAAAACACACTCAAAAATGAGCAATTCCAGGTGGAAAAGTTAAAAAATGCACAATAAAAGTTAGCCGTCCATTTAGGCTATGACCACGGAACTACTAGGACTCGTCGGGAGTTCGATATTTGAAAACCTTACATTTTACGGGTATTTCTAAAACTCCTTACTATGTTGGTCCTACAAATTTTGTTTACAATTCTTGAAAACATCTCTAGTAAAAAAAAAATAGATATACTAGCAGACAAATTAACCCATCTCTCCCCCCCTCCCCCCTTTCTCTCTCTCTCAACACACACACACACACACACACACCCCACATTTTAATGTCCCTTTATCTCCCTCTTCCTCCCCCCCCTCTCTCTCTCTCTCCTTGATCAGGTAGCTCCCACCTATTTGTCCTCTCTCCCCTACTGATCAGTGCTCAACTCACTAAACACACCCCTCCCTCCCTCCTCCTCCCCCCCCCTCTATGTGAGAAAATCTCAAAGACAAATGTGAGAAGATCTCAAAGACGAATCAAAGTACCTGATAGGTGGACTTATTATAGCAACTATGCTTAGGTACATTATTTTTTGAATCAATAATGTGATGTCAATGAAGAGCCTACTACATTTGAAGATGCATGTGGTAATTTTCATTAGATGCAAACAATGGAAGAAGAGCATGATGCATTGAATGCAGAACAACACTTGGAAATTGGTACCTAAATCTATGAGAAACTCATCATTAGAGGCAACTCATCGTACTTTGGAAAGGTATAAGACAAGGTTAGTTACTAAAGAATTATCTCAAACTCATTGTTACTCCTTTTCTGTGCACTTTTTGTAATAAAAGAGACTATGTTATGGGCACCCTATAAGTGTGGGTGGTCGGGCCAAGCCCACATATATAAGGGTGTGTAAGGTCACTTTACAATCTATTCTTGAGCTTAATCTTGGGAGCTCCTTCCTTCTTGCTTGGCACCCCATAAGTGTGGGTGGTCGAGAAAAGCCCACATATATAAGGGTGTGTAAGATCAATTTTAATAAATACAATCTACTATTGAGGGTGTGTAAGATCACTTTTAATAATACAATCTACTATTGAGCTCAAGCTTGGGATCTCCTTCCTTCTTGCTTGTCTTGTTCTCATCTTAATTCTCGCATGTTTATGTTTGTCTTTGGCTATGGAATCTTGTAGAGTTGCTTCCATGTTTTTGTTCGTCTTTGGCTATGGAATCTTGTAGAGTTGCTTGCTTGCATGTGTGAGTGATTGAGTGTGTGTGTGGGCTTCTTGCTTGAGAATAGCTAGATATAAAGTATAAGCGTGTGTGAGAGAGAGACGGAGTGAGTAGAGAGGAAGCTTGCTAGCTTCTCCCTCTTGTATGATTGGATTACCAAAGTCCAAGCATTGGGTAGGTAGAGCTTGAGGGCTCGACCACCTTTCCATTCTTGTGAGCAATGCATTAGATGGGTTCGTACTCCTTGGTGTTGACATGCTTGTTGTGAGACTACAACTTCTCTACACACTCATAATATTTATTATGTTGAAACTTTCAATCATATGATTAAAATAAGCTAGTTGTATGAGTTAACTCCTCCATTTGGAGACATCAGTGCTCGAAAAAAATGGCATTCTGGTGTATTTTTTCTAGCCAAAAAATTAAGAAAAATTGACTGAGATTTTAAATAGTCCTTATTTTAAGGACTATTTTAAGGAATAATTTAAATAGTCCTTATTTTAAGGAATAAATTTTCATGTATTTTAGTAAAAAAACTTGTTGAGATATCCACCGCAACTAGTACAATGGACATTGATGACCCGCTGGGAGACAGCTTCTGCACTTATGCCATTGGCATGGCTGGTGAGATTATGGTTGAGGACGACATGCTATGTGATAGCCACTTTGGAGTACTAGAGTTATGGCATAGTTGAGAGCCGGCTCATGTAGTTAGGTTTACACTATGGATGGACCATTGTATGTTATAGTAGGAGAGTACTTTCCCTTATATTATGTATTATCTCTTTATATTAATGGTTGTAAAGAAGAGAAGAAAATTCAACCATCCATCTCTCTCTTGTCTTGTGTGTTTACTTACAACAAGGAACTCAAGCTTTCTCTCTCCCCTACATTCTCTTTATGGTATGAGAGCTTCAATTTGTGTTGAGATCTAAGGAGGCAAGCAAGGAAGCGGTACATGGGTAAGGGTATTTCCATCTCTTTCACTCTTTGATTTTGGAGCAATACCTTCGGTAGCTATGAGATCTATAGGCAGATAGGAAAGTCATTGTCTCATACTAAGGCATCTTCCTAGGTGAAGAAAGAAGACCATTTTGTGTGCAATTAACATAGTTAACTCCATTTTTGTATGTTTTTATGTGATTCGGGCACGTTTCAAAACCCATTTTAACTCTACAAGTTTTATGTAACACTCTATGAAGTGTCAATTTTGACTATATATGCCCAATTTTTGGTTTGGTGCAAAGATGCAACATAAATTTGGTTGCAAGATGGTCTGTGCAGAGAATCTGAGTGTTAAAGGTGCTGGTAGGGATATATGTGTATGTGATTTGTTCACATACAATGGCATTTTAATGGGTTTACAATACCATTATAGAAGGTTACAGATTTATTACGTTATAATAGGTTTTTAGTACCACTGTAGAAGGTTACAGATTTGCTGCAACAAGTGAATAAGCCTTTTTGCAAGCACTATTTGGTAAGTAGTAAAGATGTATGACACTCTATTATAGATTGTGAGTGAGAAGCTTGATAAGAATAACTTCTAGGAATGGAAGTTTAGGATGATCAATTTCCTTATGGGAAAAGGATATTGGGAGTTCATCATAGGTGATGAAAAGGAGCTGGAGATTGCTGAAGAAAGTTCGACCCCTCAGCAAAGTGTAGGCATATAAATGTGATATATTGTTTGTCTGTCAATGTGACACAGATTCTATGATTATGCCTATACAAGATGCACAAATGCCTAAGGAGGCTTGGGATACCTTGGTGAATATGTACAACACACACCCAAGCTTGGAAGATGCAACTAAAGTAGGAGCTACATAATGTGACCAGATAAAAGCTGAGTATAAATGATTACTCAATGAAGATTAAAGGGCTTATAAATGCCCTTGCTTATATTGGATTACTAGTAGATGATGATGCAACTAAAGTAGGAGCTACATAATGTGACCAGATAAAAGCTGAGTATAAATGATTACTCAATGAAGGTTAAAGGGCTTACAAATGCCCTTGCTTATATTGGATTACTAGTAGATGATGATGATGATATGGTGTTTGTGATCTTGAATGGTCGTGGAAAAGAATACAACCAGTTTGAGAGAGAGAGAGAGAGAGAGAGTTAGAGAGACATTGAGTGAGAGAGGTATAGAGAGTTATAGAGAGAGCTATAGAGAGAGCTATAGAGAGTTAAAGAGAGAGAATGATTGGAGTTCAGAGTTTGGTGTTCGAGATAACTTTCCTAATTTTTAGGAATTGATTGCTCTTCTCATACTACATGAGGACATGAATATTTAGGAGAGTTTCATCCTCTAGAAACTCGAATGAGCAAGCCTTCTCTTGAGGCGGAGGCCATTTTGGAAATAGAAATCATGGGCAACAATAACAACAGGATTCAAATGTATAAACAAGTGGAAGAGGTCACTCTAGAGGCAGGAGGAGCTAGAGGGGCCGAGGTGTTTGGTAAAGAAATCAGAGTGCAAATAACATTGGCCAACTAGGGGTAGATTGCAAAGGACTTCTATAAAAAGTAGAATGGTATTAAAAGTGAAAAGTGACAACAAGGCAACTATGCATTATTCTCATTTAAAATGCAAAATGATATTAAAAGCAAAATTTTATAGTAAGGCAACTATGAAATAGGATGGGTGATGATAGAAGTGACCAACTGTTTGTGATATAGCATATGCTTAGTTCCATAATAGGAGATGTGTCAAGATCTGGGGATGTCTAATATGTGGATTATGACACCTCTAACCACATGCCCAGTCATGGTGAGCGGCTTAAAGACATGTAGAAAAAAGAAAAGCCAAGTTATGCAGAACAGGTGATGATAGTATGCATCTCATTGTGCATGTTGGTAAAGTGCCATTATCTATGCAGGATGGCAAAAATGAAGTACTTTATAGTAGATGTACTTCATGTTACAAATATTATAATGTGTTGGACAGATGGTTGAGCAGGGTCTGTAAGTGAGGTTTAATCCTCAAGGATGTTTTATGGAAGACTTCAAAAATCAGTGTTTCTTGGTTGCAAAGGGTAACATAAATGGTAGGATGTTTATATTGGATGTGAACATGCCTGAGGTGAAGGCAACCATGTTTGTGTACAAGACAAGTCTCACTACAGATATTGACATATGGCACAAGCACATTGGCCATGCAAATATATAGTGGTTAAATTCTATGTATGCCAAAAATATTGTTGGCAAGTTTACCAAACTTTAAGGTTGATGGTGTGCATAAAGTATGTGAATGATACTAGCTTGGTAAGTACGCCAAACATGCTTTCTTGCATGAAAAGCATGTTAGTGTAAGGCCATTGGATGTTATACATCTGGATTGACCAAGACTGCAAAAATTATAGATTGTATGTATTATGTTACATTCATTGATCACACTAGGAAAGTGTGGGTTTATTTCATGAAGGAGAAAAGTGAGGTATTTGATCACTTTCATAGATTTAAAGCCTTGGTCGAGAAGGAAAAGGACATGCAAAAAATGCCTGAGATCAGATGATAAGGGAGATTATTTCTCCAACGAGTTCAATGATTTCTTCAAAAATCAGGGAATCAAGACACAATTTACGTGCACGTATACTCCACAACAAAATGGTGTTATAGAAAGGAAAAATAGGCATATTACAAAAGTGGCAGATGCCTTGATGTCTGAAAAGATTATGCTAGATTATTTTTGGGCAGAAGCAGTAGCATACAACTACTATGTACATTATGAACAAGACCCCCAAATATAGCTATTCATGGTATAATGCTTGAATAAAAGTTTACATGCATAAAATCAGAGCATGGTCAAAAAAATTGGGGAGTATCTTCCTACCATTGGATTTTAGACATTCAATGCAAAATTTTTTTCTTTAGGTGAAAAAGAGAAATAGAGGGATCATGCTATTAGTTATTTATGTGGATTACTTAATTATCATTGGTGATAGTAATGCTGATATACGTGATGTCAGGAGGCTTTTGAAGCAGAAGTTTGAGATAAAGGATTTGGGTGAACTGTGGTATTTCTTGGACATAGAGATGGTGAGATCACCTCATGGCATTTCATTTATTACAAATGCAGTATGGCTTAGACATGTTATCCACGTATGGTATGACAAGTTGTAAGCCTATTTTAGTGCCATTGGATTATAACACAAAGCTTTCCATAGATACAGGTGAGCTTTTAGAGGACCCCACTATGTACAGGTGCATAGTGGATAGCTTGATCTACATGACCATTACTAGGCTAGCTGTTGGACTTATGAATCAATTTATGTAGGCCCCTAGGTAGGCACAATTGAATGTGGCTATATAGATTCTCATGTATATAAAGTCCACGTTGATTATGGAATTTTCTATGAGGCTAGTATAGAGGTACAACTACATGGGTACATTGATGCTAACTGGGTTGGTAGTGTCATAGACACTAGATCTACCCGTGGCTTTATATTTTCATTTAGGAGTGTTGCTATGAGCTGGAGTAGTAAGAAACAATTGACAACTGCCTTGTCGAGTACAGAGGCCGAGTACGTGGGTGATGCTATGGTAGCTTAGTTTTAGAAGCTACTTGATGATATGGGTAAGCCCATGGATAGGGCCATTGGTCATTTATTATGACAACATGAGTAACATATAATTGGCTAGAAGAATGAAGCACATTAAGGTGCATTATCACTTTATGAGAGGAAGAAGGTTCTAGAAGGTGATGTAGATCTAGTATATATCAGCACAAAGGATTACATGGATGACATCTTCATGAATGCATTATTAGGAATAGAGAAGCTCCACAAGTTTAGGAGCTTACTTGAAGTGCAATCTATAGAGTTGAGTGTTGAGATATCGAGCTTAACTAGTGTTGCTCACATTCATGACCTACCTAGATGATAGCTTCCAAACTTATGCCATTGGCATGGCTGGTGAGATTATGATTGACGTTTTGCCAGTGAAATAACATGTTATGTGAGAGTAGCCACTTTGGAGTATTAGACTTATAGCACTATCTCGTGTAATTGGGTTCACACTATGAAGAGTAGAAGAGTACTTTTCATTATAGTATGTACTCTTATCTCTTATATACTTATAGCACCATCTCATGTAGCTAGGTTTACACTATGGACTGACCATTATATGTTATATTAGGAGAGTACTTTTCCTTATAGTAGATACTCTTATCTCTTTATGTCAATGGCTAAGAGAAGAGAAGAGAAGAAGATAGAAAAAAATTCATCCACTTCTCTCGTGTGTGTGTTTGCAACGCAACAACAAATGAGGGTGTAGCAACAAAAATAGCAGCACTTTTATAACTAGAAGGGTAGGGAGATGTCGAGTCCATTTTGTTGCTAAAAAAGCTACTATTTTTGCTACAACGGGCTGCTAAGCTACAAAATTGAGCAATAAAAGAACTACGTGGAAACAAAAAGGTGGGGCAAACTGGGAAGACTCCCCAACTCTGTTTTTTAAATTAAAAGAGAGTCACAATTTTGTGATACAAACATAAATATGAAAAAGACATAGAGTGGAAAGAATGCAAGTGAGCCCAATATGTATTATATTTTATGAATTGTTGGGCCTTTGGCCATATATACAAAAAATAAATCAAAGAAAAGGAGGCTAATCAGAATCCTCATCGAATTCCTAGTGCTTGTCATTATCATCTTCGTCCTCCTCTTCACTTCCTTCTTCCACTTCATGCTCGTTATCTCTTCCTCTTCCCCTTCATCCTACATACATACAAACAAGAGAAAGGTAAGTGTAATAAAATAAAAGACAATTAGATATAAATAAGAGAAGGGATGTTTCATTTCTTACCTCGTCTTCTTAAGTCCCCAAAATGGACTCGTCTAAGCATATGCCTCACGTACACATCCACGCCCATAATTATGAATGGGGGACTCTATAGCCATAGTCGTACTCCTTTGGGTCATGCCCAACAACCTCCCTCTATAAAAAACAATTAAGAAAATATACAATTAGTTAAAGAAAACAATATAGCACAAAACAAAATGAAAGAGGAGAAGGAAATGACTAGTAAAATAGGTACTAACAAAACGAGCAATAAAAGAGGACTTTCCTCCCGAGCCAATGTGTGAAGCCCTCACTTCCATAGTCGGGAAGCATTCGCCACTACTTGTTGTTTAAAAGCACATGGGTGCTTCCTCACGAAGCTTCGCGCGTTCCTCCACTCCTCCTACGAGCAAACACTGGGATTTTATAAATTGTTCTTTGTTGCTCTCTTGATGTTTTCTCTCCTACTAGAGAGCAAAAGCTTTATTCTTCTCTTCATCCACTCCTCTAAGAAGCAAAGGCCCGCATGTGGAATGGTGAAATCTACCTTGAGCACATCAATGCCATATTGCTTTGAGAGCTCGTCTTGTGCTTTCCACTTTTTAAAGGAGTTCATGAACTCCAAGTTAGCAAAAAACATGCATACAGTTCATGACTTGCTTCCCTCGTACATCCATCACACGAGGGCACCATCGACATCCATGTTGTATGGTGGGGTACATGGATCAAATTGTGGAACCGGTCTCCTAAGGGCTGGCTCATAATGATCAAATGAAGAGTCCCTTATTGGGGAGACAACTCGGGAGACCTACTGCTGCTTTTTGGCAAAAGCAGCGCGCCTGCTCCCCCCCCCACTAGCACATCTACTACCCCCTCCAACTAACTCTGTAGTATTATGCCATCATCGAGGTGAAGATGGACATGTGAGAGGGAGCAGGGGTGGGTCTAGTTGACGTAGGTGTTGTAGGCTCATCACAACCATACCGTGATGGGTCTGCACCACTCGGACCCGAGTCACTCAGACCTGGTCCACTCGTACTTGCGCCTATCAAAGGAGTAGACTACCCCCATGGAGATGACTAGCCATGGGTAGATTGCCCATATAACATAAATTGGCCCAATGGTAAGGTAGCCTGTATATATAATATTAAACGATAAGACTTACAAAATGCATAAAGGGTAAACTTTGTGTATGTGAAAAGATTTTGTTAAACCATACCTATGTCTGAGTGAACTATGTCCAAGCCTGTGACCCATATCATTCATTGATGAAGAGTAGATTTGTGACATCTGGGTCCTCGGATGGGTCAAAATCGACATTGCCTATACATACAGCCCAAATACATGCATAAGAGTCAACTGCTTGGAGCATAAAACCCAAATACATGCATAAGAGTCAACTGCTTGAAGCATAAAACATTCATAAATAGCTATTCATAAAGTCCTTACACATAAAGCTCTATGCATAGAGCCTTATGCATAAATCTCTACGCATAGAGCCTTATGCATAAAGCCTACACATAGAGCCTTATGCATAAATCTCTATGCATAGAGCCTACGCATAGAGTCTTATGTATAAAGCTCAATGCATAGAGCCTTATGCATAGAGGCTTACGCATAAAGCCTATGCATAGAGTCTTAAGTAGAAATATCTATGCATAGAGCCTTATACATAAAGCCTTACACATAGAGTCTACATATAGAGCTTGCGCATAGAGCCTTATGCATAAAGTCCTGCGCATAGAGCCTATGCATAGAAGCCTACGCATAGAGCCCTATACATTCAACCTTATGCATAGATCTTGCAAGAGCCTATGCATAGAGGTAAACCTAAGCTAATCCTAAACCCAGCACCCAAGGGTGCAATAAAGGAAAAACTTGCATAAGCAATTAAAAAGTAAAAGAGAGCTTACCTCTTTTCTATGAAGCCAAAAGAGAGAATTAGTACAAGAGCTACAAAATAAAAGAGGCAACAAAATAAGAATGCTCTAACATAAGAATGCTTGAAGCTTAAACAAAAGAGACAACATGTGATATTATAACTTTATTGACACCTTCTAGAATATTTGTTAGACAAGCAAGGTGGACAGTCCCCCTTTTGGACTCCTTTTGGATAATAGCTTTTAAGTACTTTCCATAGGGTCCTCACTATTAAAGCCAAAAGGCAACTTCTCTTTTACAAGATAAGGATAGTGAAAAGATCGAGGGCTCCACCTCCACTATAACCACCTACTCGCGGTCGGATAACCAATCTTACCTTGACTTAACCAACATTCTAGATGGCCTATAATAATGCCCCATATCTCTATGCATAGAGCCTTATGCACAAGCTCTACGCATAGAGTCTTATGCATTAAGCTCTATGCATAAGCTTCCCTAAGGCTTATGCTATAAGCCTTATGCACTATGGTAAACCCTAAACCTGGAACCCAAGGGTGAAATAAATATGAGCTTGCATTAATGAATACATAAATAAGAGAGCTTATCTTGACAATGTCAAGCCAAAGGAGGGGACAACAATGCAAGACCTACAAAACATAACATGAAAAAAAGTGATTAGTAACACATTTATGAGAAAATCTCCATGCATGATAATCTATATGAATGCATGCATAGATCTTACGTATGCTCTAATATGTGAGAGGATCCCACTTCACAATAATTTCTTGACCTCCTTACATTAGCATGCAAAGTCACTTCTCATTGAAATCTAACATAAGGAGGTCTAGCAAGCATTGTGATGACTATGTCTATACACATGTAAACTATATGAGTAGAGAGAATACCTTATGCATAGAAAAAGAGAGCATTTATTCATATATGCTATATGCATAAGAGAGTATAAAAATTTAAAAATCTTATACTCTCCATCTATGCATAGCACTCCATATCAAAAAAGCATGAAGCCTTATGTATAAGGCTTATGCATAAGCTCTATGCATCAGGCTTATACACATAAGCCGTGTGCAGAAAGCTATGCAAGCTTAAATGCATAAGGCTTATGTAAGATTTATGAATAATAAGGCTTGCATAGAGTCTTATGCATAGAACTTGCATAAGGCTATGCAATATATATGCTCTATGCTTAAGCCTTATGCATAAAGGCTTTATTCATAGAGCTTATACATAACCTTGTACTCAAGCTATACATAACCTTGTACTCTATGCTTAAGCCTTATGCATAAAGGCTTTATTCATAGAGATTATACATAACCTTGTACTCAAGCTATATGCATAAGGCTTATGCGTAAGCTTTATGCATAAGCTCTACGAAGGGTATGCATAGAGCTTGCCAGAAGCATATGAAAGTACTTGGGGCAGGATTACAAAATGGGTTGAGAAATGTTTGGGAATTCAGGGTTACTGGGGGGATTAGATTCTTGGAAAATGGGAATTCAGGGTTACTGGGGGGATTAGATTCTTGGAAAATGGGCCTTTAATGATGAAAATGCAGGGTTGCTATTTAACATAATCATAGCATGTTACTTGAGGGAAATATGGATCACTAGGAATGCTATTATTTTTTAGAGTGTATCCCTTGTTGGTATTGAGTGACAGATGTAATGCATAAATGTGTTACATCTGTCACGTCAACCCTTGGTTTATATTTTGCAGGTGAAGTTTTGTAAAGGCTAGAAAAGCTGGGCCCAAAACTAGAAGATGGTATCTCAAAGAAAAGAAGATTGATTACACTTTTGGTGCATTCATAAAGATCCCAGTGGGAACCACGCCTATAGTAAAAGTCTAGTCAAGAAAGGGGGCAGTTTGGAAAATAAAACCTTAAGGGGATGCACCACTGAGTGAGGCAATGATGGAGGCTTGCATATGTTGGGATACTAGATCTCTTGGGAGTAGTCTAGTTTCTTGTTGGAGGAGAGATGGTCTTTGCTTTGTGAACTTTTAAATGAAGTGAAGTGTGAAAAATAGAGGACTGTAGTGAGGAAATTTCTATTTTAAATGACTTAAAAGTGTACTTGACTTTTTAGAATATTTACTATTGGTCCCAAAAAAAAGCTTATGCAAGAAGCCTATGCATAGAGCTCTATGCGTAGAGCTTATGTATAATCTCTATGCATAAAGCCTATGCAGAGAGCTTGCATAAGGCTTATCCATAAGCTCTATGCAAGAAGACTATTCATAAGCTCTATGCAAGAAGCCCTATGCATAGAGATCTATACACAAAGCTTATGCATAAGCTCTATGCAAGAAGCCTAAACATACCATAAACTCGGCACCCAAGGGTGCAATAATACAAAGAAAAAAGCATAAACGTATGGATGGAAAAAGAGGGCTTACCTCTTTTTTGAGAAGCCAAAGGAGAGGATTGGTTTAGGGATCTACAAAACAAAAAAGTAAACAAAGTAATTAGCATAACATTAAGAACCAATGCACATGTAATACAAAACTCTAAAAGCCAAAAACCCTAAAGAGCCATAAAAACATAATTGTAAAAGGGGACTCTCACCTCAAAGAGCTAGAGTTGTGAGTTATTGACTTGAATAAACCTACAAAATAGCAAATAAGATAAATCAAAAAGTTAGTATACTTCATTTTAACATATATTAGCAAAGTAAGAGACTAAGTGAAAGAGGAGAAAGAGAAGAAGAGGAGAAAAAGGTGAGTTTCTTTAACCGATTCCTAATGCATAAATGATTGAAAGCTAGTGGTTTATGTTGCCCTGACCTTAACTTTTACATAGAAAGCAAAATGCAGAGCTTTGATGATGGACAGCAACTCTCCATTAAAGCTCTCTATTAGCACTCTTATTATGCATAGACTTATGGTTAGGAAAAAGAAATGGAAAGAGAGGGGAAGGGAGAAAGGGAAAGGAAAGAGAGGCGAAGAGAAAGAAAAGCTCACATAAGCTATGTTAAAGCTTTCCATGAAAGCTTAGAAAACAAGAAAGCAATAAAGCTTTCCATGAAAGCTTGGCAGAAATAAAGAAAGAGGAGAGACACTTACCTTGGGGAGAGGGAGAGAAGGGTGGAAGGACTTGGTGGGAGGAAGTGATGTTGAAGCCATCATCCTAGCATGTGCAACAAAGAGAGGTAGTGTTGCGCCCAATAGCTCACTAGCGGGCAGAGTGCTCATTCCGACCACCTTCCACGTCGTGAGCACCACCTCGATACTGCATGAGTGAATATGGCGGGCTATAACCACCAGAGTAGCTGTTTCCAAGATCAAGAAGACCAAGATTAAAAGCATTGTGCAAGGCGAGCAACGGGAACGCTAGATGAAGGTTGCAGAAGTTCATGCTACTGATAGTCACAACTAGTAGATAGCCAGTGATGTGAACCATCCTATGGTCATAGTTCTTAGGAGGTTTTAGTTCATGCTACTGATAGTCACAACTAGTAGATAGCCACCAGTGATGTGAACCATGCTATGGTCATAGTTCTTAGGAGGTTTTAGTCATGTGTCGAGTAGTTGCTTCTATAGAGTGAACTTATACTGATTATGGAAGTAATACATTTATTAAAGAGAAATGTTGCTTCTCACTTTATCTCTGTGTACTCTCCGCAATGTGCTGAATTGGAATGTTGTGTCTCTGTTTTAAAGAAACATGTTGTGTGCCAGAGAGAGAGAGTGTGTGACTTAGTAGGGTGAGAGAAGAGTGTGAGTGTGTGAAGTTCCAAAGTTAAGTGTCCCCATGAACACTCTACAGTTGGTGTTCAAATCCAGAAGCTCTGGTGGATTGCTACACGTCTTCCATGGCATTTCTTGACTAGTCTAATACCCCAGACTATTGTCTTGCCATTTTGTTGAGAGGAAAATCAACAAGAAACACTTGGCGATCCTATTGGGAAACACTACTGCGCCATGTGGAAAACTCCCCACTAAGGGAAACCTCCACCACAACTAGGCCGGGAATCTTTCCTTTTGGTGGAAAATCGCAGGAAAAGGAGAAAAATCTCCGCTGAGTAGCATTCTATATCTTCAAGCTAAGTAAATCTTGAAAAAAGAAAGTTTTGGTTCTACACAAACTATGTTAGAAATAAGTCCCCAAAAAAAGTCTACGGGAAGCCATAACATAGAGGGAATTTTCTGGGAAAGTCAATGTGGAGAATGTTAAAATTACAGCAATGTGATGAGCTATGGTGGATCGAATGCTAGAATCAACATCATTAACAAAGAGATTATATGATAATTAAGATGTGATTAGTGAGCAATTAACTGATAGCTTAATGTAGGCATGGATAATCAAAAACCAGCAAATTCTCATTAGGCCAATGCCTCAATTTATAGAGTTTACATCCAAGCATCTAATCCCACTGATTTCTCCTTGATTCACTCCACCTCTTTTGCTTGATTCCCTCCACCTCTCCTAGAATATCTCCACACCTCTTTTGCTTGATTCTCTCCACCTCTCCTAGAATATCTCCACACCTCCTAAATCTCCTCATGCTACCCTTTATTCTCTCCCAGTAGATTCTTCTCACCTTTTCACTCACATTTATACATTCTCTTTTACAGCCTCTAGCCAAGGGCTTGTTCCTGCACACACCCTATTCACTTGTATATTTCAACACCTCCCCTCAAGTGAATACTCCTAGCACATGTGGACCCTATATCAAGTTTCCCTCTTACTTGATAGTTCGCGACCAGTGCCTAGCACACCTCCCCTCAGGTGAACAATCCTAGCACACCTGGACCCTATACTAAGTTTTCTTCTTACTTGATAGTCCGCGAGAAGTGCCTCAAGTCCCTAAACTCATAGTCCTTGACACTCTCTCTCTCTCTATGTTTCCAAGGCTACTACAAGTGCCCATGACCTTGACTAAAGTGCTCACACATACATCTACCACATGGCCTACATCATCGGCGGTGGCTCAGAGGTGGTTTTACTTTGTTGGGGCAGGTTACATTGGGTTGTGGGGTCTCTCTCTCTCTCTCTCTCTCTCTCTCTCTCTCTCTCTCTCACTGAGATTTTCACATGGCTCCTCACTCTTTGGAGCCTCACATCTTCTCTTGTCTTCAGTCTTCTTGTCGTGTGTGTGGCAACTTCTCTTCACGCATCCGTGTCTTCCTCTTCTTTCAGTCTTCTTGTTGTGGCAGCTTCTCTTCACACATCCATGTCTTCCTTCAATGCTTCCTTTATCTTTTCTTCTTGGTGTGTATCTTTCTCTTGGAAAGGGATGTTCTTCTTCTTTCATGGCTGGGGCCATGAGCTTGTCTGGTCAATTCTTGCTCCATGTGAGCAACATGTTTAAATGTTTTGTTGACAGTTCTTTTGGGCTTTTGATGTTTATCTTGTCTCATTATGCAATGCAAACCCAAATCTATGTGGGAGGTCTTACCTCTTGCCTTATTCTGGACAAGGGCGGTGTCTGATCCCATTTTTACACTGATGTAATGTGCCCAATATACATAATGTATATAGCATTCATTCTTATGCACATTCCAAAATGCAACTCTGGTTGTGAATAATCTTGAATTTGAGTGTGATTTGCAGGCATTAACCAAGGGTTAAATGCAAAATGATGATTACCATAAATTTATCAGCATAATTTTACCAAAAAATACATTAAATCAAGGGTAACCAATTTGTACGGAATGATTGGAGTATCAAACCATCTCCAAATTACAATCTAAAGTTATAGGGATCTGTATCAAATGCCTAATGGTTAATTTGAACCCTCAATTGCACCAAAATATAGTTATTAGCACTGATTAATCATTGATTAACAAATTAATCCTATGTTTTGTGTGCAAAAAATAGAGTATGCAGGGAGCCCAGATCTGAGGCCTTAGAGTTCAAATGAGCTCAAATGCTTTCAAGGCCATCAATAGAAATTAGTCTAGTAGAGGATTAAGCCAAGAAACACAAGATTTGACCAAACATTGAATGCTTAATCTTAGTTTTACCAAAGTCACCTCAGATTTGATGAAGAGCTTGGATCTCACTGTAGGCTTGATCAAATCAAATTCTGACTTCACCAGCTTGTAGAGCACCCTTGAAAACCCCTAGGGATAAGAGGAATTAGACCCATTGCATTTGATGAAGTAGAAATATCAATTTTCCCTCAGAAAAATGGTGCCTATAAATTAGCAAAAATCTCCAGCTGCGCGTGGCAATTTGACCTTCTGTTTGGATGGTGGGCTGGAGCACAAGTGTGTTAGCTAGGTTTGCCTAAAGTGGCTTGAGCGAATTTGATGTATGATGGGAGATAGAGCTCCTCCAGCAGCTAGGGGTACATAGGGTTTGTTGAAAAAGAGGTAAAAAATCTAATGATCTACTAATCCTAATTAGCCAAGTGATTAACAAGATAATGGGCTCATAAACTTGATGGATTCTAGGCTAGGCTCTGAAACCATGTTAAAATTACAGCAATGTGGAGCTATAGTGGATCAAATGTTAGAATCAACATCATTAATAAATAGATTAGATGATAATTAAGATGTGATTAGTGAGAAATTAACTGATAGCTTAATGTAGGCATGGATAATAAAAAACCAGCAAATTCTCATTAGGCCAAGGCCTCAATTTATAGAGTTTACATCCAAGCATCTAATCCCACGGATTTCTCCTTGATTCACTCCACCTCTTTTGCTTGATTCTCTCCACCTCTCCCAGAATATCTCCACACCTCCTAAATCTCCTCATGCTACCCTTTATTCTCTCCCAGTAGAATCTTCTCACCTTTTCACAGGTTCTCTCACAGATACACATTCTCTTTTATAGCCTCTAGCCAAGGGCTTGTTCCTGCACACACCCTATTCACTTGTATATTTCAACAGAGAATATTTCACCACACAATTCAACCAGCAAAAATGTATTCAAGCATACCTTTTGCATGATTGTGAAGCTAAGAATGGAGAAAAGTAATGCCTTCCAAGACACCCTCCCAAGACACCCTCTAGGAAGCTCGCAACTGGGAGTGTCTTGCACCGTTCCAACTAGGAAGATAGTGCGGAAACTTTTACAAATCCACATGAGCAAGAGGGAGTGTCAGGGTTCAATAATAATTTGGACCAAGAAAAGGAGTGCCAAGAGCTAGAAGCTGTGCACAGTCCAGGTCCAAGAAGCCTAAGAAGGGTGGAGCAACAAAATCTGGGAGAACAATCACAACAACAAAACCCCCATAAAAGGTTCAAGGGAGCCATGGCATCATTAGCCAAAATATCCTAGTGTTCTTAGGAGAGAAAGGGGAAGATGCATATGTAAGGAGGTCTAAGCAATATTGGAAAGTGGCCAGACCTCCGGATGTGGAAGAACTAGAGCTGAGTGAAATCTGTAGAGATGCTTTCATGAACAACGTCAAAGATAGAGCCACAAAATAGGTATCAAGATACTAAGACAACCATTTCCAGACTTATGAAGGAGTCGTGACTGTTTTTCTGGGGAGATCCCGCAAGATAAAGTCTACAACTCAACTCTGTGAATCAAATGAGAGAACTCCGACACAAGAAGACATGGATGTAGAAGCCTATGTAACAAAACTGCTAAGCTTGAGGCAGAGAGTGGTGGAAAAAACCCAACCCTTAATGTAAATAGTTGTAGATTGATTTTTCCAAGGACTTAAGCCGGACATCCACTTAGCAGCAGTCACAGCACAAAGTAGGCTGAAACTGAAGAGGAGTTTGAGGAACTGCCCAAAATGGCAAAAAAAGAAGCCAAGAAAGAAGACAAAATAGGAAGCCCATGTAAAGTTTCACAAATGAGGAGGATGATTCAAGAAACACCTCACAGGACACTCCAATGTGGCAGTGAAGAAAAGGAAGGACAAAAGAAGAAAACCGTAAAGGCAAAAATGAGCCCCAGAGAACTTGTGCTATAGGTGAAGCAGCTGATGCAAGAGATGAAAAAGAGAAAAAGCTTAGAATTCTGAAAAAATGTGTTCTACTCTCAATGCAAATAGAAAGGCCACCTCAAGGAGGAATACATAGTGCCACCAACATGTACCATTTATAACATGTACAATCATAGTACATGGAACTGCAAGTACAACATGAAAAATAGATCTCCCATGGCGAATAGCATGGAAGGAGTGGAAAGAAGACCCCTAGGAATGGAAAGGTATGGAGTAGAGGCTGTAGAAATTACTCAAGAAGAAGAAGCCAAAGACATGCTAGTGGATCTACCACTTTCACATGCTACTATTGCCAACAACCCGGGCACACCAAGGCAAAATGTGCCATGAAGAAAAAGCATGATGAAGAAAGACATGCAGAATCGATGCAACTCAAAGAAAATCTGCCAAGTGCCAACATGATGCAGCTAGATGACATACAGATAGAGGTTCAGGATATCTTTGCAGTCACAAGGGCTAAAGCTAATAAATGTGTTGTAGTAATAACTCCGGTAGATAATCCAGATTCACCCAAAGTCCGCAAGAAGGCAACTGTGGGACTGGGATCAGCAAAGAGAGGGTAAGGATTCAAACCACTAAGGAGATAGAAAGAAGTCAAGGAAAGTAGAAGGAGGATGGCTCATGTGATGCCAGAGATCTTCCAGATGCAAGCAAAAATCTGCACAAGATGTGCGCACAACAATGAAAGAGGCTTGGAAGAAAGCAAGAAGGATGTTAATTGGTTGAAAACCAATGTAGTATCAATGCTACTGGATAGACAGGTTCTATTAAGACAAGTGCTAGATTTATGCCCAAGATTCAAGGTTAAAATCTTGATGGCAAGCATTGAAGGACTGAGCAAAGAATTAAAACACTTAGAAGAAGAAGAAACTCCGGAATGTAGCAGAATGCAAGCTGAGGAACCCCTAGAATCCAGAGATGATAACTAAGCAATGTGCTCATCAATGATGCAGTATTGGATGGTGGATCCGGAGTAAACGTCATTACGGAGGAAACTACAGTGGAATTGGGTCTCAAATGGGAACCCATTCCATTCAACATAAGAATAACAGATAATAGAATGCTGGTTCCTAAGGGAATTTTAAAAATGTCCAAATAAAAATCAAACAAGTAGACTTCAAGGTCAACCTAGTGGTCATAACCACGCTGAAAACCACATCGGGTCTTACTAGGTGTTATTGGGAAGGCCCTAGTTGAGACACGATAAAGTGAAGCAAGATTGGGCTAGAAACAGAATCTCCATCAAAAAGGGGAAGAGAAAATTCCATGTTGACCTTTCCAGTGTAAGGGGATCAGTAAACCTGCTCAAAGACCAATTCATGTGAAAACATTCAATACGTCAAAAGGCTTTGATGATGAGGATGAAGATGATAAAATACTCCACCCCGCCTTGGTTCCCTTGTACATGTTACATGTAGATGAAGTGATGGGGCACTATGCGGAAGCAAAAGATGGAAAAGCGGAAGAAGCAACCAAAGAAATGAAGAAAAAAGAATCAAATTCTACAAAACCAAAGGGCTCAAGGAGAGAAAAACTGAGCAAAACCATGCATGAGAAAGCCTCGGAATGGGCCCAAAATCTACATCAAGAGGAGGAAATGCAAGAGATCCATGATTGGGTTTAGAAGTAAAAAGAGCCCCAAAAGGGAAATGGCACAAACGTAAGCACGGAAAGACTACAAGAGTTGAATTTGGGAAATGAAAAAGAAGAAATTCCGATGAAGATTAGTCTAGACTGAAAGAAGAATTCAAGCAAGAGTTGGTGTCCTTATTGAAAGAATACCACGATGTCTTTGCTTGGTCATATGAGGACATGGAGGGCATTGACCCTAATTCTATGAGCACATCATCAATTTGAGAGAAGGAGCCATACCACTCAGACATCAGAGGTACAGAATGAACCCTAACTATGCCAAACAAGTCAAAGAAGAAATTTACACATTGCTAAGAGTAGGTTTCATCATGCTAGTAGAGAAAGCTTCTTGGATATCTCCAATTGTGGTAGTCCCCAAAAAAACCATGAAGGTCAGAATGTGTGTGGACTACTGCAAGCTAAATTTCACAAATACCTCAGATCCCTTTCCACTTTTGTTTACGAACTCCTTGCTAGACAAGGTGGCAGGGAAGGAAATTTTCTCATTTCTGTATGGATTCAATGGATACAAGTAGGTAAAAATGGCACCAGAAGACATAAGAAAATAGCCTTCATCACTGAATGAGGTGCCGTCGTGTGACTGTTATGCTGTTCGGCCTGAAAAATGCATCAGTCATCACTAAGAATGGTGCAAGAGATTTTCTATGATTACCTAGACAGACTTCATGAAAGCATTTATGGATGATTTCTGTGTATCTAGGGATAAGGCAAAGCACATCTATCATTTGAGGTTGTGTCTGCAGAGATGCACAGATATAAGGCTCAAGCTAAATCTAGCCAAGTGTACATTTATAGTAAAATCAGGAACACTGTTAGGACACATAGTGTCAGCCAAAGGATTAGCCATAGATCCTGCTAAAGCAGAGGCCATATCCAGAATGTCTACTCCATAGAACATCAAGCAACTAGAGAGGTTCCTTGGTTAGGTTAAGTGGCATGCCAGATTTCTAAAATATTTAGCACATGTGGCCAACCCATTGTATGCACTTACCAAGAAAGATGCAAAGTATGACTGGAATCTGGAGTGTCAAAAAGAATTCCAATGGCTAAAGAGAATGGTGTCAACTGCACCAATGAACCAGTGGGGTGACCACCCCAGCCTAGAATGAAATATTCCATGTATATGTAGATGCTTCAAACAAAGCAGTGGGTAGTGCATTGATGCAGGAGAAGCAAGAGGGGTACATGCAACCTATTCACTATGCAAGAAAAGCCCTCACAAGGTCAGAAAGGAACTACATCACAACAAAGCGGGAAGATATCTTAATGATATATACTGTGAACCAGTTCCAACAGTACCTCTTAGGAAACAAATTTGTTTTCCATGTGGACCATCAAGACCTAATTTATCTGGTGGAACAACGCTTTTTTGGTGGGAAAGATGGCAAGGTGGATGCTTCTGCTTCAAGAATTTGAATTCACCATCCAGCACATGCCAGGAAAAGAAAATGGAGTGGCAGACTTTCTGTCCAAACTAGATTCCAGAGAACCGAATCTAGATCGAGTGGATGACCAACTCCCAGATCCTAGCCTATTCACAGTAGTAGTTGCAAAAGTGGGAGTGAATTTGTATTATGATATGATGTAGTTTCTAGAGGATGGAACATTCCCGAAAGGTTACACTGCTGATAGAAAGAAAGGGATCTCCTTGAGGAGCAAAAACTTCACAAATGGTTTGGGAAGCTCTACAAAAGAGGCATAGACTAGATTCTATTAAGGGGTGTCTCGGACCATAAGCAGTAAGGGGTATTGAGGGAAGCGCATAGTGGCATAACCGGAGGACACATGGGTAGAGAAATTGCAACTCGAAAAATTCTGCAAGAAAGCCTCTAGCGGCCAATGGTCATGAAGGATGCGAACAAAGAAGCAAAGCAATGTGATGTCTGTCATAGCAGATGGGTCAACCTGGTGATTCTGATAGATTGCCCATCTCTCCCATACTATCGTCTTTCCATTCATGAAGTGGGGATTGGATTTTATTGGACCAATCAAGCTACCCATGAAAGGCAGCAGGTGTGAATACATCATTGTTGCACAACTGACTATTTCACCAAATGGCTAGAAGCTAAAGCTATGAGAAAGAAGCAATTCCGCAAAAAAGGTGGTGAAGTTCCTCTTCAAGGATATTATTGCTAGGCATGGATTTCTGGTGGAAATAGTGAGTGATGAGAGCACACATTTCATGAACAAGGTAATGAAAGGGTTGATGGAAAGGTATTTCATCAATCACAAGAAGTCCTCAACCTATTACCCACAATGCAATGGCCAGGCAAAATCTACCAACTAGATTCTAATCAAAATTTTAAAAAGATCATAAATGGCAACAAAAATGATTGGGACTAGAAGCTAGATGCTGCCCTATGGGCATTCTGCACATCTTACAAAGTCTCAACGAGGCAAATGCCATTCAAACTAGTTTGTGGGCTAGAGACGATAATGCCCATGGAATTTGTGGTGCCCAGTCTGAGAGTGACCATCCAAGAAAAGCTACCAATGAAGGAATCCTTGGAGCATAGAATACAAGAGCTCTTAGCTTTAGAGAAAGAAAGACAACATAGTTCTCTATAGGCTAAGATAGTGTAGCGGAGAAGGAATCCTCAATTGATAGCCATCTCCAGCACAAAGTTTTCAACCAAGATAACCTATTATTGGACTGCAACTCCAAGTTGGAATCACATGCAAGAAAATTCAAGATCCCATGGATAGGGCCATTCATGGTGGTGAAAAACCCGGTTTGTCAAAATGCCTTTACATTAGAAATCTTGGATGGCATACCTTTCTCCAAAATAGTGAATGACTTCAGGATGAGAAAGTACATGCACATTCCGGTGGTAGTCACACTAGAAGAAGAACAAGTGAAGGACAAGGAGCCGGTCTGGAGCATCTATTGTGGCATGATCTCACCACCAGTAGAGATTGATGTGGAAAGTCCAAAAAGTAACAAAGCCACGAAGGAATTCTGCAAGGGCGGCCAGTATGCGAAAGACCATAATTCCGTAACCAAACAAGGCTAGGTCAGCAAAGAAGCAAGCAACCAAGTGTATGCCAGCCAGATCTATGTCCGCAATGGACATGGCCATGATGTTGGCATAAGTGACTACATGGAGGACATCTCTCACAACATCATTAAAACTCCACATGCAATAGTAAGGCAGGGAGGCAGCAAGAAACATTTAATGCCTTTAAGCCAAGACAATAGGAATGGTACAAATCAAGGGTCAAGTCAAATCAAAAAGCAAGAAGCCGAAAATAACGCCGCCTCAAGAAAGGAAGGAAAGAGGAAAAAGCATTGCAAAAAAAAGCACAAGGAGCCAAAATGCACACACTCTCAACCTGCTTTCTTGCTCACATCTTTATAACCAATTTACATCACTCTCTTTGAAGATAGAGCCATTCCAAAAGTCAACAAGACTTTAAGGCTAGAGAAAAGCCTCTGCATGCTGACAATGGTCCCTAACATGAGAAAGAAGGAACATTAGGAGTGGGCGAGGAAGTGCAACTTTGAAAAGTTGCTAAATCCCAGTGGGAGGACCTGCAGGACCCCAAGGATGGGGGCAAGCTGATCAATCAGTTTCTTGAGACAAGCACAATGCATGTGGAGGGGAAGGAGCCCATAAAAATCTTAAAGCTCATAGTACGACACACATTAGGATTGCCGATAGACAGTACGTTGGACACTAACAACATGCACCAAGTGACAGATGTGGCAGAGGAGACCCATAGAGAACAATTTATCTTCTTCTATAGAATGTGATATTCATGGGAAAGCTAGAAGACATGTCAAACAAAAACTATAGACTACTCAGAGAAATAGAAGCAAGAGAGAAGATAAATTGGGAGGCCATCTACAAGGAAAATTTGGCAAAACAAGCAACCACATGGGCCAAAGAAAAATAGCCAATGGTGGTACATGCACACTTATTAAGGGCAATCGCATAGGCTACTAGGTCCATGGATCTCATGTCTAGAAAATCCAATGTAGAACGTTCACACCACAAAGCTAAAGGATCCTCAAGCCAAAGAGGCTTGGGAAATTTGCAAAGACAACAATCGGGATTAGGTTCAAAGGATTACTTTTCTTGTGGAAAATGAGGTCAATTTGTAGTAGAATGTCAAAGAAAGCAGAGTGACATAAGAAGTGGCAAGTTGTATAGCGAAACAATTATGCATCTTTAAGCAAGCAAAGATGTGAGCAGTTGTTTATTATGCAATACATGTTAAATTCAATGACTATAGATGTATCCCCAAATGTGATGATGTATGGTATGTGGATTCAGGAGCCTCTAACCACATGACTTGTCATAGGTGAGTGGTTTAGAGATGTCAAAAATCTAAAAAAACTAGGTTATGTAGAGATGGGGGGATGACAGGACTCATCTTATTGCTCACATTAGAAAATTATGTGCCATTAGCTATTCAGGATGGCAAGATGAGGTACTTTGCGTATGTACTTTATGTGCCTAGCATAACAAAGAATTCGGTTTCTATTGGGCAGATGGTTTGCGAAGGGTTTGCGGGTACGCTTTAAGCCTAAGGACTATATGTTTGGTTTCTGTTGGGGGCAGATGATTGAGAAGGGTTTACGGTTATGCTTTAACCCCCTGAGGGCTATATGTTTGTTTTTAAGTACTTAAAAAATATTATTTGGTTGCAAAGGGTAAAAAAGTGGGAAGAATGTTTACTTTGGATGTAAGAATTGGATGTAAGAATGCCTAAGGTAAAAGCTTCTATGTTTACACAAGGGGCAATGATATAGATATCTGGCACAAGTAGATTGGTTATATGAATGAGAAGGTACATTAGGGCCAAAAATGTTTAAAAAAGGGTCACATTTTAATCACTTGGACCAAATTTGGATTAATCTTTAGGCCAATAGAAATATGACATTGAACCACAAATATGACATTGGGTGTCATATCCACTTTTTACTAACTTCACTAGTTTTGGCTATTTTAGTGGGTTATCACCAGTTTAATGTGATACAGCATGGCTATTTCAATGTCACTTTAGTGGGTTCCAACGTCAAGGTCTTGTCCCTACATACCAAATGTCAGTACATCAAAGAATAAAAATTTGAAATTTAGGTTCCCCCCAAAATGAGTAAATGCATTCGAAATTCCCTAATCTACCGTGATTGCATCTCCTTCTATTGTGTTTTTGCATCATCCTATCCTCTATTCATCATCCAGCAATGTCAAGACAACAATTTAACCCGAGGCACACTCCTAATGCCATTTCATCATGCATCCTTAATAATGTTAAAGATAATCAAGGTGTGTGGAAAGATATAAACTTCAAATTAAACGATTGGGTGACTATGCAACCATCATGCAAAGATCCTCATAGGATAAAAAGACAAATAAGAGGCTTAGTACAATACCATTGGAAGGGATGTATCTTGGAATTAAAGATAGCAAAAGATGGGTGGAAGGCAAAGGTGCAATATGCAAGAGACATGCACATGCATCCTTCTACTCCAGCATCTACATTGCAAGCTCATTGTAAGATACTTTTTGTAATTTTATTTATGTTCTTTATGATTTTTATGGTTTATTTATATGTGTTGTATATGTGATAGATGTTTATCTGTCAACAAGCATTGAGTGGCAACCTGTGGAGTCATTCACCAGGACTTTTGAAGCCATGCATTCTGATCTTGGGAAAGTATTATTTTCCGATCATCCATCTACTTTTTTCATTAAGAAACATATTTTTTTATACAACGCTAAGTATATTGTCCCTGTGAGATCCCACTGCCCCCTCTGCGCATCGGTCGGATTCTCGGTTGGTAACAGCGGAAGTAGCTTCCAGACTTAACTTGAAGGAATCAACGCTTTTTTTCTAATTGAATCATGCACAGCCGTTGATCTCTTCATTTGAGAAGTCTTCAAGCTTTTATTTAACTACTCAAGTTCTAAGCATATTCCTATTAATCAATTTTATTATTAAAACTCTACTGATTCTAGCCTAACCCCATCCGGCCCATGGGTTAACCCCATCCGGCCCATGGGTTAGCCACCACCCTACCACTGGAATTGGCAGAACCAAACAATTACACACCCAGCCATAATTCAATGCCTTTCTTAACTTTAGCTTTAGAAAATAGATACGCACACACTTCTCTTTAAAACTTGAACTTATAAAATGATCCATTGAACAAACAGTTATTGATTACAAATATCATAACTCAAAATTTCCATCCAGTTCTTTGTTTCTCAAAAACAGGTATCACTCTCGACTCTCCGTCGAGACCAATTGGTCAGCAAACGAGATCCAGTAAAGAATTACGATAATTTTTTTCATCATACATATATATCTTCCATGACATACACATGGGTGTCCTCAGCATCACAAGCCCATGCGTCGCCTAGTCAGAACCCTCCAGGATCCTCCTTAGGTGTCCTGGCACTTCACTCAGGGACCGTTTCGTTGGCCCTCATCCATCGTACCGGAAGCGCACCATTTTAACCGTACCGAGGCTAGTCAAGACCTAGGCAGGCTTTGCCACCACATGAGCTATCCTTTGACACTCCCCGCCAACTGTTGCAACCGAACTTGCCTTAGAAAAACACATATACCAAATACTCTCTCCCCAGCATTCTAGCGTAAGATAGTCCTTTAAGAAAACAGGGTTTCTATGTAAGTTTTCAGTTTTGATTTTCTTTAAATATAATGAGTATATCTTAAATCCGTATCCCACGACTTCTTGATCGCAGGTCTGAATTCCAAATAGAATTCCTCGAATTCTGTAACCTTGATCCTCAGATCAAAATCAAAGGGTCTCAACCTAGTTTCAGATTTGGTGGGTGATTTGAGTGTATTTTTCTTGAACTGGTCAGATCGTCTTTCCTTGAAACTGACGAAGGAGTTTGGTCTTGGTCATAGCCTGATTGAGGATTTGAGTCTGGTAAGGTTCTTCCTAAACTATCTTTCTCAAAAGGGGTGATATTTCAATTACTATCTTTTTGAATTTCATTCATTAAATATTTGCTTAACTGATTTCTAAACTAATCATGAATTTCTATGAAGAATAAATTAATCATTTATCTAAAATTTCGACTTTACGATAGAATTTTTTCATTACTATCCGAGTGAATATGAAACGATAGAATTTTTTTCTCTCATAGAGTATTTACTTATTCATTTATCAATTATTCATGGAAATTAAACATAAAATTAAAAAGAATCCTAATTTTGATATAAAAATCATTTATGCATAAAATCAATTTTGATGAAAGTAACACTTTTATAATAAAAAAAATCTTTTATGCATAAAATCAATTTTGATGAAAGTAACACTTTTATAATAAAAAAATTCATTTATGCATCACTTTATGCATAAAAATCAATATTGGTGAAAGTAACACTTTTATAATAAAAAAAATCTTTTATGCATCACTTTATGCATAAAAATCAATTTTGATGAAAGTAACACTTTTATAATTAAAAAAATCTTTTATGCATCACTTTATGCATACCTCCTAGGGCAAAATCACTGGCATCACTTACTACCTCAAAGGGTAGGGAGAAATCTGGCAACTTCAGAATGAGATTGGCTACCAACCAAGGCGATCTTTAGCTTATCAAAAGCACTCTGGCACCTGGCAGACCATTGAAATGGGGTATTCTTCTTGAGAAGATTAGTCAGGGGGGAAGCTATGAGAGCATACTTTGGTATAAAAATTCTATACCAACCAGTCAATCCCAAGAATCCCCTGACTTCTTTCACTGTCTTTGGTTCAGGCCAATCTATGACTGCTTGGACTTTTATGGAATCTGGAGAAATTCCATCTTTGGATACCAGAAAGCCCAAGTATTCAACATGGTCGACAGAGAAAGTGCATTTGCTCTTTTTTGCAAAGAGTTGGTGCTTCCTTAGAATCTCAAGAACTTTTCAAACGTGAGCTTCATGGTCAGCTGCATTCTTTGAGTAAATCAGAATATCATCAAAGAAAACAAGAACAAAATCATCCAAGTATTCTTTGAGAATGTCCTGCATTAGGCGGTTGAATGTAGCTGCTTGTTCTAACAGCTGTCTAAGCTATTTCTTGAGTTTGATGGCTTCAGGAACTCGCATTTTGTACGTGCACTGGGCTACAGGGTCAATTCTATCACATGATCTACTTCCCGAATTGGAGGCATCTCTGTTAGCTCTGCTGGGAATAAATCATCATATTCACTTAGCCATTCAAGTTCTTCAATTTTTAACTTTGTATCTACCGGATTCATTTTGACAACGTAAATGAGCTGCTTCTTTCTAAGTCCTTTTAGTAACTTAGAAGCTTTTACTAATTTCAAACTTGGGGATCTTGAAATTCCGGTTCCTTGAACTTTGTTTCCGTGAAGGTCACGGAAGGAAATGGTTCCATTATGATAGTGAATGTCAGCTTGATTTTTGTGGAGCCAATCCATTCCAAGGATCCCGTCGAAAACTCCCAAAGGTAAGACTTTGAAACTGGCAGTCAATTATTTTCCCATCTAGATTGAACTGAATACGATCTATCTCATGGTGAGTGAAAAGAATCTAGCCAATTCAACTTGCATAGGTTTCCTTGATTTTTGATCTAAGACTAGCTCCAGGGGAAATAAATAAATGAGTACTGCCTAAATCAATCAAAAGTTTGAATGACTTACCCTTATACTCACCTGGAGTATGGATGACTGAGAATTGACGATTTGGCCCTTGATTTTCAATTGCAGCATAAATCTGGCCTCTTTCCTCTTCCACTACTTTTGCTATTGTAACTGCTCTCTGGCTACTGCTGCAGACTGGGGCGGAACTCTTTCTCTCTAGTTACCCCAGTTCTAGGAAGAAGTTTTGAGATTACCCTGTACAAACTCGCAAATGGCTAAGCTAGATTCCTCCTGGGATTGCCCTGATTTTGACGAGATGAACCCTGATTTGACTGATAAGAAGGGGTTGGTCTTTGCACTCTCGGTCCTTGACTTCCCTGTCCCCTTGACATGGCAGGAGTTGGGCAGTCTTTCAGCTAGTGACCAAAACCCTGACATCCAAAACATCAGTTCTCACTTCTGAGCTCATCCCTCTAAATCCTTGAAATAGGTGGGGCTCCTGAGAAAGTGTTCTGTGGGAAGGGTCTTCCTTCAATCTCCCAGTATCCTAATTTTAATTTGGGCCTTGTTGCCTCTTTGGGAGTGGAAAGTTTGAAGTACTTCCCGAGGTTTGGAATCTTTTAAAGTTAGAGGGTGCAGGCTTTGGGGTGGGACCTTAACAACAAAGGCTTTGGCAAAGTCCTTTGCCATTCTGACAGCTTCGGCCATTGAGACAGGTTTGGCATTCTTCACTAAGGTGTCTAATGGCTCGTTCATTCCTTGAATGAATCTGGCCACCATCACGCTTCTCTTCATCCAATTATGGGGAATATTTGAGGAGAAGGGCAAAGGCTTGATGGTACTCTTCAATTGTTCGGCTATTCTGCTTTAGTTCTAAGAACTCATTCATTTTGGTTTCAAGGAAGCCCGGAGACAGGACCTTTTCCTGAGGTATGCTTTAAGATCTGACCAGGTCTGGGTATTTTTGTTGAGATGGTTTGTCTCGCAATGGTTCCTCCATGCGACCCTAGCCGTTTTCACAATCTTTAATCTAACGAGAGCCATCTTGCTTCTCTCGTTATAGCCAGTTACATCAAAGTATTCCACTTTTCCACTACTTCACCTAATTGCTCCCCTTCACTCTTGAAGGGACCAGGTTGGGATCTGTGTAGGGCTTTACGAACATCCGGATCTAACTCTTCCTCATCGGTTAGAGGATCCGGTTGCCTTGCATGGACCGCGCACCCCATGATTATGACAAAACGAGATTTTTGTCAACTTAACTTTGATAAACAGATTTATGATTATTTGATTTTTATGATTTATTCTTTAAATAGATAATTATTTCATCATACTTCTTGAAACAAGATTTACTCTGATAATTTTATCAACCATTTTCACAATCATGAAAACATCGTTTATTATCAAAAGTTTGATATATATACATAGAGCATCACGGCTTCAAAGTCACTGCCTCAATCGCGCACGCATAAAGAAGCGAAACTGCAAAGGAGACATGCCATGATAAACATGATTCATCACTGAAAGAGGTGCTGTAATTCTACTTCTAGGGATAAAGCGGCTAAAACTCAGCAAGAAATTCTAAAATTCTTGGGTGAATGATTAAAGAGATACATAATGAACAACCCCTAGCCTTATCAAGATCATGGCTAAGGAAATATTTTGCCTGAGTCTCTGATACTGATTGGTATTGATATTAATACATCTTTCTCCAGAGAACCACATATATTGACGTGGCTCTATAGGATTAGGGAAGTATAGATCCTCAAAGTGACGGGCAAGCCTCACTCTCCTTAGCGGAGTTGACGAGATGTTCGAAGGCAAAGGTGATCATATCCTAACTCTGGGAAAGTCCAAGAATGCTAAATAGATTTGGGGTATCCATCTAAAAATCCAATTCAATTTATGAGTTTTCAATTTATGAATTCATTTTAAACATAATCTTAGCAAGTGAAAACATTTTTTTTCGCAGATTTACTTTAGAATTTTAGGCAATTTCTGCTGCTATTTCATAAGTTTACAACAGGGCTCTGTGAGATCCCACGGCCCCCTTTGCGCACTAGGATTCCCGACTAGTAGCAGCAATGGAAGTAGCTTCCTCTTGCGTGGGGCAGGGTTTCCTACCCGGGGCCTCGCCCTCGAATGTCCGAGCACGAGACTAATCTGGTGGTCGTTCCGAAATCGAAACCAAAATCGAGAAAATTTTCCTTGCCTAGAAAACGGAGACGATTCCACCTTTTTGAATTTCTTAATAAATTTTCTAACGGGACTAAACTAACCTTCATCTGATTAAACTAGATAGAAGGAAAATTTATTACAGATTTAACTTGAAGGAATCAATGCTTTTTTCCTAATTGAATCACGTACAGCCGCCGCCATTGATCTGTTCATTTGAGAAGTCTTCATGCTTTTATTTAACTACTCGAGTTCTAAGCGTATTCCTATTAATCAATTTTATTATTAAAACTCTATTGATTCTAGCCTAACCCCATCCGGCCCATGGGTTAGCCACCACCCTACCACTGGAATCGGTAGAATCAAACAGTTACTCACCCACCCATAATTCAATGCCTTTCTTAACTTTAGCTTTAGAAAATAGATACGCACACACTCCTCTTTAAAACTTGAACTTATAAAATGATCCATTGAACAAACAGTTATTGATTACAAATATCATAAACTCAAAATTTCCATCCAATTCTTTGTTTCTCAAAAACAGGTATCACTCTCGACTCTCTGTCGAGACCACCTGGTCAACGAGATCCAGTAAAACAGATTACAATAATTTTTCTCATCATCATACATATATATCTTCCACGACATACGCATGGGTGTCCTTGGCACTGCAAGCCCCTACATTGCCTGGTCAGTACCCTCCTCCAGGATCCTCCTTAGGTGTCCTGGCACTTCACACAGGGACTACTTCGTTGGCCCTCATCCATCATCCAGACATGCACCATTTTAACCGTACCGAGGCTGGTCAGGCTTTGCCACGTGAGCTGTCCTTTGAACACTCCCCGCCGCCAGCTGTTACCAAACTTCCCTTAGAAAAACACATATACCAAATGCTCCCTCAAACATTCTGGTGTAAGACAGTCCTTTAAGAAAACAGGGATTCTATGCAAGTTTTTAGTTTTGATTTTCTTTGAATATAATGAGTATATCTTAAATCCGTATCCCAAGACTTCTTGATCGCAGGTCTGAATTTCAAACAGAATTCCTCGAATTCTGTAACCTTGATACTCAAATCAAAATCAAAGGGTCTCAACCTAGTTTCAGATTTGGTGGGTGATTTGAGTGTATTTTTCTTGAACTGGTCAGATCGTCTTTCCTTGAAACTGACGAAGGAGTTTGGTCTTGGTCATAGCCTGATTGAGGATTTGAGACTGGTAAGGTTCTTCCTGAACTATCTTTCTCAAAAGGGGTGATATTTCAATTACTATCTTTTTGAATTTCATTCATTGAATATTTGCTTAACTGATTTCTAAACTAATCACAAATTCCTATGAAGAATAAATTAATCATTTATTTGAAATTCTGACTTTGATAGTTTTTTCTGAATTCTTTCATTACTATCCGAGTAAATATGAAACGATAGAATTTTTTTCTCTCATAGAGTATTTACTTATTCATTTATCAATTATTCATGAAAATTAAACATAAAATTAAAAAGAATCCTAATTTTGATATAAAAATCATTTATGCATCAATTTATGCATAAAATTGATTTTGATGAAAGTAACACTTTTATACTAAAAAAATTCTTTTGTGCATCATTTTATGCATAAATCTAATTTTGATGAAAGTAACACTTTTATAATTAAAAAAATTTATTTATGCATAAAAATCAATATTGGTGAAAGTAACACTTATATAATAAAAAAATTCTTTTATGCATAAAAATCAATATTGGTGAAAGTAACACTTTTATAATATATTTTTTTTGTGCATCACTTTATGCATAAAAATCAATTTTGATGAAAGTAACACTTTTATAATTAAAAAAATTCGTTTATGCAATTCTAATGGATGAAAATAACACTTTTATAATAAAAATATTTTCAATATGCATCTTTCTAGGCATAGAAATTAATTCTAATAAAAATAACGCTTTTATAATAAAAATATTTCCAATATGCATCTTTCTATGAATAGAATGAAAATAACACTTTTAGAATACACAAACAGAGGGGATTACTTTTTTTGAATAACATAAAGATAAAACATATTTCCATAAAATTTAAGAAAATTTTGTCATAACCTCCTTTGTAGGCTGACCATTTCTCAATTTTTACATTTTAAATCTACTTAGAATTTATCCCAAGATGAATTTAGCACTCTAATCTAATCAATTCTCATTTTTTTAAGAGTAAACAATATAAAAAGTTTAACTCTATTTATTTGATTACACATCTTGGATAAAGAAGGACTGAATTCACAATGAAGAGAAGGGGGAAGCCTTTCCATCAAGGGGCATAACATCCAATTTCACATTAAAAAAAGCAAGAAATCAGAAACCCATAGAATAGAATTAAAAAAAGTAGAATTTCTAACTTACATGGAGTTTTGTGAGCTTTCCTTTGGCTTGAGGGATTGAGGGTTCTACTCTTGTTTGGATCAAGAGTGGCCACCAATTCTTTGTAGAGGGATTAGTCAAAAACAAGTGAGTTATCAATGAATTCAATGTTTTTAGCTCTGGGGGGAGAAGTAGAGTAACAGTGCATAAAACACTATTAAGCTTCTACAAAGGGGGAGGCTTCTATTTATAGGAAAAAATGAGCCTCTAACTAAGCAAATTGATTCTAGAATTTTCCAGATCAGTTTGGTCCATTTTTTACCATTTTTGGGTCAGTTTAGTTCACTTTTTAGATCCAGTTTTGAATTAGGAGAGAGGAGAGAGGAGAGATGAAATATCTAATTTTAATGATTTAAAATTGAAAAGCAATGATGAGAAAAAGGCACCTACTTCATGAGGGAAAATCCCTATCCTGAGGTGTCAAAAATCAGTTTTTTAACTATTTTCCTTGGTCCTTAGTCCACTCTTCATCTTATGTGAACCATTAACTCATTTTTGGGGGGTTTTTCTTTTATTTTTCAATTTATCTCCTCCCTACATTTGGATTAATCTTATTGGCCCATAGGAATCTTAATCTAAAATTTTCAGAAAATCTGGACCCTTAGACTAAGGCCTTTTGAACAGATTATAATTTATTTATAATGCACCTTCTAAAATTCTTTTTGAAATTCTGTTTCTGAGGAATTTATTTTAATAAGAAGAGATATTTTCCATCCAAAAATATCTAAAAACTGAATAATCTCTCTCTGTAATATTTTCTCTCTTTAAGCCAAAATAGGTAGAAACAAGATCTTTTATTATTTTAAAGAGAGGATTGATTATAGTAGGGGAAGATACTGGACATCTTGAGGGCTGGGGAGGAATCTTACTGTCCCTAAAAGATCAGAAGCTTATAGAAGACTAGAGAGTTTGGCTATACCAAGCCTAAATTCATTAGATTGGGAATTTCCAGACAAAGGTACTCTATTAGCATTTAAATCCAATATTGTCTTAGATATTCAAAAGTCTATGAAAGTAGGAAGGATTTCTAAGAGGATTAGGCTATCATGGTTTATACCTCTCCATGTATTTGTGGCATGTTTTCAAGAAGAAAACATGAAGAGGATAGAAGAAATGTGGCTATCTACACATATATCTGATTCTGACTTGGATAATTCAATTGGAACATAATGGAAAGTGAAATTGGAACATGATGGAAAGTTAATGAAGACATCCCCATAGGGGTGATTTTATAAAATGTAATTCTTGCATTGGAAAGTGAAATTGGAACATGATGGAAAGTGAATGAAGACATCCCCATAGGGGTGATTTTATAAAATGTAATTCTTGCATTGATTCTGTGTGGTGATGGTGTAATTCTTGCATTGATTCTGTGTGGTGATGGTGTGACACAAAGTTGGGGTTTTGACTTCAATCACTTCTTAGAATCAAAACACACTTGTATGAAACCTCACAACCTCCTCACCTCCCTTTCTCTCCCTAGGTTAAGATAAAGATAAACAAATCAAAGGTAAGATCATAATTCATGGAAAGAAAGATGAAAGGCTCAGGAGAAGCAAGAATTTCTGCCAATCTTGCAGCTCCAAACAAGAGGGCAATTCTTTGTTGGAAGAAAATCTTTCGACTCAAGATTATGTGAACAGAAACATACGAGGAATGTTGGTAAGGTTCATCCCTTCGAATTTGGATGGAACATCTTAAAGTAAAAGAATATAGCAATCACTTACAAGAGGATAAGATACATGGGATTTGCTTTTTAATAAGAGATTAAGAGGAATTAATCATTATTATGAAAAAATACTAGCCAAAAGTTTATAAAAACAGAGAAACACAGAGAATTACAGTTTTAAATCCATATAGACTGTACAAAAGAGAATTGCATAGGTACGTAGAGCTTGAAGAGAGCTTTGCATCTATATAAAAACTTTCAAAAATGGGCAACCGAACGAAAAGTTATGAGCATTTTACTACAAGACTATAAAACTATCAAAATTCGTCTAAAAGTTAGCAACTTTGGGAGAAATTCTGATCATCAATGAAGTAAAGGATTAAGAAATTAGTTACATGAGTAGAAAGAGCATATAAAGAGCTTCCTAGCCATATGATCAATTTCAGAAACCAATCCTTGCGTGATGGTTGAAATTTGGGTATTAGACCACAAAAACTGCACTTCCCTCTCTTTGCATGAAACCTCAATTTTCACATAGCCTCGCCTTTCATCTCCTTCATGATTCAAGCTAGAGGGTGAGGGTTAACATTTCTCAGCGGACAATTGTTAAGATTTACCTATGGTCCCCAAAGTCTTTCCACATGCTCATTACCGCTAAAACCATTGGTACCTCCAAAAGAGGGCGGCAATAAGACAAGGGCTACCTTGAGAAGTCACAGGCCCACCAAGATAATAACTCCTTATCCCACTTATCATGAATCATCAAAGAGGTCCAAAATTGGGTTAAGCATGAGGAGCTAATGCTAAATGAGACATTCACATGTAAAGAGAGTGTTTGAATAAGGGTTTGAAGATAAGAGAATGGCAATGACACAAAATGCTCAATTGAGGAGGCTTTCATTCATTGATTTGAAAGGGAGAGGAGGGCTCCTTTTATAGGTGGAGAATCACCCTCTCTTCCATTGTTACAAATTACAACATAAAAAACTTCAACCCTTCAGTGCCATAAGGGTAGATGTCACCATCAATTGTCCTCCTAGGCTAAGTCTTCCTAGATGTCACCATCAATTGATGGTAGAGGTCACCATCAATTGTCCTCCTAGGCTAAGTCTTCTATTGATTATTAAATTGAAGACTTTTTTACTTTGAAAGTGTGATGAGATAATAGCCAAGTCTAAGTGGCATGTAGGTGGAGATCCCACTTACACATGGCGGAATTCTCCTCTTCCATGTAGGCATTCTAGAAGAATCTTTCCCAATTATGCACCTACACACACTCCTCCACATGCCTTCCACACTCCCCAACTTGTAGCCTTATGGTGGTGAATACTATATTAATAATACAATTAAAATCCATGCAAGCATTAAGGCCCACTTTTATTTTGCACATCACTAGCCTATCTACCATACCAAAGTATTTATCAAGCATACTTGTGGCATTTACAATGTGTGCACTCTAAATCAAGTAAACCCACCACGCCGTTATTCCATTGTGGGTGCTGCAATCTTCTTCGACAAGCTTTCACCTTATTACCATTGAGAAACCAAAATATATACAAAATTGAAAATGAAAGATGTCAATTTTTCATGTCACATCTTTCCTCCCCAGCAGATCCTCCATTCTTGTCTTGGGGGTCTGCTGGCCATGGTGCTCGAGGGTAAAATATCTTTAGCCGGTACTCATTGGCATGTCCGGGAACCTCCTGGCCACTTGCATCCTCTAGAAGATAGGTGTTATTTTTGAACTTTTGCTTTATCCTGAAGGGGCCTTCCCAGCGTTCGAAGAAGCTTCTTATCTAACCGTTTCTCCACATGGCCATCATACTTCATGACTAAGCTTCCTTGCTTGAGTTATGGCTTCTTCTTCTTCTTCGTGAGAGTGTCATGCCTTGCCTTGCACCGTTGTTGTGCAGCCTCCAAATTTCGAAGTGCCTGAAGTCGCCTCTCATCTAAGGTCTCCAATTGTACTAGGCATTGGGCATGTGTTTCTTCTTCATTATTCAAGCGTGCAAAAGATGTGCGAAGGCTTGTGATTTCTAATTCTATTGGCAAAATAGCCTCCATTCCATAAACTAATTGAAAAGGTGTGAAACCAAGAGAGAGTTTGTGAGTTGTCCTATAGGCCCATAGGACCTCTGGAAAATGCACATCCCACTTTCTCTTCATAGTATCCACTAGCTTAAACAAAGATCCACAAAGCAGTCCATTAGTTTTTTCTACTAAACCATTACATTGAGGATAATAGGGAGTTGACATAGCATGCTTTATTTTTAATTTTTGCACTAAAGCTTCAATCAAGTCATTCCTGAAAGACCTACCCCCATCCGTAAGGATTTCTAATGGGCACCCAAATCGGGCACATATGTATTCCCTGAGAAAGGATGCCACAGCCCCCACCACTGCTTTATTATTGACCATGGCCTTTCCTTCTATCCACCTTGTTGCATAATCTATGGCCACCAATATGTAATACTTCCCATGTGAGGAATGAGGAAGTGAGCCCACAAAATCTAATCCCCACCTTTCAAATGGACCATATGCTGGGATAGGGTTTAAGGGTCCGGGAACCAATTGCTTATGCCCATATGCCTGGCATACTTCACAGCTTCTACACCACTCATAGACATCCTTGCTGAGTCGAGGCCAATAATAACCTGTGTTAAGGATCCTACAAGTTGTGCTGGCTGAGGCAAAGTGACCTGAACATTCATGACATAATTCCATAATCCTTTTAGATTCTTTCAGGCTCACTACCCTCCTAAGAATCTTATCCGTACCTTGCTTGTAAAGAACATCCCCTAGAATTGTGTAAGGATGAGCTTTCCTTGTAAGCCTTTGCTTCTGTTAAGGATTCAATCCAGGAGGAAGGTATCCTGTATCTAAATAGTGTTGAATGAACATCTTGGAGATCAGGCCAACCTGTATCCATTAATGCAAGAATAGCTACTTTGAAAGAAGCCAAAGTTTTAGTAGCCAATTCATCAGCCTTTTGATTATCCTTCTTGTTAACATGCATAAATTTACAAAACTCAAAAGCTTCTTTTAATTCCATTACCCTTTTATACAATTCTTGGAGATTAGGACTCCTTGCCTTATATTCTCCTTTCATTGTTGGATGACCAATTGTGAATCCCCTTTAACCTCTACCTCTTTAATTCCATCTTTTATGCAATCTTCTAATCCTCAAATTAATGCATTGTACTCAGCCACATTATTTGATATAACGTTTGGAAATTCCCTACCCTTGGCCCATACCTCATTTCCTTCTGAGATGATTAAATAAAACTATTCCCCTAGCCCCACATTGCTTGGAAGGGATAAAGGCTCCATCAAAATGTATAGTGAAAGCAGTTGGTGGTGTCTCCAAATCTTCATATACTTCTTCCTTTGTTCATGTTCCTTCTTCCTCTTCCTTCCTTGTAAGCAGGAGAGGCCCTAGTGGTGTTTTCTATAATAAAAGTGAAAGAGAATTCTTGAAGCTCACAAATCCACTTTGTAAACTTCCCTCCTGCAGGATTGGGTTTGCGGACCAAGAATTGTAAAGAAGGTTGAGATGTGAGGAAGAAAAAAGGGCGAGATAACAAGTATGACCTGAACTTCTTTATTGCAAAAACAAGAGACAAACCACCTTTCTCCATTTCACCATACCTCTCCTCATCTCGGCATTAGTGAGTTGTCGGCTTGTATAATACACTGGTTGCATATGCCCTCGCTCTCCCTTTTGCAAGAGTATAGCACCCATTGAATGTGATGAGACACTTGGGTTCATATAAAAGTCCTCCCCCCACCTAGGAGGCTGCATAATTGGACTTTGACTCATGCATTCCTTGAGCAAACAAAAAGGTTGAATTAGATCGGGCCCCCATTGGAAAGAAACATTCTTATTTATCAAAAGATTTATAGGATACATCTTCTCAGAGAACATGTCAACAAAGCATTGGTAAATACTTTGTTTTACCCAAAATCCTCCTTACCTCCCTTACATTGGTAGGTGGTGGGAGGGCCACAATTGCCTGCACCTTCTCAGGATCCATCTCTATGCCTTCTTCTGAGATAACATGTCCCAAGAGAACTACCTTCCTTCGTGTGCCAAGCGGCATTTTCTAGGATTAAGACACCCTTTCGCATCATCAATAATTTGAAAGACTAACCTCAACTTTTCCAAGTGATCCATGCGGCTTGAATAAATGCAAAAATCATCCAAAAAGACCCTTATAAACTTTCCCACAAGTAAGGTGCAAATACCTGACTCATGAAGCGTTGAAAAGTTACTGGTGTATTGGTCAAGCCAAATGGCATCACCTTATAGGCATACACTCTCCAAGGGGTGATAAATGAGGTTTTCCTTTGATCTTCTTCACAAATCCGGATTTGAAAGTATCTAGAGTATCCATCACACACAGAATACAACTCATGACCTGCAACTTAATCCAAAATCTCATCTTGAAGAAAGGGTAGAGGATAATACTCCCTCTTTGTGCATGCATTCAGAGGGCGAAAGTCCACACACACATGCCATTTTCCACCCTTTTTGGGAGTGACTATAACTAGGTAAATCCACTCTAAATTCTCTAAAATAAATCCAGCTTCAAGTAAATTAGTTACCTCATTCTTAAGCACCTCTACTTGCACTACTTCCAAATGCCTTAGTCGCTATACCACTGGCTTACTTTGGGGCTTGAGATCAATCTTGTGCTCTACTAGGGTGACTTGGCGTATTTGAGTAGCTATTTGCAAAAAGGTTAGGAAATCCATCCAACATTTTTAAGTAATTCTCCCTTTCAGTACCTGCTATGGACTCATCAAGAAGAAGTTCATTCTGTTGGTGAAAAGTTCCTAGCCCATAGTACCTAGGAATATAATCACATAAAATCCATATAGACTCTCCATTGAAGATCAACAAGATCCATGTAAAAGAGCCATGAACTCATCCGTTGAAGACCAGCAAGGCCAATCAACCAGATCCATGCCCGTATTCAGAAAACAACTCCAACTCATTTTTCCATTTTCTTCCTCGATGCACCCGCCGTGGGTATCCTGGGCGACCCAACACCGTATGGTCAGCACCCTCTAGGTTCCTTCGCATGTGACCTAGCACTTTACTCATAGGCTACTTCCTTGGTCCCTCATCCACCATATCACCATTTTAACCGAACCAAGGTTAGTCAAGACCTCGACCGAGATCTTGCCACACAAGACGTCCTTCTTTGACTCTCCGTGTCAGCTGTTGCAACATTCTCCACTTAGGTCCACGACCTCTTCCCATAAGATGGTCAAAATGCTTCCCCTAGCATTCTTAATATAAAACAATCTTTAAAAAGAGGTTTCACATACAAATACAGTTTTCAAACAACATTCCCATCTTTCCTCATCATTACACATCTTTCACATCATTCCTCATCATTACACATCCTATCACATCATTCCTCATCATCTCTCATCATTCCATATCATTTCTCATCATTCCATATCATTTCTCACTATCCCACATTTTTCTACATTAATTCACATCAACTCTCATCCATTTAACATCATCCCACATCAATTTACATCCAATCACATCATTCACACATCAATTCACATCCAATTACATCATTTCACATTAGTTCACATATAATCACATCATTCCCACATCCAATCACATTATCCCACATCAATTCACATCCAATCACATCATTTCCACATCAATTCACATCCAATCACATCATCCCACATCAATGCACATCCAATCACATCATTCCCACATCAATCCACATCTATTCACATCACACATCAATCCACATCAATCCACATCATTCCCACATCAATCCACATCTGTTCACATCTTCCCACATCAATCCACATCTAATCACATCATTCCCACATCAATCTAGATCTAATCACATGTTTCCACATCAATCCATGTCTATTCACATCATTCCCATATCAATCCACATCTAGTCACATCATTCCCACATCAATCCACATCTAATCACATCATTCCCATATCAATCCACATCTATTCACATCATTTCCATATCAATCCACATCTATTCACATCTTCCCACATCAATCCACATCTAATCACATCATTCCCACATGAATCCACATCTATTCACATCTTCCCACATCATTCCCATATCAATCCACATCTATTCACATCTTCCCACATCAATCCACATCTAATCACATCATTCCCACATGAATCCACATCTATTCACATCATTCCCACATCAATCCATATCTATTCACATCTTCCCACATCACTCCACATCTAGTCACATCATTCCCACATCAATCCACATCTATTCACATCTTCCCAAATCAATCCACATCTAATCACCTCATTCCCACATCAATCTACATCTATTCACATCTTCCCACATCAATCCACATCTATTCAGATCTTCCCACATCAATCCACATCTAATAACATCATTCCCACATCAATCCACATCTATTCACATGTTCCCACATCAATCCACATCTAATCACCTCATTCCCACATCAATCCACATCTATTCACATCTTCCCACATCTAATCACATCTTCCCACATCAACCCACATCTAATCACAGAATTCCCACATCAATCCACATCTATTCACATCTTCCCACATCAATCCACATCTAATCACATCATTCCCACATCAATCCACATCTAAGCACATCATTCCCACATTAATCCACATCTATTCACATCTTCCCAAATCAATCCACATCTAATCACATTATTCGCACATCCATTCACATCATTCCACATCCATTCATATCATTCCACATCATTTCACATTCATTCACATCTATTCACATCATGTCACATCCATTCATATCATTCCACATCATTTCACATTCATTCACATCATTCCACATCCATTCATATCATTCCACATCATTTCACATTCATTCACATCTATTCACATCATTTCACATTCATTCACATCTATTCACATCATTTCACATCCATTCATATCATTCCACATCATTTCACATTCATTCACATCTATTCACATCATTCCACATCCAAAAAAGTATAGTTACTCTACTTTTCACACTGAGGGAGCTTCTAAGTCTCAGCCATTACTTGGCTCAGTTTAAAGACAACTTTTTCTCGACTCAATTCCATTAAATCTAAATTTCTGTTTACTTTTTGGATCCTCGATCCTTTCAAGGATTCTAGATTCCTTTCCCAGCAGGGAATCTAAGGATAAGTCAATCATAGGTATTCTCATTCATCCAATTAAATGTGTTTCTGGTCTTTTCTTTGGGATATCCTTTTCCCATTTAGAATGTACCCAAGATAGACATATACTTCATTTTTTCGAAAGTTAAATATGTTCATGATTTCTCTTTCTTAAAATTTTATCCATGATTTCTCGCATTCCCATGAATATTTTCTCATTCTTATCTAAATTTTTCCAAAATAAAATATACTCAATATTCCTCTTTTTGAATAAAAGATTCATGCATATCTACTAATCCTTTTTTTTCTAAATGAATTATATTCCTCATAATTTGCATAATTCTCCTAATTTGAATGAATCTAGAAAATTTGTGCATAACTTTCTTTATTTTTCTAGTAAATGAATAATGCTCAAAACTCCTATTTTGGCATAAAAATTAATTATACATAAATCCATTCTCTAATGATATAAAATTTTCCATAGTTTTTCCACATTTTCTAAGAAATGATAATACTCAAAATTCCATTTTTGATATAAAATTTATTTATGCATAAATTCCTTTTTCTAATGATAAAGATTTTATCATAACTTCCCCATATTTTCTATGAAATGAGAATGCTTAAAACTCTACTTTTAGCATAAAAATTAACTATGCATAAAATTCATTTTCTAATGTTGAACTTTTTGCCATAGTTTCCCCGCATTTTCTAAGAAATGATAATGCCAAAACTTACACTTTTAGAATAAAAATTATTTATGCATTAACCTTCACTTTCTAATACTAAAACTTTGCCATAACGTCCCCACATTTTCTATGAATTGAAAATGGTTAAAATCACACTTTTAGCATAAAGATTAGTTTATGCATAAACCTAAGTTTAAACATAAACATTAATTAATCATAAATCAAGAAAAGCATGGTTTTAAGAGAAAAACCACAAAATAAAATGCTTCCCAAGCATGAGGCAGGTTAGGAAGAAGATTAACATTAAAAGAGAGCATAAGCTTCATTGTTTAGCTTACCCTTGGTTTGCTTGATTATTTACCTTGCTAGAATTGAGTAGCCCCCAAGAAAAAGGCTTGGCCACCAAGGGAAAATGGTAATCTTCAAGAGAAGAAGAGGTTTAGTGAAGCCCCAAAGCTTCACAATGGAGGCCCAATGAAGAGGGATAAAAGAAATACACTAAACTTAAAATTATACTAGCATAGAGTGGCTCCCATATGAAAATACAAAGAAATGGGGGTCTATTTATAGGTGAGGGAGGCCACCAACCAAGTCTAACTAGAATCTAGAGGCTTCGAGCTTTAGTTTGATCCATTTTGGACAAGTTTTAGACTAGTTTGGCTCACTTTTTGGTTTGAAGGAGGAGAGAGGAGAGATGAAATATCTCATTTTTTGAATTAAAAATGCCCCCTTGATGTGATTTTTAGGCGCATCCTTCATGAGCCCTCCCCATTTTGAGGTATCAAAAATTTTATTTTTTAACTAAAAAATCCCATTTTTATACTAATAAACCCAGTACTAGTCAACTCTTCATCTTATGTTCCTCCCTTTTGTTGGTGAACGACTCTAGGGTGAAGAAGTATTGACCTCCTCAGGTGTGACAAGCCAGCAAGTACTTGTGGGGATGACACAGGTTCTACATATTTTATATCTTTTAAAATCCTATTGACCACTTTATTGAGTTTCTTTACATTTTCTTTTTCTCTTGTGGATTACATGGTGGCCTCAATATCCACCGACCATCCTTTCCCCCTCCCCTCTCACTTCTCCCCTCGGCCTTCCTCATCGACCAGCACCCCCCTTTTTTCCTCACCAATTCAAGCTTTAAAAAAAACCCTCCTAGTTTTCTATTTCCCATTACAAGGTTAAAAAAAAACTGCCCCTTAGTTTTTTTTTCTCAAAAAATAAAATAAAATTAATTACTCCCTCTTAATTACCAAAAAAACCCCCCCTCATTATATTTTTCTTTCTTCTTTCCAAAAAAGAAGAAGAAGAAAATAAAATATCTCTCTTTCTCTCTCTCCCCTCACCACCCACCCCCTCTCTTCCTCTCTCTTTCTCTCTCCCTTCACTCCCCGCCCCACTGACCACCGCCTCCATTCACTCCCCACTCCCCTCACTCACCTCCCCTCACCAACCACACACTCCCTCACCCCATCGGCCACCCCCTAGCACCCCCCTTTTTTCTCCTCACCGACCAAGCCGACCACACCAACCCCCTCCCCTTTACCTCACCCCATCACTCCCTCACTCCCCACCACTGACCACTCTCCTTCTATCTCTCCCCACTAACCAACTCCCCCCCCCACCTCACCCACCCCCTTGACCCCCCGACCAAGCTCACCCCACTGCCCAGCCCCTTTACCTCACCCCATCACTCCCTCACTCCAACCAAGCCGACCACACCAACCCCCTCCCCTTCACCTCACCCCATCACTCCCTCACTCCCCACCACCAACCACTCTCCTTCTATCACTCCCCACCACCAACCACTCTCCTTCTATCTCTCCCCACTAACCAACTCCCCCCCCCCTACCTCACCCACCCCCTTGACCCCCCGACCAAGCTCACCCCACTGCCCAGCCCCCCCCTCCCCCCCTTTACCTCACCCCATCACTCCCTCAATCCACACCGAGACCACTCTCCTTCTATCTCTCCCCACTGACCCAAACCCCCTTACCTCACCCCATCACTCCCTCACCCCATCGACCACCCCCTCACTCCCTCACCCCACCAGCAGCCAACCCCCCTTACCTCACACCCTTCACTCCCCTCACTCCTTAACCCCTCCAACCCCTCTCACCTGCACGGCCGACCCACTAGTGCCCCCCCCAACCCCCAGTTTCTTCACTCCCCCTACACCCTCTCTCCCTCTCTCTCCCACCGTCACCCATTTTTCCACAACCTTCCCCTTTTTTCCACCTCACCGCCCCCACCCCTCTTTCTCCTCACTCACCCCATCACCCCACCTGTGCATAGCCAACACCCTGCTGCCCTCGACTGCTGAGACAAGAAAGAGAACGATGGTCCGCTCCAGTCCACCATCGCAGATGATAGGCTACAAGAGTAGGCCCAATTCATGCATGTAGTAATGAATGGTGCATGCCATGTGGGTACTAGAAGATATAATTTCTGAGCGGACAACAACTGTAAGATTCCTCCTTAGCCTGAGTAATGAATAAGCTTTACTACTTCAATACCCTGTAATCATTCCCTATTTTTTAATACAAAAAAATATTATTTTTCCTTGTTTTTGTCTTGAGAGAAAATTCTAGAGAGAGGTAATTCAATATTGAGATATTTTTGGATAAACAAATTCTCCTAATATCAAAAATATATTTCCCTAAAACAAAAATTCAAAATAAAGTTTCCAAGGTGCATTAGGAATCAATTAAAAATGATTTAAAATACCTTAGCCTAAGGGTCAAGATTTTCTAAAAATTTTGGATTATGGTCCAATTAAGGTTGCTATGGGCCAATACGATTAATTCAAGTGTTGAGGTGAGATAAATCTAATGAATAAAAAAAAATACCTAAAAATGAGTAAATGCTTACATAAGATGAAGAGTTGACTAAGTACAAGGTTTATTAGTTAAAAACTATGAGATATTACTAAAAAAATGAGATATTTTGGTATAATGATACATTTTTGACACCTTGGTTAGGAGAGGGGGAGACTTTAAGGAGGTGCCTATTTCACACATGTGAATGAGTTTTTAATTCTAAAGTATTAAGAAATTTTTATCTCTCCTCTCTCCTAAATCAAACTAGATCAAAATGGGAGCTAAACTGGTCCAAATCTTGTCCAAATTCAACCAAACTAAACCTGGAAATTTATAGAACTTAGTTGGACTTAGTTAGTGGCCTCCCTCACCTATAAATAGACCCTCATTCTTTTGTATTCTCATCTGCGAACTAGACCATGCCAGTATTACATTAGAATAAGTATATTTTCTATTATCCCCTAAAAATCCTCTACAATTTGGAGAGATTGGAGTTTCTCTCTCTCTTCAACCTTCCTTGGAGCTTTCTTCTCAGCATACTAACCAATTGATTGGTTGGGGGCTTCTTCTAAGAATAGAGAAGTAAGCAAATCAAGAGGTAAGATGTGATTTTATGGTTTTTCTTTAATATTCTAAATGTTTTCACTTCTCAACCCCTCTCAAGCTTGAGAAGTATTCAAATGAATGGTTTTTCAATGTAAATGAAGCTCTCTAATGAATTCTAATAATCACAAAAAGATTATCTTTATGCTTAATTTAGGATGTTTTTTAAGTATATCTCTCTCTCTCCCCCAAAGAATGGTCATTCCTATGACCAATTCTCGATTCAAATGACGCTTCTCATGAAGCAATTCTTAATTCTAAAATCAAACTCTATGCTAGTTAAGCTAGAGGCTAAAGAAATGGCTTTTTAATGCTTTTATGTTACATAAATTATGATGAACTTATGATTTAGATCCACAAATTGAATTTAGATCTATTGATAGTTAATCTATCATAATTGTATTACTAAGTTTTATTTTTTTTAATTATTAAAATTTATTAGTAATAGCAGCAGAGCGGAGCTATGGTAAAATTTTTAGAAATTAATACATAAGTCATTTTTATGCATTATGTGAAAAGAGGACTTCCTACCATATTATAGGATTAGTCATCCTATGCTAAAAGAATAATTCTCATCATATCCATGGAAAATTAATTTTTAATGTTTATGCATAAATAATTAATTAGAGAAAAAAAGAAATTTTTAGTAATTTTATTTTTATGCAAAAAGAGGAATTCCCATGATAATGGAGATCCATGTATTTCAATGGAGAAAGAGAAAAATAGGTATATTAAAATAATGAATATTTTTATTTAAAATTAAAGAGAAATTTTAGATAAATTATTTTTATGCATGAATAAATTTAAATGATAAAAGAGAAATTCCCATCATATTTGGAATTCAATCATTTAAATGAGAAAAGTGAAATTCTTAGTATAATGGAATTAATGGATATTTTTATTTAATTTTAAGAGAAATTTTAGTTAAATTTATTTTTATGCATGAGAAAAAATTAAATGATAAAAGAGAAATTTCCATCATATTTGGAATTCAATCATTTAAATAGTTAAAGTGGAATTCTTGGTATATTTGAAATATTAAATATTTTTTATTTAATTTAAAGAGAAAATCTAGATAGATTTATTTTATGATAAAAGAGAAATTCCCATGACATTGGGATTGCACTCATTAAATGAGAAAAAGAGGAATTTTAAGCTTATTAAAAAAAAGGATATTGGTATTTAGTTAAAAGAAGAATTTTTAGGATATTTAAGTAAAGAAAGATTTGAATTAATTTTTTGGTGTCAAAGACAAATTTTCACCATAATTCCACCTAGGGAATTAAGGTTGAGAAATTAATTGGTAGAAAGAATATCTTTAGATATTTTACGTGGTTAAATCACCAAATTGGTATTTACCCAAAATTAGATTAAATGAAAGAAGAGTATTTTCATTAAAATCCGATATTCTCATATAAAACCATTTCTTAATCTATTATGGTTAAGAAGAAATGAAATTGGAATCTCCTTACGGTTAGAAATTCAGTAGATGTTATTTGAAAAAAATCTTGGAATCAAAGCTAGGGATGATTTTGGTTAGACCACGACTATGAGAGGGACAGTCAGTAAATCTCTCGATTTGAATGAAGCAAAAAACTTCGTGACCAATTCCAATTCCCAACAAATACAAAGAATAGACTACCGTTGAATTAAACTAGTTTTCCTTTGACCAAAATCACCAAGAATCTAGTTGGACAATCAGTCAAATGATGGGTAGATTACCTTGATGAGAGATCAAGGATTCTCATTATGAAATTGGGAATTAAGGAAAAAGGGGTTTTGTGGAACCAATCTCAAATTGGGAATTTTACTTGCATATAACCTCTGTTTTTCATTTAAAGGACTATCTTACGCCAGAATGCTGGAGGAAGTTTTTGGCATGTGTTTTACTAAGAGGAGGTTCATTTTGCAATAGCTGGCGGGGGAGTCGTCGAGGGACGTCGCTCGCGGCAAAGCCTGCGCGGACAGCCTTGGTACGGTTAAAATGATGCGCTTCTGATACAATGGGCGAGGACAAACGAAGCGGTCCCTGAGTGAAGCGTTAGGACACCTAAGTAGGATCCTAGAGGGTTCTGACCAGGTGATGCATGGGCTCGGGGTTGCTAGGACACCCATGTGTGCATCGAGGAAGATCCTGATGGACTAAGAAGATTGACTTTTGTGAATCAAATTTTGATATTGGATCTCGTTGGTTGGCTAGCTGGTCTTCAACGGAGAGTCCAGAGGACACATTTTGTAATACAATGGACTCAGAATTTTGGAGGATGATGATCAGTAATATTATGATTTTCATTGAAGGATTTTTTTAAAGACAGTCGAAATCGAATCTATTATAAATGGCAATTTCATATCGGGTGGGTACGTGGTATGCCTACTTTAAATTTTGCTTGAAAGCCGGCTAGGGGACCTGGGAACTCTTTTCCTCGGTACCCAGGCAAAACATACGCAGGAATCCACCAATACAGTGGTCGAGTGGTTGGCTAACCCACGGACCGGTTGGGACTGGATCGGGGGCTTCTTGCAAAACAATTAAGATACGATTAGTTATGCTAGTTGGATTAAGTCTTAAGAAGACCCTTATTCTATGGGAGCGAATCAGCAGAGCGATCGGGCTGTGCCTCGTTAAAGGAGGAAAAAAGCGGTGATTCTATGGACCAAGTGCAAGTCTCTTCTTTGATCTGACCATGTGACTTCACGTTTGGTTAGATCAGTTTAACTAGCTAAGACTTTGACTCGTTAGATTAATTCCCCCGTTAGAAGATTTTCCTTGGAGGAATCACCTGTGCCTTCCGGGGGAGGGTAGTTTTTCTGGGTTCGGTTTTGGAGGAACCGCCAGACTAGTCTCTTGTCCTGACATCGTGGGCGAGGCCCCGAGTGTGGATCCCTGCCCCGTGTGTGAGAGACTGACGCTGCTTCCGCCACCAGTGCCCTCGGAGGGGACACCGTGAAGGGGGTCGTGGGTCTAACAGCTGGTATCAATGCTTTCTTGAAAACTAATAAGGACAAATGAATTCTTATCAGAAATTTGTAGTAAAAACTCAATAAGAGCATTTATATATTGTATTTGCATTCCTTAAGCTTCATTGAACGAAGAATTTCAATCAAAGAATTTGGTTTTATAGATGGAAGTTCCACACTTATTTGGTGTTCCCGACCTCACCCAGTCAAGACATGACTGCGTTCGCCTTCGTCGAGCATCTCATCTCGTCAACTCAAACAAGCCAAGCTATACTCACAGGCCATTTCGAGGATCTATATTTCCCTGACACCCACAACGAAGAGATGGCAGCACAAGTGGTTTGGAGACGGGCACAAGTGGTTTGGAGGCGGGCAGTATGTCCATGCCTCTTACGACTAGCGTGAGATGCTGAGGCAGAATCTCTCATTAACCATGATTTTGATAAGTCTGAAAGTGATACATGGTGTTATTTTATATCACTCAAGGCCTCGAAACTCAGACTTTCCTGCCAAATCTACAGACTCCTTAGTCGTTTTATTCCTAAGGAGAAGATAGTAGCTCCCTTAGCAACAATAAGGGAACATTTGTATCAGTGCATGTCTATAGCCCAGTACCGTCGTCTTATGCATCTCCCGAGGAGATTTTGACTTCTGGAGCCGAGCTACTCTATGCACATATTGCAACCTTTCTATAAATAAAGAAATGTTTTGTGGAAAAATTCCCTGTTGTATAAGTGATTGTTTATTGATGTGACGAATTGATGAAGTAAAATCTGTTACTGGATATATGTCATAGATCTCCAATAAGATCATTTATCTTGTTTAAGAAATTATTTTTCAAACTTCTTAAGTCTTAGGATCTCGTGGACGATATCAAAATAAAATTTTAATAATATATCGTTTTTGGTAGAATCATGAGGCGAGGAAACCGTGGCCGTTTAGCAAGACCCTCTCTCTGAAGAAGAAGTGCTTGACCTCACGTTCGCAAGGCTCTTCACAGAACTCAGCCAGGACCCTTCAAAGGAGAAGGGGAGAACCTCGGCGAGGCTGTGGAGAAATGGGTGGGAGCTATGGAAGAGTATTTTGATGTCACAGGCTACAATGAGCAGAGAAAAATTACTCTTGCCAAGCTGAAAATTGTGGAAACAACCAGGGTGGCATGGAGGAACCATTGTGACACCAACCATCTCGACAGAAATACCCAGTCCTAGAACGATCTTAAAACCTATTTGAGGAAGAGATTTTGTCCCCCCAGGTTCTTAAAAACCAAAATGAATGAATTTTTAGAGCTAAACTAGGGGAGAAAACCATCGAAGAATATCACTAGGCATTTGCTCTGCTACTCAAGTATTCACCACCTCTAGACGAAGAAAAACTTATGGCAAGGTTCATTCTACTATAATTGCAACTTAGAATTTATCCCAAAGCAAAGGATTTATTGCCCAGGTTGTTTTCACCTCAGGTTTTTAGGTGTCTCTAACCTCAAGAAGATTTACAACGTAAATGTGTCTTAAACTCCCCCTTGCTTTTTGAAAGGATTATTTTCCTTCCCGAAGCGGAAGTGATCAATCTTGTAAAAATCTCTCATTAATAAGAACTTTTTTTTGCCTTTTTTGCTAGAACGGCAAGGAAGCCTTTTCGTGAAGTAGTTAATGTTTAAGCGCATCTTTCCCAGGATGGGGATGATGAGAGGAGGATGCTTATTAAGTAGATCAAACGATCTTTCTTTTTGGAGAAGGCAAAAAAGTTGCGAAGGATACTGAAGCCTGGATAGAAGCACTAGATGATTACTTCTTTCTTGAGGACCACCGTAGAAAACCAATTGATGTTAGCCCATTACAAGTTAACCGATGAAGCAAAACCTTGGTGGAAGGGAATGGTGCCGCAAGCAAGAAGTTAATAAAGCTTCAGTGACCTAGGAAATTGTCAAAGAAGCAGTTAAAGAAAGGTAGTTATCTCTGGATCATGAAACCTTGAAGATGAATGAGTTTTATAGGCTCACTCAGAGAAACCTCATGGTGGATGCTTACTTATTAGAGTTTGTGAAGCTAAGAATTATGCTCCAGTCAAGCAATCCATGAGGTAGATTTATACAACGTTTGAATCCTGCTCTCAACCACTGTGTGAGACTATGCGATCCCCACTAACCTCCAGGATGTAGTTTTTTGAGCCAAACCCTTAGAAGAGGAACTCAAGGGGTCTCAAAGTTTTAGGAAGAGATATTTTCCAGGATCTTCCATGTAAAAAGAAGCTCCAAAGGCCCCATTTCTTCAATTTCAACCTAGCACTAAACTCCCGCTCCTTCCTTGACCAGAAGCTGCAAGCCAAGATGTGGCTTGGCAAAATGGCCTAGCTATAATTGCTATCAGCATGGTCATCTCATGAAGCCGAATTCCCTCATCCTTCAAGATTTTTGACCCCAGTCAAGGATCCAAGATTTGGTCAACCAAGAAACCAAGTCTCGGTCAACCCTCGTGGTAGAGTTGCTTTCATTCAACAACCTAGAGCCCCCACCCCTAGGGGAAGAGGAACCCCTAGAGGATGCGGTCAGGGATGAATAGTAGAAATTTTCAATGATGAGGATGTCTGCCTAGAAGATGAAGAGAATGAGCGAGCCCAAATTCATGCAGCTCTGGAGCATCAAGGAGAAAATTGACAATTCTCAGCTATCTAGACACCAACCCAAGATGGTAAACATTTCAAATTGCTAATTGATTCTGGAAGCACACATTCACTTATTTTTCTAAGATGCATGTCAATTGGGCCTTTATAAAAAATCATCTAGGAAAATGACTATTGAGCTAGCAAGGAGTAAGGAAGTAGTCACCCATCATGTAGTCTCAGTAACCTCAAGTTTTGGCAACCCTACCAAATGCTACTTTCACGTTATGCCCTTGGGGATCTACAATGGTATAGTTGGGATGGATTGGCTAAAAACTCATGAAGCTAGCTTTCCAATCTACTCAAAACTAAGGAGCTACAACCTTAGGAACCGTAGGAAAGCCCAAACTGCCTGCAAAATATTGAAAGGTCCTAGGAAGCACCAAGAAATCTACCTAGGCAAAATAAACAAGGTAGATGAAGGGCCCCGGGTTATGAACTTTCTTGGAAGATCTTTTTCTGAAGAAGCTCACTCAAATGCCACCTAAACGGGATATAGACCATGGAATAGAGTTAGTTCCAGGAGCGATCCCCATAGCAAAGAGCCCTTATAAAATGTCAATATCAAAAGCTATGGAGTTAAAGGAAAAACTCCACCAACTTCTTGACCAAGGCTTCATCACACCTAGCATTTTGCCATCGGGAGCTCCCATGCTATTTCAAAAAATAAAGGATGGAACTCTGCATTTATTACAAAGGGCAAAGGGCTAAATCAACTCACAATAAGGAACAAGTATCCCATTCCTAGAATAGATGAAGACTTGGATCACCTACATGGGTCTAATATCTTCACCAAAATTGGCCTAATATCTAGATATTATTGAATTCAAGTCAAGGAAGATGAGATACCAAGGACAACCTTCAACTGGAGGTACGGTCATAATGAATTCACAGTGATGCCCTTTGGGTTAATCAATGCCCCAGCCACCACGTTCAACCGTTTGATGCAGGATATCTTCAAGGATCACCTAGACAGACATGTTATAGTCTTCTTCAATGATATTTTGGTCTACTCAAAGGATGAAGAAGAACTTGAGAAGCACATGAGGGAAGTGCTAGAAATACTAAGGAACACCAACTCTTTGCCAATAAGAGTAAGTGTACTTTCTTTTCTAGCAAAATTGAATACCTAGGGTTCATTGTCACTTAGGAAGGAATCTCAATGGACATTGCAAAGGTCAAGGATATAGTAGAGTGGCCGCAACCCAAAATTGCCAAAGAAGTTAGGGGATTCCTTGGAATCACTGGGGTGGTATAGGGTCTTCATCAATGCTTATGTGAAGATTGTCGCCCCCTTGACTAAGCTGCTGAACAAAGATAATATGCAAAAAGGACTAAGAGAAAATCTTTGAATTACTAAAGCATGCTCTAATTAGTGGAGTCCTTCAGGAAGAGGGAAGGCTAGTGGCTTATACTTGCAGAAAGCTCAAGGATTACGAGAGGAACTATGCAACCCATGATTTGGAACTTTTAACAGTCATTCACGCTCTAGAATTATGGAGACACTACTTACTAGGGAGGAAATTCGTGCTTAGTACTACATATCACAAAAGTCAAAAGTCCAGCCATACCTCAACTTGAGGCAAAGGTGATAGATGAAAACTTTGAAGTCAAATACTTAAAGGGGAAGGAAAATGTGGTAGAGCTGATGCCCATGGCTGATGCCACTGATCACTTTTCTAGCAGCTATCTCTATGCTATTATTAGAAGAGATAAAAGGTAACTTACTCAGGGATAAGTATTTTGGATGGATCCTAGAAATCATGTCCCAAAGCACGCAGTCAGAGAAAGATAAGAGGATAATCATGGACTATACATTAGATGATGGATGCCTCTTTTATCAATTACGTCTATGCATACCCAACAATGAGGAGTTTAGGCATAAAATCCTTTGGGAAGCTCATTAATCTCATGCAATTGGTCATGGCTAAAACAAGATGCTCGAAAATATGTGACTCAGTGCTTACCTTGTCAAAAGATCAAGGCAAAAAGTGTCAAACTTCTAGGAAAACTACATCCTCTTGACATTCCCTAGATGAAATGGGAGTGTATCAACACACACACACAGAGAGACACTCAAGAGAAATAAAATCATATACATTAAGACATATTTAAAGATTCTAGACATCTCGTACAATGATTCATGAAGTTGTTTTGTATAATGAAAAAATAATCTTTAGATTGGAAAATGTTTGTAAATAATAAGTTAGCTTGGAAAGTGTTAAAAAACCAATTAGGTTTGAGCCTATTCATTGAACTTTTTGAATTTCAAGACAAAATTAAGAATATAATCAACACATATAGCTCTATCCTGAAAACCCATCAACCTTGTACATCCAAAAGAGTCAATTTTAGTCCCTAGAAAAACAAACACCTTCATTTTCTTAAAAAGATAACTATAATGTGTGTGTATGAGAGTGATATAAAATAAATTTCCTACTTTAAGTGAGAAACTCTCTATGAAGAATGTTATAATAGTGCTAATTTTTGCAAGAGAGAACTATGGTAACCTCACAAGTAGGGAATTACTCGTTAGTCATTTTAAATTACTTGTGGAACATTCTATTCACACACCCCAACTATGGTAACCTCACAAGTAGGGGATTACTCATTAGTCATTTTAAATTACTTGTGGAACATTCTATTCACACACACCAACTATTCATTGGCAATTTGGCCGACCTCGTGGAGTCTGAGATTAGGAAGGAGTCCTTGGCCTGTGCCATGCCGTATTTTGAGACCAAGTTGGCCTCCGTCCTACGCTTCCCTTGGGCAAGCTTGCGGCTGCGTCTGCTTACTTTGGGCTCTGACAACACTCATCAGGAGGTGAGAGTACTCTTGATTGTGAATCACATGATGTCGCCATGACAACCTGCTTTCCGTCACATTTATGCAAATGATATACTCTACCCTCATACGGTCGGGCAAGCCAAGCACGACTGGCAGACTCTACAAATAGTGTAAGATTTCTCCTCAGCCTGAACAATGATTAAGCTTTTACCTCAATCCCTTGTAATCATTTCTTATTTCGGATTACAAGAAAATATTATTTTTCTTTGTGTTTGTCTAGAGAGAAGAAAAATTATAGAGAGGTAATTCAATATTGAGATATTTTTAGATATAAAAATTTTCTTAATATCAAAAATATTTTCTTGAAACAAAAGTTCAAAATAAATTCTCCAAGGTACATTAGGAATCGATTAAAAATGATATAAGGGACCTTAGCCTAAAGGTCTAGATTTTTAAAAAAATTTGGATTATGGTTTAATTAAGATTCCAATGGGCCAATAGGATTAATCTAAGTGTTGGGATGAGATAAATGAATTAAAAAAATATCAAAAATGAGTAAATGCTCACATAAGATAAAGAGTTGACTGAGTACAAGGTTTATTAGTTAAAAATTAAGAGATATTCTTAAAAAAATGAGATATTTTGAAGAAATGATGAATTTTTGATACCTTGGCAAGGAGAGGAGGACCTTTGACGTAGGCACCTTCTTCACATGTGCAGAAGGGTTTTTAATTCAAAAAAGTTATGATATTTTTATCTCTCCTCTCTCCTAGATCAAAAAGGGAGCCAAACTGGTCCAAATCTTGTCCAAATTCAGTCAAACTGAAGCTAAAAAAATTTTAAACCCACTTAGACTCAGATAGTGGTCTCTCTCACTTTTAAATAGACCCTCGTTCTTTTATATTCTCATCTGTGTGGACCTATGATGACAATGATCTCGCACTCCTCTTCTTTCTCCTTTATTTTATGCTACTGCATAGATGAGATGCTAGCGCAGGACTATGCACCACCTTCATCGACTTCTTCACAGATCCGTCGCCTCCCCTTCTTCTCTTTCACGCACTGGTCTGGTTTGCTGTGCGTAGAAGCAATGCGAGTGTCTTTCGTGGACGCGACGCACTGAAAATGAAAAGGCTTTTAATAAGCCTTAATTATAAGGATAATAAAAGATTCACTAAAAAACCTTTAAGCCTGGCGCATTAACGATGGCGGGTTGGCATCATGGCTATAAATGTTGCTATTCATTCATTCTCTTATAGTGTATGTTAGCATGCCATCTTGCTCTTTAACAACATTGCTTGGCTAGAGTGAGTTTTAAACCAAGGTACACATTTTTAAAATCCAAAAGCCATTGTGTTTGGATTTAAAGACTCAATGTCATATGTTTATCTAACTCAAGTGTATCAATAGAACAAAAAATTCCTAAATAACATAGCAAATGCAAGATTAGAAAGCGCTTGAATTCCATCCATGAGTAGTTGCTTTACAAGATCTTGTGATGTTAGTGGTAGATTGGATTGTAAGTGGGGGTTTTTGTGTCCAAATGAGAGAAATATTTGATTACGGGCACAAAAAATCATAGCCTTTATGGAGGATGGTAGAATAGAGAACACTAGGCTCTCACAAAAACATTTTGAGCAATCTCAAACAATGAGTCCAATAATTGTGTCACACCATGAGCGCAATCACCAAGGGTATTGGTTTTTCCTACTTTCCAAAGAGTCCAAGTACCTTGCATTAATTTTATTTAAGTTACCTCACCTTCACTTTATCCCAATAATCTCACCTCCTCAGGTGTTTAGTGTTAATCACTTGGAATAACATGGCTACATTGACCTCTATATAGTGATATACAATTTAATAACCTGTAAAGCTACCATGCTCTAAACATTCATTCCCCTTCATTTAGCTAGTATCATATGATGTAACCCTTGATTAAGCATAATGGATGAATCGGAAGCGTAGAGCTTTAATTTATAAGTAGAATTTATAAGTAGAAACTAAGCTAGACAAGGTGTAAAGAGTCGAGATTATTTCAAAGTCTTGGCTCGTACAATTCTTCTGCTTTTGCGTAGTTCTATTGATTCTCATTTTGTGTTCTGGATGCACCTTTGCTATCAAAATATCGGGTCATGCACTTATTAAGATTAGGAAGAGTTGTTAGTATGAGCATCACTCTTTGACAATATGAGTTCAGATTAACGTCTATCCACTTGACTAGTCATGAATTGAGTTTATTCAACTTGAGAATAAAAGAGTATTTGAGAATGACAAATAGTCGGGGATCAAAAGGAACATAGGCTAGAGCATGATTGATGTCTCAATTGATTTGTGACCCTAACAGAGTGAAGCACATGGATTCTCTCTCTTTTTTTTTCGTAACAAGAATATGTATTAATGAGAAATCACTATACAATGGCCACTTGGTCCCAACTCATCCCATGGATTCTCTCTCTCTCTCTCTCTCTCTCTCTCTCTCTCTCTCTCTCTCTCTCTCTCTCTAGGTCTTGTTTTATGGAAATATATATGTGCATAAGGGCCTACATACCAAGATAAGATACGGAGTGCAAGTTAAAAATGTCTTACTGGGGGGAGAGATATATATTTTCCTATTTCCATATGTGAGGTCTCATTATTCATTGGAACCATACGTGCCTTATTCTTGGGCCGTCATCATAATCATTACCTCATTAGTCACCAGTACTGGTCATTGGGTCTCATCATAAGCATATCCACCAATCTCACCCACTTCATGAGCTTCTTCATTACTATTTTATTGATGTTGTATTAATTGGAACCTCCTTGCATTCACTAGAATATTCTGTCACCTCCTCCCCTTCGTTCAAGCAGTTATCTCTTCCTATCACCACATGTCAACCATTTTTAGCCCACCATTGCCATGTTGTTCATGTGGTTGGCTCGAACCTCCAAAGATGTTCAAACGGTTGCCTTGATCTTCCCATGATCCATATTTGGAGCTCCTTAGCATCCCTTCAAACTCCCTTCTGTATGTCGTGATCTAACTTGGTAGCACAAGCATTCTAATCTCCTATCAACCTTGTTGCGCCCCATGTTAGAGCTCCCTCCTTTATCTTGAATTGATATTGTTACACCTTGCAATGAGGCCTCTAATTTGAAGGGTTAACCCATTATTTCTTGTCTGGGGGGTTCACTTTGAAGAAAACCAATAATCACAAGCGTTTAAGGGATATATTTCAAATCCCTTGTCTATGAATTTTGAGTATTCGAAATGAATGCTTTTCTTATACAAACTTTCAACTTTTTTTCTGATTTATAGAATTAAAATTTTGTAAAAATTTCCCAAAACAAGTCAATGAAAAAACATTTTTTCAACTCATGTGAATATATCGCCCTTGAATTTGGTTAAAATTTAGTGGTGAAATGGTGGGAGGCACATGTAGTAACCTTAAAAAAGAGCATGTAAAAAATTAAAGAACATAGGATTTTTAAAAAATGTGGAGGCTCAATGAACATTTGAGAAGAGTCTCATCGACCTTAGCAACCACTATAAAAGCATTCCTAGCAAAAGTGAGGCCTAGGGAGAGAGGAAGGGAAGGGAAGGGAAGGGGAGTATGAAGAGGAGGAAATGAAGGAGAGGAGCAAGGCCTAGAGGGAGAGGAAGGGAAGGCAATTACAAAAAATATCCTTTAAATTTGGGCTTTATTTTGAAGCGCAAATTTTTTCATGCTCAATTTGAAAGGTAAAATGCCTCAAGGAGGATTCTTAAGGTTGATTGCCTGTGTTTAGGCTCCCTCCTTTTAGTCCTCAGGAAGCCCATGTTAAAGCTCTTGAGTCTTGCGCCTCTCGATCCTCCTTGGCACTTCCTTCCTCTATCTTGAGGTCCCCTTTGAGTCTATGCATTACCCTACCTCCCATGTCCATTATCACGAGCTATTATGAGTACAATGGCATCGGTGCAAGTTGCGCTTGCTCTGGTGGTGGTGTCCTCTGGTCATATTTACCTTGTTGTTGGCTATTCGATTTCGCTAGTTAATAGTTGTTGCAGAGGAATCTCGTTAGAACTTGGATGTATAGTGGGACAAGGCTACATATGATTATGTGAGATTGAAGGAGTAGAAACTTGCCACGTTGAAGAGAGTGCTTGGCTAATTGGGACACCAATGGTGAGCTTTGTGTAGTGCTCGACGATCATGGCCAAGCCGCTATGGCAAAGAAAAGGATGGAAGCTCAATTGCCATTGCCACAATGGCACACTTGTCTCTTCATGTGTAGAGCATGTGGCACGATAGAGATTGTTCACACGGTTCCTGATGGCAACCCCCCATACGAACTATGCAAGACACGTGTGTGTGGGGGGGATGAAAACTCAAAATTGGCCAGGTATCAATGGGCAACAGGTGATTAAATGAGGGATCAGGAGGGCCGCAGTCATGGTTTTTTGTGCAAATTTATGAATATTTGAACATCGTTTTTGGGTAGAGAAGGGTAGCTATCGGCCCACAAGTTTTCAAGTCTTCTGAGGTTAAAGATATATAGGGTTTATTATTGCAATGGAAACAGTTGTTTCAAGTCCGACCAAATCTGATATCCTAGATTCAAGTGTGATACCTCGACCATCGTGCCCAACTATTTAATTTCTTATTGCCACCATCAACCCAACGCATACAACATACCCTTAGTAAGACTCGCTTCAAAATCGTCCGAATAGACGTTCAAGCCATTAACGTGGCATTATTAACATGGCATTTACTAACATGGATGTCCATCGAAAAACAATTCACATGACCTCGAAACGGACGCATATGATGTCCTCTCCGCCGAATAGATATTGTGTCCGACAAGACAAGGTCACCCATGAGATAAAATTGCAGAATTTCAAGCTCGAACCACTTACAGAATCTATTGCTCTAACCACAAGACCATCCAAACTCATATGAAGAAACATATCGACAAGATTCAAAAATAGCAAATCAAATAGCGGACACAACGACCACACAGCCTGCGCCAGTTTTTGAAGCCCCCTATTTACATTAATGTGCCAAGTAGAATGAATGCCATATGCACTCGGGGCCCTGTCCTTCATGTGTGCTCACTAAACCTCTGCATTACGTCTGAATCCAAGTGGCCAACCGCCAACAGGCAACAGATGAGGTGTGCCGTGCTAGTCGTCATCCTGTAGTTTTATTTTGCCCCTCATTCAAGGCATCGTTAGCGCTTGGCCATCACCTTGTTTCACTAACAACTATCGCAGCCTATCTCTGCTGCATATCGTAGTCCTAGCACTGAGTCTTATTAGAATGCCAAGCTCAATCCAAACAACCATCCATAGAATGAACGCAATAGAGTCTTGGAGATTTTATCAGAATGTCAAGCACAATTTAGACAAGGCGCATGGATGCACACAAGCACTGCCCTTGAAGATTCATTTATCCACGTACTAATATATCAACATATCAAGTATCAAGTATTTCAATGCCTCAAAAGGCATACATATGCACTTATAGAGATACATAGTATCACATGCTACATGCATGCATCACATCATGACTCAAATACCATCATGCTCTCACAGCTTTCTCTCTCTCCTATCAAAGCATTTAAGATCAAATATCATGTAATTGGATAAGGAAAGGATAAAACTAAAAAAATGCAGAACCTTCATCAAGGATAGTGCACATGCCTCTAATTGTTGACATATAATACTAAAATTGCTTTAACAATGCAGAACCTTCATCAAGGGTAGTGCTCATGCCTCTAATTGTAAGACATATAATAGTAAAAGTGCTAAAAAAAGAAGGGAATTTGAAACATATGTACATTGGAAATCAATCTAACCAAAAATTGTTCCTGGCTGCGCAGCGGCTGCACCCACTTGTGGCCCCTTGGCTTCTCTAGAGCTGAAGATGAAGTTGACACTATCCATCATGCTGCATCAAAAGAGGAGGGGTAAAGATCTAAGAAAAATGGCGAACATGGCTCATTATTGTGCTTTACAAGGCAGGTTTTGGCCATGGAATAGTTTGAAACAGGTTCACCCATGGGCCTCATAATACGAGACCACACACGGGTCCCACTGCCAGGCCGTAGACTGAAAACCTGGTCTCTTGTCACCTCTGTGTGCTTCATGGTCAACACACTAGCTTTGCCTCCTTTGAGTTGCCGAATTCCGCTGCAAGATGAGGTTCCTAGAGACCTCATTTGTGCACAAACACACACAGTTTCTGGGTTGCTGCAGGGCCCAGCCTTAATATAACAGGGGCTGGGCTTAATATAAGGATTAATCTATGGTATTAGCTGGCTAGCTGCTCAATGAATGAACAACTACAATAAACACAAGTATCACCATGCTCCCTAAACCAATTGAATAATTCCATTGCACTGGATTTCTAGTTCACAAGGCTTGTCCAAATTCTAGTATGCAAGGGCGGGAATTGTTGAGCAATTTGTACCATTCATCCACATCTGCTGCACACCGCTGATAGTGAGCATCATGATCTTCAAATGCAATTATCACTAGGAACAATCAGAAAGATTTTACCCGAACACGAAGGTCAACTTGGACTAACCTAAACAGTCGTACTCACAGTTGGCAGGTTCATCTAGGTCATCTTCTTCTTCGGAAGCCCAGCTTCGCCCCTTTATTTGCCGGCCACTCAAGGATGCCACCTCACTCACGGCATTACAGATGGCATGAGCATGTTCAACACTGTCCATTGTACCTCCACTTGAAGATGGTGAAACAAATCCTGCAATCCATATTAATGTCATTTTGGAGGTGCCATTTACAGCGCATGTTTTAATGGCAATTACAGACAGATCATGATGCCCACATATATATAAGGAGTTGGACGAGGACTTTAATCTTCCATAGTTTGTCCAAAACTTCTTGTGCTTTCACAAGTGCATCACAATTCGCATACATTTCTAGAAATGCATTGCCAACTGCAGCTTGCCAATCTGTCAACAGTCAAAGACTTGCTACAAATCATGCATATTTCCTACTGTGCCCAGGCATTAAATGAGTTGGACAAGAGGACTTGAATCTTCCTCCCAAGACGTCCCAAGCACATGCAACAGATTGTACATCAGAAGAGCAATATTGATGAGAGGTCAATGCAACATTGGCTTTTACTTAGCGTTAATCAAAGTTTAATTAGCAACAATTAATCATGCTCGACAGTCCATGTCACATTGGTATCAGAGCTTTATAGATTCCATACATCATTGACCAATAAAAATGAAGTATCCAGTGCAAGACAAGGTATTGAAACTCCTTAAAATCAGTGGCAAAATGCGATGTGTTTGACGAGAGGGAGCTGAATGTGATTCCACCCACATCATCACCAATATTCAACAAGGTACATGCATCTCAATTGCACACCACCAGTGCGTGAACAACATGAAATTGCAATCCCCAGATCAGTCCTCAAAAGCTTCTAAGTTGATGTTTCGGATCCTACCTTTGAGCTACGGGAACATGACTATTTCAGAAGGTTGATCGAAAAGCAAGGTTTCTCTGAGCCACACCAACACGACTGTTATAGGGGGCTAATGGTCAAACTAGCAGCATTCAAAGACAACTCACAGTGGACATAGAAAGGTGCGAACTGCGTCCCCCCCCCTCCCCCTCCTCTGCGCCTTCCTCCCCCTGCTGCGCGCCTCTCCCGGCCAGCGCCCCCCCCTGGTTGCGCCTCTCCTGCCAGCGCCCCCCCTGTTTGCGCCTCTCTTGCCAGTGCCCCCCTCCCCCCCTGCCTGCGCCTTTCTCACCAGCACGCCCCCGCCCTGCCCGCCCTGCCTGCTCGACCCCCCCCCCCCCCCCCCTGTTTTTCACTCTCCCCCCCGCTGTCCTCTCCGCCCCTTTTGCCTTCTGGTTTTCTTCTTGCCCTCCCCCCCGTTTCCCTTTCCCCTGCAGCTTGCAGCTTGCAGGTCCTTTTCCCCTCCAGGTGTTTTGGGCAGTTTGCAGCTTGCAGGTTTTTTTCGACGTGTTTGGCGTTTATTCTGGTCTGCCCCAGCAGGTGGTCTCCATGGAAGACTCCCCGTCATTCTCAACCAATTCTGGCCCATGCCTGGTCTTGAGCGTCAACAGTTATTACGCACGACAGTCTCTTCTCTCGAGGCGACTTGACTCTGGGTGGGCTTCTCATCTTCTGGGCAACGATTAATGTACTGCTTCATCCTATTTACACAGTCTCTAACACTCTCAGTCTCGCCTTGCTTGAAAGAGTAGATGTTTGCTACCGTGTCATGCTGAATCCCCATCAAGGAAAAAGCAGCAATGAATCTCTCTTCCAAAACTCGTAAAGAAAATTTGTCTGAAGCCTCTAGTGCCTGAAACCAAGCAAGGGTCTTTTCCTCAAGAGTGAGCCCAAATCCTTCAATTTGCGTATGCTTGTCAGTCACTTGCTCAGCTCAAACTGCTTGCCTAAATGCTGCTACATGGTCATATGGATCTCCTGACCCTTCGTACTTCTTTACCAGTTCTAAAGAGTTGATGGCCTTACTTGTCTTGAATAATCATAGGGCCTACGGCCTCTCACTCTCAGTGGTTCCTCTCTTTGGTAAGGTGGTCCATATGCATCCCAAATTGGTGTGGGTCCCCTATTACCTGCCTCACCAACCCCCTCCAAAGATCTTGTTACCCGCATTTCAGGAGGTGCATTTATGGGAGGCCGAGTTGGCTCCTCTACCCTCCAATTGTCACTGGTCTGCAAATTAGTGGGAAGCCGTCCAGCTCGAGGCCTTCTCCAAGATCTTCTACAGGGCAGCCTTATTGGCGAGCCAGGCTGGATCACGGACACTCAGCCTCTAGGTGACAGTTACTATCAGCTAGAGTTCGACTCCCTCAGGCGGCTACTCGAGTGCTGGCTCGGAGCCCCGAGCGTTCCTGGCGCGATGGAGTCACGGCTTTGACCCATCGACTGACCCGCTATCCGGGGCCACGGGCTTTCCAGTCACTATCTGCTTCCCAGGACTCCGAAAGGAGTACCTCCCTTTGCTACCGCTGTAGGGCCAGGAAAAATTTCCAATTGGATCGATTTCCAAGGTACAACCCTGCATTATTAGGCCTTTATGCTTTGTGGTTAAGCCATGAAAGTGTGTGAAGTTCTGCAATGTCCGACCAATTGTGAGCCAATTATTTCAGCTGTTGAATTCTGCATATCAACACGCCATTCAACAACATCTAGAGTGGCTCTTGTACTTGTGAAGTGATTCTACACATGTGAAATGGCATACACCTCCCATGGTTTATGGGTACATATTAAAAAAAAGAATGTTGATGTAACTATGCATGTGACCCTTGATGACTTCCTTCACTATGAGTAACCTGGTATTTGCCTAAAAGGCATCAAACGCTGACATATGGCTAGAATAAACTGTGAACCATCTCTTACGGAAGGCCAAGGCTACTGACGCATGGTAAAAAAACAAGAACTTTTAAAAAAGAAGAGAATGTAATTTGAGCAGATGCAACAACGATCGTTTGGAACGGTTGGAAGGAAGGAGACCCTTGGATTAGGGAGAGACGAAGGGAAGGGAAGGGGAGTATGAAGAGGAGGAAATGAAGGAGAGGAGCAAGGCCTAGAGGGAGAGAAAGGAAAGGCAATTACAAAAAATATCCTTTAAATTTGGGCTTTATTTTGAAGCGCAAATTTTTTCATGCTCAATTTGAAAGGTAAAATGCCTCAAGGAGGATTCTTAAGGTTGATTGCCTGTGTTTAGGCTCCCTCCTTTTAGTCCTCAAGAAGCCCATGTTAAAGCTCTTGAGTCTTGCGCCTCTCGATCCTCCTTGACACTTCCTTCCTCTATCTTGAGGTCCCCTTTGAGTCTATGCATTACCCTACCTCCCATGTCCATTATCACGAGCTATTATGAGTACAATGGCATCGGTGCAAGTTGCGCTTGCTCTGGTGGTGGTGTCCTCTGGTCATATTTACCTTGTTGTTGGCTATTCGATTTCGCTAGTTAATAGTTGTTGCGGAGGAATCTCGTTAGAACTTGGATGTATAGTGGGACAAGGCTACATATGATTATGTGAGATTGAAGGAGTAGAAAATTGCCACGTTGAAGAGAGTGCTTGGCTAATTGGGACACCAGTGGTGAGCTTTGTGTAGTGCTCGACGATCATGGCCAAGCCGCTATGGCAAAGAAAAGGATGGGAGCTCAATTGCCATTGCCACAATGGCACACTTGTCTCTTCATGTGTAGAGCATGTGGCACGATAGAGATTGTTCACACGGTTCCTGATGGCAACCCCCCATACGAACTATGCAAGACACGTGTGTGTGTGGGGGATGAAAACTCAAAATTGGCCAGGTATCGATGGGCAACACGCGATTAAATGAGGGATCAGGAGGGCCGCAGTCATGGTTTTTTGTGCAAATTTATGAATATTTGAACATCGTTTTTGGGTAGAGAAGGGTAGCTATCGGCCCACAAGTTTTCAAGTCTTCTGAGGTTAAAGATATATAGGGTTTATTATTGCAGTGGAAACAATTGTTTCAAGTCCGACCAAATCTGATATCCTAGATTCAAGTGTGATACCTCGACCATCGTGCCCAACTATTTAATTTCTTATTGCCACCATCCACCCAACGCATACAGCATACCCTTAGTAAGACTCGCTTCAAAAACGTCCGAATAGACGTTCAAGCCATTAACGTGGCATTATTAACATGGCATTTACTAACATGGATGTCCATCGAAAAAACGATTCACATGACCTCGGAACGGACGCATATGATGTCCTCTCCGCCAAATAGATATTGTGTCCGAGAGGACAAGGTCACCCATGAGATAAAATTGCAGAATTTCAGGCTCGAACCACTTACAGAATCTATTGCTCTAACCACAAGACCATCCAAACTCATATGAAGAAACATATCGACAAGATTCAAAAATAGCAAATCAAATAGCGGACACAATGACCACACAGCCTGCGCCAGTTTTTGAAGCCCCCTATTTACATTAATGTGCCAAGTAGAATGAATGCCATATGCACTAGGGGCCCTGTCCTTCACGTGTGCTCACTAAACCTCTGCATTACGTCTAAATCCAAGTGGCCAACCGCCAACAGGCAACAGATGAGGTGTGCCGTGCTAGTCGTCATCCTGTAGTTTTATTTTGCCCCTCATTCAAGGCATCGTTAGCGCTTGGCCATCACCTTGTTTCACTAACAACTATCGCAGCCTATCTCTGCTGCATATCGTAGTCCTAGCAATGAGTCTTATTAGAATGCCAAGCTCAATCCAAACAACCATCCATAGAATGAACGCAATAGAGTCTTGGAGATTCTATCAGAATGTCAAGCACAATTCAGACAAGGCGCATGGATGCACACAAGCACTGCCCTTGAAGATTCATTTATCCACATACTAATATATCAACATATCAAGTATTTCAATGCCTTCAAAGTTTAATTAGCAACAATTAATCATGCTCGACAGTCCATGTCACATTGGTATCAAAGCTTTATAGATTCCATACATCATTGACCAATAAAAATGAAGTATCCAGTGCAAGACAAGGTATTGAAACTCCTTAAAATCAGTGGCAAAATGCAATGTGTTTGACGAGAGGGAGCTGAATGTGATTTCATCCACATCATCACCAATATTCAACAAGGTACATGCATCTCAATTGCACACCACCAGTGCGTGAACAACATGAAATTGCAATCCCCAGATCAGTCCTTAAAAGCTTCTAAGTTGATGTTTCGGATCCTACCTTTGAGCTACGGGAACATGACTATTTCAGAAGGTTCATCGAAAAGCAAGGTTTCCCTGAGCCACACCAACACGACTATTATAGGGGGCTAATGGTCAAACTAGCAGCATTCAAAGACAACTCACAGTGGACATAGAAAGGTGCGAACTGCATCCCCCCCCCCTCCCCCTCCTCTGCGCCTTCCTCCCCCTGCTGCGCACCTCTCCCGGCCAGCGGCCCCCCCCCTGGTTGCGCCTCTCTTGCAAGCGCCCCCCCTGTTTGCGCCTCTCTTGCCAGTGCCCCCCTCCCCCCCTGCCTGCGCCTTTCTCACCAGCACGCCCCCGCCCTACCCGCCCTGCCTGCTCGACCCCCCCCCCCTTGTTTTTCACTCTCCCCCCCGCTGTCCTCTCCACCCCTTTTGCCTTCTGGTTTTCTTCTTGCCCTCCCCCCCGTTTTCCTTTCCCCTGCAGCTTGCAGCTTGCAGGTTCTTTTCCCCTCCAGGTGTTTTGGGCAGTTTGCAGCTTGCAGGTTTTTTTCGACGTGTTTGGCGTTTATTCTGGTCTGCCCCAGCAGGTGGTCTCCATGGAAGACTCCCCGTCATTCTCAACCGATTCTGGCCCATGCCTGGCCTTGAGCGTCAACAGTTATTACGCACGACAGTCTCTTCTCTCAAGGCGACTTCACTGGTCTGCAAATTAGTGGGAAGCCGTCCAGCTCGAGGCCTTCTCCAGGATCTTCTACAGGGCAGCCTTATTGGCGAGCCAGGCTGGATCACGGACACTCAGCCTCTAGGTGACAGTTACTATCAGCTAGAGTTCGACTCCCTCAGGCGGCTACTCGAGTGCTGGCTCGGAGCCCCGAGCGTTCCTGGCGCAATGGAGTCACGGCTTTGACCCATCGACTGACCCGCTATCCGGGGCCACGGGCTTTCCAGTCACTATCTGCTTCCCAGGACTCCGAAAGGAGTACCTCCCTTTGCTACCGCTGTACAGCCAGGAAAAATTTCCAATTGGATCGATTTCCAAGGTATAACCCTGCATTATTAGGCCTTGTGGTTAAGCCATGAAAGTGTGTGAAGTTCTGCAATGTCCGACCAATTGTGAGCCAATTGTGAGCCAATTATTTCAGCTGTTGAATTCTGCATATCAACACGCCATTCAACAACATCTAGAGTGGCTCTTGTACTTGTGAAGTGATTCTACACATGTGAAATGGCATACACCTCCCATGGTTTATGGGTACATATTAAAAAAAAGAATGTTGATGTAACTATGCATGTGACCCTTGATGACTTCCTTCACTATGAGTAACCTGGTATTTGCCTAAAAGGCATCAAACGCTGACATATGGCTAGAATAAACTGTGAACCATCTCTTACGGAAGGCCAAGGCTACTGACGCATGGTAAAAAAACAAGAACTTTTAACAAAGAAGAGAATGTAATTTGAGCAGATGCAACAACGATCGTTTGGAACGGTTGGAAGGAAGGAGACCCTTGGATGGTAAATATGGCACAAAGTCGAGTGCTAATGCAGAGATAGATTTCCTATTTAGGCATGGCTAATCAGAATGTAGATGCTACTTCTCTTGGAATGACAGGCTAATGCAATGTGATAATGTATGGAAAGAATGGCACGTTCGATGCAATAAGTCGGACAATTGCATGTGCTATCTTGAACATTAAGAGCTGAGGTAGATGAGCGACCAAAGAATTTGCAATAACTCTGTGTGTGTCTCTGTGTGTGTGAGATATATATATATATATATATATATATATAGAGAGAGAGAGAGAGAGAGAAGAGATAAGAGGAAGACAGAGAAAGAAAGAAAGAGAGAAAGAAAGTTATATTTACGTCTTACTAAAAGGCCCGATGGGCCTATGAGACAAAAGATGAGTACAAGTATCCATGGAATATCATCCTCATGGAAAACTGGAAAGGAAATATGAAACAAAAATGAAGCTGAAACTGGAAACCTAGTAACTGAAGATGAGTCCTAGGTAAGAGATAAATGCAGTATGCTGTACAGTATACAAGAATGAACAATGCATGCCGGGATAGCTTGCTTTTGCACATTTATGCAGATGATATAACCCATCCTTATGTGGTCAAGCAAGCCAAGCTCAAGTGGCAGACTCTACAAATAGGCATCTGGGATGCTCTGGAGCGCTTTTGCCCTAGGTCCGACTGCCACTAATCGCCCTCCAAACCGGCGCCGAAGTTCTCACGAGCACGGGAAAGCAGCCCCTACAAGTCTTCACCATCCGGATTGTTTCCGGGAACATCTGAGGTCTTGGAGGAGCCCGCATCTATCGTCAGCGTGGCCTCATTCCTCAAGGGCTTCAGAGAGCAGTTTTGGATGGGACATCCTGTTTCTCTAGGAACATCACCTCCCGACAGGCAAAGCGAGATGTTGCGGGAAGATTCTCCCGAGTAGGAGCCACATGTTTTGGTCTGCAGCTTTTGGCCCCTTGGGCAATCAGGAGAGAGTGTGCATCTCGATCAGCTTCCAGATTTGATCGACTCTGGCACTCCTCCTTGGATGAGCTCAGTGGATCATTCTTAGAGTTGGGGACTCTTGCATTGGTTTCCTCAACTTTTATGCCCCTTTGATTGCTTCTAAAACCAAGTGCAACGCTGAAGAATCGCTTGTGGGAGTTGTCATGGAAATGAAGATACTTTAGTACCTATGGAAGTCTCAATTCAAATTATTATGTAATGTACATAAGAATCATTTGTGAGAGCCAAACAGCTCAAGGGAGATCTCTATGAGGTATCTCACGGCCATACCTCTGGGGATCCACTGAAAAACCTCAACTGGACACCAAGTCGGAGTGGTCGTAGTGGCCACCTTGAAACCTGTCACGTAGGCTGTAACGCCTGTGTCCGACGGCGGCAGACCGGATGGCCAAGGACGTGGCCAACCGGGGTTCAATGGGAGAGGACGCCCATGCGGAGTCATGGGCGGCCAGGCTAGTGTGGACACGGCAGGCCACACACTATATAGCCTGGGGGATGAGGGGCAATCCTCATTCTTCCTCTATGGTTGGGTGGTGAGCCAAAGGCCGTCCCCTGCTGTGGTAGCGCCCGTAGCGGCGTTACGGGTATCTAACACTGGTATCAGAGCGTCGGTTCGATTGGGTCGTCAGGGTCCGCGCGTGACCGGGGGACCGGAGCCCACTGAATGGTTTTCAACCATTCAAAATCTCATCCTTATCTCCACAATGGAGTGTGTGGAGGGAGGCAGCCATAATTGAAAGGAAGAACTCTCTCTCTCTCTCTCACTCTCTCTCTCCATCGCACACAACAAAGCGAATTGCAAGTAAGCATTTCGTTTTTTTCCTGCTTTGAAGCTTGTCTGTGAAAAATGGTGGAGAGACTGTAACATGAGTGCCGCTGGAGCCTACATTGTGCAGAGGGGGGGGGGGGGGGGGGGAAGAATGCTGCTGTGGGCATTGGCCTACGTTGTGCAGCATAGTAGCGCAGGCTTAAACCTACGCTGAACAAAGGAAGGCGTCATGCTAGACCACCGCGCACGTCGTATGTCGTGCTGTCAAAACGATGCACGCTGGTCTCCGTTAGCCGCCAAGGAGAAGCTTGCTGTGAAGGACCCTCTGTTTGGGGGGGGCGAAGAGAAGCTCAGGCGGCCAGGAAAAGCTCAGGCAGCCAGGCCATACCCGGCCAGCCAGGCCAGCACAGCCAGCGCGGCCAGCGTGGTGAGCCAAGCGGCGGCGACAGCCAGCCAGCCAAGCCAGCGTAGCAGGCGGCCACCAGAGGAGAAAAAAAAATATTTATTTTTTTAATATTTTAATTATTCATTTTTAATAAAATTAAAAATGAAAGTAAATTCAACGGATCCTCTCTCTCGGCTGGGGAGGGATAATCCTGGCAAGGGATAATCCGAGTGTTTCAGGCAGAGCCTCCCGAGCAAATTAATTTTTGTTATGAGTTGCAGGCATTTTTTCTCTTGGATCGGAGCATTTTTTTTGAGTTGCAGGCATTTTTTTCTCTTGGATCGGAGCATCCCAGAATGGCGACGCTTGTAGAGGCTCGCAGCGCAACACAAATCGACAAGCGACCGTAAAGGGGGGTGACTATTCTCTCTCCACCACTGCTCATTTTATTAGAGTTTTTTTTGTAATTTCCGAGTTCTCTCATTGTTTTTTGCAAGAATTAAAGATGTCTGCTAGGCGTAGTGTGTCCCCACCGCCTTCTACTTCTCTAGGGTTTTCAGGTCTCTTGTCCTCGGTCGCGGGTTTGACCCCGATCGAATTGTCAGGCCGTACACGCCCGACCATTGTCCGGTCCGGAGTGCGCACATCGATCACGCGTGATCCGCCAGCGCCCTCCTCGTCTATTGATCCCGCCTTAGGACCCAGCGAGCCCGCAACGGCCGCATTGGCAGATGACCCCTTTCTGGCCGATGAGCCAGAAGACATGAACACCGACGTCACCGAGGGAACCGAGAAGGACCTCTTCGATTATGACGACGACGATTATGACCTATTGGACCCTGCCGACGTCCTGACAGAGACGGAGCTCTCTAGTGGACTTTTTAAATATCTTAATGCCAAACTAAACAATATGGGTAAAGTCCAGGCTGACTTAGTCACGATGCTACATAGCATCTCCACACGGTTAGATGCACTAACAGCCGCCTCGGCTAGTACTCCGACTCCTCGTGGTAGCCGAGCTCCTGCGGCACGGGTGAGTGTAGCCTCGCCAGTGGTTGCAGGAGTACAGGCTGATGCGTCTGCGGGGCCGTCCGTAGCGACAGCTTCGTCGTTATTAAAAGACTTAAAGCCGCCTAGTTTTGGTGGCGAGGAGAAGGAGAGAAACAAGGACTCGGTCAATATGTTTCTAGCAAAATGGTCAGATTTGCACGCGCTGCGACAGCAGCCTAGCCGTATACAGCCCGTAGAGGCTAGCCTCTCATTAACCGGCAAAGCGTACAAGTGGTGGATGAGTTTGACAACTCATCCTGCCACTTGGACGGAGTTTGAAACGATGTTTCAAAAAGAGTTTTTGCCTGTTAATGAGGCAGAGAGAAGCTGGAAGTTATGGAACAAGTGCTCGATGGAGAACCAGTCCCTAACTCAGTACATCTCAGACTATAGGGAGATAGTACTCAAGCTAAAGGGAATCGATGCATTCCAGACATTGCGAGGCTTTAAAAGAGGCCTCAAAGATGATTACCTTGAGTACGTAGAGCCCTTACAGCCTAAAGACTTAGCAGAGGCAATTAAGTATGCGAGAATATTTGATGACATCAAGCACCGTAGTGCGCGTGGTGGTTCTAGTAGGGCCGAGGGTAGTGAAAAGAGAAGGTCAGGTCTTAAAAGAAAAGGGTTCCGCAGTGATAAACAAGGGGATAGGACGGACCAAGAAGGACAGGGCGGTCATTGGTCTAAAAAACCGCAACCATCCAAGAAGAAAAGAGACATCGGAATCCAAAAGAAAGAGCAGTATATTAAAGCGCGAAAGGAAAATCGCTGCTTTAATTGCAATGATGTAGGGCACACGAAGGCTGAGTGTCCAAACCTAAAGCCAACACGAGGGCAACGAGCCTAAAAAAGATGGTAAATCCTCTAGGCAGTTGCATACAGTGCAGAGACTCCCTCTCAGTTCCGCAGAGTTCAGAGAGGTGACAGTGTGTCATTGTGATGAGCATCACGCTTGTTCAATGACACCAGCGATGTGGCAGCCTACTGTAGGTCCGCATGACATGGTGCGCATGTATGGCACCATAGGTAGCCGTAGAGTCACAGTTTTTATTGATGATGGAGCTAGTCACAACTTCTTGAACTACTCGTTAGTCAAGAAGTTGGGGTTGACTGAGACCCGGAGTGATCATGAGTATACTGTTGGCCTAGCCAACGGATATGACAAAATGGTATGGAATACCGTAGTATTGGGGGTCCCATTATCTATGCAGGACTACGAGGCTCCGCTTGACTTTCAGGTCATGCACTTAGCCAGAGCAGACGTACATCTAGGCAGAGAGTGACTGTATGGCTTGGGCCCTAGTCTAGCTCGGAATTACTTACATAATACGCTATGTTTTGAGCATGGAGGTAGAGTCATTACCTTGCAGGGCAACCGTACTATCCCAGCCACACCACTTATTTCCTCCATGGAGCTGTGTACAGCGGTCCGCAGAGACCAGATAGCAGAGATATATGCTTGTTACCCTCTTTTGAATTCTGTTTCCGTAGATGAAACAATAATTGATGTTTGCGTAGACAAACAAGGAAAACAAAATGGCCTTGGACGAGACCCACTGTTTGAAAACCCTGTTTGGCATGCATGTGATTCAAACAAGAAAAAATCCAAGGTGAAAGAGACATTAAAGAAAAAGTACGTAGATACTTTAACGAATTTATTAGAGGAATTTTAGGATGTTTTTCCTGATGATTTACCATATGGTTTACCACCATCTAGAGAAGTAGACCATGGCATCGAAGTTATGCCAGGATCAAAACGTATAAGCAAACCTGCTTATAGATTAAGCCACTCCGAGGCACAGGAGGTGGAAAAACAATTAACGGAATATTTGAACAAAGGCTTTATTCGGCCTAGTTCAAGTCCATGGGCATCGCCTATTCTTCTAGTAAAGAAGAAAGACGGATCTATGCGGATGTGCATAGACTATAGGGCTCTTAATCAGATAACGATTAAGAACAAGTATCCAATGCCACGCATGGATGAGTTGTTTGATCAACTCTATGGATCGAGATACTTTACAAAAATAGACCTGAGATCAGGATATCATCAGGTTAGAATTAAACAAGAAGATGTTGCGAAGACAGCATTTAGGACCCATTTCGGGCATTTTGAGTTTTTGGTTATGCCATTTGGGCTAACCAATGCTCCAGCGACGTTTATGACGTTGATGGACAGTATTTTACGTCCATATCTGGGAAAATTCGTAGTAGTTTTCCTAGATGATATTCTTGTGTACAGTAAGACACAAAAAGAACACATAGAGCATTTGCGTCTCGTGTTCGACTGGTTGCAAGAGCACAAACTATTTGCAAAGAAAAGCAAATGTGAATTTTTTGAAACAGAAATTCACTACCTTGGCCATATTATATCCGCTGATGGTACGCGGATGGAGCCAAAAAAAGTAGAGGCTATTCTTAAATGGCCAGCGCCGAAGAATCTCGAGGAACTGCAGATTTTTCTTGGCATGTCGGGGTTCTACCGACAGTATGTGAAGGACTACGCGAAGATCGCAGTCCCGTTGAGACTGACCAGTTACGGTCAAAAACTAAAAACATTAGTTGGGGGGAATCTCAATAGAAGAGCTTTGATAAGCTCAAGGTGACGGTAGCAGCTGCACCTGTTTTGACTATTGTTGATCCAAATGAGCCGTTTGTTTTGGAAACAGACGCTAGTAATGAGGCCATTGGGGCCATACTTATGCAAAGGGGACGCCCAATTGCATTTGAGAGTAAAAAGTTAGATCGTGCGTAGCGTAACTACTCGGCTTATGAGCGAGAGTTACTAGCGATAGTTCATGCACTGAAAAAGTGGAGACACTATTTATGTGGTGCTACTTTTGAGGTCCGGACAGACCATGAAAGTCTGAAATGGCTTTCAAGTCAAAATGAACTGAAGGGTAGAAAAGCTCAGTGGGCGGAGATTCTACAGGAGTTTGACCTTCAGATACGTTACCAGAAAGGTAAGTATAACGTGGTGGCAGATGCACTTAGTCGCATGCCACAGATTAATGAACTTAGTTTCACAGTCTTCAAGAATGATTTCTTGGAGTCACTACGTGGTTTATGTGAGCATGATCCATCTTTTGCAGAGGTCTGGCGCGCTGTACGCGTACACTTCTTCACAGACGCGACCACCTCCCTCGTTGGCACACGGATTGCTAGTCCGGAGAGACTGGCCGAAGGTGCAACGGGAAGGGAAGTGAGAGTTAGTTCGGAGAGACTAGCTGTGTCTTTTGGGTATAGTTTGGAGCCGGAGAGCTCTGACGTAGGCCCTTCATCACCTTTGACTGCCACGGCTTCAAAGGGGAGTGATAAACTTCGTCGAGGGGAGAAATATACTAATTACTCCATTGACGACGGGTACTTACTTTACAAGGGTAGAGTATGTGTACCAATTATTGGTGACTTTCGGGTCCAAATTCTTAAAGAAAGTCATGATAGTCCAAGTGCAGGTCATCCAGGGATTCAAAAGACCTATGCACTAGTAAAAAGATAGTTTTATTGGCCTAGTTTGTTTAAGGACGTCCAGACTTATGTGCTGAAATGCAGTAAGTGCCAGGTCAATAAACATGAACGTCTTAAGGTTGGAGGACTACTCCATCCGCTGGAGATTCCTCAAGAGCAATGGGAAAGCATTTCCATGGATTTCATCACCGGTTTACCCAAGACGAGTCGAGGGAATGACTCGGTGTGGGTGGTAGTGGACAGGTTAACTAAAATGGCAAAGTTTATCGCCACGAAGAAAACTGTTAAAACGCCAGAGTTGGCAAAACTCTTTATTGAACATCTCTACAAGCTATATGGCCTCCCTGCAGATATAGTGTCGGATAGAGATAGAAAGTTCAACAGTCATTTTTGGAGGGAAGTCTTCAAAAAATTGGATACTACTCTGAGTATGAGTATGGCAGATCATTCGGAGTCTAATGGTCAAACTGAAAGAGTTAACCAAATTCTAGAGGATATGTTGCGTTCTTATGTTAGTAAGAAGCAATCTAATTGGGAAGAGTACTTGCCCTTATTGGAGTTTGCCTATAAAAGCTCCAAACACTCAGCGACTTGATTTACACTATTCATGTTACTGTATGGATTCCAGCCAAGATCTCCGATGGCTGTAGACCTAGAAAACGAGAAGATTCAATCTGTCAAGGATTTCCTTGAAGATATGAATGATATGCTCAGAGCCGCACGTGAGAGCATTCATAGCGCTTAGGATCGCGCTAAAACTTATGCGGATAAAGGACATAGAAAAGTGACCTTTGCAGAAGGTGACTTTGTATTCCTCAAGGTTCCTGCGCAGTCAGAAACCATGAAAACGGGTAAGTGTGATAAACTTTCTCCGCGATATTGTGGTCCTTTTAAAATCCTTAAGAAGATTAGGGACGTAGCATATAAACTTGAGTTACCGGAGAGTTCTCAAGTCCATCCTGTCTTCCATGTCAGTAAACCGAAGAAATCAGTTCACGGGTTAGAGAACGCAGTTTCTCCAGAGATTTTGGTGGACTTGATAGAACCACCAAAGATACCACATGAACCTGAAAAGATTCTAGAGTATCGTGACAGACAAACCCGACATAAAGTGTACCAGGAGGTACTTGTTAAATGGACAGATAGGAGCTACTTGGGAACGCCGTAGTGCAATTTCCAAGAGGTTTCCCCAGTTTGTTTTCGAGGACAAAAACTCTTCTTAAGGGGGGGGTAATGTCACGTAGGGTGTAACGCCTGTGTGACCGACGGCAGACCGGATGGCCAAGGACGTGGCCATCCAGGGTTCAATGGGAGAGGACGCCCATGCGGAGTCATGGACAGCCACGCTAGTGTGGACGGCAGGCCACACACTATATAGCCTGGGGCATGAGGGGCAATCCTCATTCTTCCTCTATGGCTGGGTGGTGAGCTAGAGGTCGTCCCCTCCTGTGTAACGCCCGTAGTGATGTTACGATAATCTAACAAAACCACAGGACTTGTATCAGTTAAGAAAGCCTCGGAAGCATATGCATAGATATTTAATTAAAAGAAAAGAGAAATTTTTTATAAACTTATTTTTATGCGAAAAGAAAAATTTTCATGATAATTGAGATCCAAGTAATTAAATGATAAAAGAGAAATTTTTGGTATATTAAAATAATGGATTCTTTTATTTAATTTAAAGAAGAATTTTAAACAAATTTATTTTATGTATAAGAAATTTTTAAGTGATAAAAGAGCACTTCTTATGATATTCAAAATTCAATCATTTAAATATAAAAAGAAAAAATTTAAGCATATTAAAAAAATAGATATTTGTATTTAATTAAAAAAAGAATTTTTATGGTATTTTAAGTAGAGAAAAGTTTAAATTAAATTTTGGTGACAAAAGAGAAATTTTCACCATAATTTCACCTAGAAAATTAAGGTTGATAATAAAATTGGTAGAAAGAATATTCTTACATATTTTATGTGGATAAATCACTAAATTGATATTTACCCAAAATCATATTAATGAAAGAAGAGTATTTTTATAAAAACTTGATATTCTCGTATAGAACCATTTCTTAATTTATTATGGTTAGGAAGTAATGAAATTCATAAAGTCAGAATTTTTCTTATAGTTAGAAGTACAGTAGATGTTTATCTGGAGAAAATCTTTCGGAATAAAAAATAAAAGTAAACCGAATAATTTTGGTTAAACCATGACTGTAAGAATGGTGGCCAATAAACTACTTGCCCATCTCTCGATCTGAATCAAGCAAAAATCTCGTGATCAATTCCAATTCTTGATACAAAGAATAGACTACCGCTGAATTAGCGTAGTTTTTTCTTAACTGAAATCACGAAGAATCTAGTTGAAAATTCAGTCAAATGATGGGTAGATTACCTTGATGAGAGATCAATGACTCTCATCAAGAAAATATGGATTAAGAAAAAAGAGTTTTGTGAAACCAATCTCCTACTGGGAATTCTACTTGCGTAGAACCTCTGTTTTTTTTTTAAGGACTGTTTTACGTCAGAATGATGGAGGAAGCATTTGGTATGTGTTTAACTAAGAAGAGACTCGTTGCAACAGGTGGCGGGGAGTCGTCGAGGGATGTCGCTCGCGACAAATCTTACCGAGGTCTTGACCAACCTCATATGATTAAAATGGTGCGCTTTCGGTACAATAGGCGAGGATCGAAGAAACGGTCCCTGAGTGAAGTGCTAGGACACCTAAGTAGGATCCTAGAGGATTCTGACTAGGTGATGCACTGGCTCGCGGTTGCTAGGACACCCATGCGTACTCGAGGAAGATACGGATGAACTGAAAAGAATTACTTTTGTGAATTGAATTTTGATATTGGATCTCGTTGGTTGTCTAGCTGGTCTTCAACGGAGAGTCCAGATGATAAATCTTTGTAAAACAACTGACTCAATATTTTGAAGGATTATGATCAGTAATACTATGATTTCATTGAAAGATTTTTTTAAAGCCAACCACCTGAATCTGTTAAAATGGCAATTTCATATTGGTATGACTACTTTAAATTTTACTTGAACCGCCGGTTAGGGAGCATGGGAACTCTTTTCCTCGGTACCCGGGTAAAATATAACCAAATTTTTATGAAGGAAACCCACGAATACAATGGCGGTTGGCTCACCCATGGGTCGGTTCGGGTTAGGCTGAATCGGGGGATTCATGCATACAAATAGTTACGATTAAGTTACGTTAGTTAGATTAAGTCTTAGGAAGACCCTTGTTCTGTGTGGGAAGGAATCAGGGACTGTGCATCGCTAAAGGAGGAAAAAAGCAGTGATTCTGTGGACTAAGTGCAAGTCTCTTCCGTGATCTGACTATGTGACTTTCGAGTTCGGTTGGATTAGTTTGGTTAGTTAAGACCTTGACTCGTTAGATCAATTCTCCCGTTAGATGATTTTCCTGGTGGAATCGCATGTGCCTTCAGGGTGAGGGAAGTTTTTTCGAGCTCAGTTTCGGAGGACCCACCGGGCTAGTCTCTTGTCCGGATATCTTGGGCGAGGCCCCGAGTGTGGATCGTTGTCCCGCACGAGAGACTGACGCTGCTTCCATTGCCAGGGTCCTCGGAGGGGGCATCACGGAGGGGGCGAGGATCTCAGAGCTCGTGTTAGAGCTTTGTTGAAAGCTAATAGGAAAAAATGAATTCTTATAAGAAATTTATAATAAAAACTCAAAAAGAGCATTTACATATTGTAATTTCATTCTTTAAGCTTCATTAATAAAAATTTTTAATCAAAGAATTTAGTTTTATAGATGGAAGTTCTATGCTTATCCAGTATTCCCGATCTCACACAGTTCACAAGATATGATTGCTTTCGTCTTCGAGCATATTATCTCTTCCGCTACTACAACTCGAACGAGCCGAGCCAGACTCGCAAGCCATTTCGAGGATTTATATTTCTCAGACCAGCGAAGAGATGGTAGCACAAGTGGTTTGCAGGGCAGTACGTCCACGCCTCTTGTGACCAGCACGTGATGCTGTGGAAAAATATCTCGTTAGCCATGATTCTGATGAGACTAAAAGTGATTCATGGTGTTATTTTATATGAACCTCGCCTCGAGATTTCAGACTTTCCTACCATATCTACAAACTTCTTAGCTGCTTTATTCCAAAAAGGATAAGATAGCTCCCTTAGCAGTGAGAGAACGTTTGTATCGGGGCATGTCTGTAGCCCCAGTATCGCTGTCTTATACATTTCTTGAGAAGATTTTGACTTTGTGAAGTTGAGATACTATATGTATATATTGTAACCTTTATATAAATAAAGAAATGTTTTGTGAAAAAATTCTCTATTATATAAGTGATTGTTTATTATATGACGAATTGAAGAAGCAAGATTTATTACTCAGACATTCGTCACATATCTCCAATAAGATCGTTTATCTTGTTTAAGTAATTATTTTCCGAACCTCTTAAGTCTTAGGATCTTGTTGACGAAATCAAAATAAAAATTTAATAATGTATCATTTTTGAAAGAATTATGAGGCGAGTAAATTGTGGCCGACAACCAGATCCTCTCACTGATTGTGGAAGAGCTTGACCCCGACGTTCGCAAGGCTCTTCTCAGAACTCAGCCAGGACCCTTCAAAGGTGAAGGAGAGAACTTGGGCGAGACTGCGGAGAAGTGGGTTAAAGCCATGGAGGAATATTTTGATGTCACCGGATACAACGAGAGGAGCAAAATGGCTCTCGCTAGGCTGAAGATTGTGGAAACAGCCAAGGTAGCATGGAGAAACCATTGCGACACTAACCATCTGGATAGGAATTCCCAATCCTGGAATGATCTCAAAGCTTATCTAAGGAAGAGATTTTATCCCCCCAAATTTTTAGAAATAAAGATGAATGAATTCTTAGAGCTTAACCAAGGGTGCAAAACTATTGAGGAATATCATCAGGCATTTGCTCTTCTCCTCAATTACTCACCACCGCGCTAGACGAAGAGCAACTTATGGCCAGGTTCATTTGGGGAATAAATGAACCTTTAGACATCCTGGCCAAGAATGCCAAGCCAGTTTCCATGGCTAAAGCTGTACGAATGGTGAAGGACTTCGCCAAAGCCTTCATCGTCAAAGTCCCGCCAAAGCCAGCTCCCTCATCCCCTTAAAGAAATTCCAGACATCGAGAAGTTCTTCCAACTTTCCGCCTCCAAAGAGACACCAAGGTCCCAACCAGAATCTGGAGTCCGGAAGTTTCAAGAATGAAGTAAGGCCTTTTCCTTGAAGCTCTTTCTTAGGAACTCCGACTCTTTCAAGAATGTAGAGGGAAGAGCTTCGAAGTGAGAAGAGGTGCTTCGGATGTCACGGGTTTGGGCACCAGATCAAAAATTGCCCATCTCTTTCTATGGACCAAGGAAGCCACGGTCCCAAAGTTCAGAGACAGACTCCTTCGTATGGATTTGCACGGAGTCTCTTGAGGGCCTGGGAACACCTTAGGCCGGCACTTTTTCAGTCACCTTCCTCGATCGATGAGGACAGTCCACTAGTGTGGAACCTCCTCCTTCTCACTCCCAACGGACACATGATGGGAGCACGGCCGCATCTTTCTGGGGGCCTTTGAGCACCAGCCCAGCTTCTTCCCTCAACAAGTGGTTCTCCTTCCACAACAGCTTCCCTCCATGGATTCAAGGTTTGACAGGGAGAGAGATGATGTGGGCAGACATCCAATCAGCCATCCCACAGGACTCCTGTCCCGGATCCCCTGCCTTCCCAGTGGCTTATGGCCTTCACTCGACACAGGATCTTGCTAGCGGTCTCCGAAGTGGGCGAGAGGACTATGCTCCTTTCTTTCTCGGTAGTAGGGGAGGCTCGCAGGATGCAAAGAGTCGCCTCGTCTCTGGAGTACCAGTGCTGCTTTCTTCAGAGGGTGACAGTCATCGGTTTTCATGGGCATCAGTGGCATGTTAACCATCCCCCTAGTGTAGTAGAGGCGAAGGACACGAGGACACCTGGACACTTTGGACTTGGGCGCGGCACCCCCTTCGCCGGTTGCGATGGGACCCAAGGGAGTGGTTTTGGAGGGACCCCTCGACCGCCCCAGCATCCCATTCTTTCAGTACTCCACACGGCTGGGGAGAAGAATTCAGTCTCAAAGGATTGACAACTTTCCTATGGCTTGCGCTGCACAACGGACTGGCAATTGGAACTTGGCTGGCCCACAGTAGGCATCCTCCTGACTATCCCTGGTGCAGTTTCAGCGAGAAGACTCAACACCATTGTCTAAGGGATTGCCTAGAGGCCTAGCAGGCTTACCAAAGAGCTCTGAGGATGGTCTTGGTGGGTACTTCTGACACCTTGACCGTCACTTGGGGTGCAGTTGCATGGGCAACATCTAGCGGCACGGCACGTAGTAGGATTGGGCTAGGAGCACAGCACTTCAGCTCTCTGAGGAAGCTCTCTCCAAATAATTTCTACCCCGGATTTCTCCTCAACGGTTTGGAACCCTTAAGATGTGAGCATTGCAAGTTGCCTCATTGCTTGGCACATTTAGCGGGGATGCTGCAGGGAGGCCATGGAGTAGTGGCCCACTCCCCTTGTAGAGGCGGTCCGAGCAGTTTGGCTAGAAATCATCCACACCCTTCATGGTCACTGGGAGCGACTTTAGAGAGATTTAGACAGCATGGAGAAGCGCTGCAAGACATTTTTCCGGATCTGGCACCCCGGTCCCTTCTTCTCTCGCGAGACGAAGGGCAAGGGCATTCTTTGGTATTATAGGCCTTCCGTTTGCCCCCCGCCCCCGCCGCCCCCTCCCCGCCCTTCCCAACTCGTTGTACGAGAGGTAGCTATTAGAGAGGGAGCTCACAGGCTATGGAGGCTCATAGATTGAAACCATGGCTTATGGTGATAAAGCAGTCGCAGTGAGATAGAGAGAGATAGTGAGAATTAGAGAGAGAGACTATTGAGCAAGTACACGACTCAATGATAATGATGTCGATTGATTTCTTCACATGAGTACAATACTTTTATAGATTCCAAGGTACAACTCCTGACATCATTGCTTATGTCACATCACATAAATATTTAGATATTATTGTGACCCCTCTAAGAGGTGGTTCACACACAAGTGTTCGCACCTCATTTAGAGTCGGTTCACATACACATGCACAGGTAAGACCTTGATTCCCAACAATCCTCCCCTCAAGGGATTACTCCATAATGTGTCAAAGATGAATCTAGGCACATGGTTGCCGGTTTTCTTAGACAAGGATAAATCACATGGCTCTAGTTTCACAAACCTATGGGATCCGATGGATAGAGTACACATAGGATCAGGTCACAAACTCACACACTAAACCAAGTATATGCCAATATTTGACCAACCAAGAGATATGACCAATCCAACAAAACCCCCTCAAGGACTATCTCTCCTACTATTGTGTGCAAGGGTGTCACTTGGGTAGGGACCTTCCTCAAGAGATATCTCTCCTCACCTGTGTCATGAGTTTTTCTCAAAATGGTGAGTGGCCCTACATGAGAAGGTCAACCAAGGAAGAAGAACCACAAACTCATATTCATAGCACGACTCATATTTGAATAGTACACAACACATAACTACACAACACATAACTGAACACAACACAACACACAACTTGGATTTTAATAAGCCGGAACATATTCACAAACACAACACACTTATTTTCTCACTTGTCTTGGCAAGTTCGAGAGCCCAAGCTGACTACCCACACTTCACATGACATTGCGTACTCATATAGGCCGCAGATACACATGACATTGCGTATTCATATAGGCCGCAGATACAAAACATGTAGCATTTTTTTGCACAAATTTGTGGAATCCATGATATGCTTTGATTTGGGAAGGTCTTAAAAAGGAATGTACCACTGCCAGTGTCTAGTCCCGCACAGATGAAGCCCAGAATTTAGGGTTTTCAAAAAATTAGGGTTTTTTAATTTGATGATACAAGGGGCTATAGTAATGCTTCAATGCTTGTAATGCATCATCAATTTCAGAAAATATCAAAGTAATTAAGTCTGATTAGGCAGGAGTTGCAAAATTTGAAAAGCTCCAAATTGATTTTACCTCTTGATGCTTTTGATGCAAGCTTTCTCCTTCTGGGCCTATGACGACGATGATCTCGCACTCCTCTTCTTTCTCCTTTCATTTATGCTACTGCATAGATGAGATGCTAGCGCAGGACTATGCACCACCTTCGTCGACTGGTACTTCTTCACAGATCCGCCGCCTCCCCTTCTTCTCTTTCACGCACTGGTCTGGTTTGCTGTGCATAGAAGCAATGCGAGTGTCTTTCGTGGACGCGGCGCACTGAAAATGAAAAGGCTTTTAATAAGCCTTAATTATAAGGATAATAAAAGATTTACTAAAAAACCTTTAAGCCTAGCGCATTCACGATGGCGGGCTGGCATCGTGGACACAAAACGGGGGCGAGCAGCTATATGTGCAGCAACAGCACGTGGCAGCGCAGACGGGAAGCTCTTCACGGCAGCTATGGTGCAGGCTGAACGAGTGTGGGTAGACAACGATGAACTAGGGCTTAGTCACGAGGTAAGCTAAAAGATACATTTACATGAAGGTAAAAATTTAATTATTTGCCTATCATATAAACATTAGTAACTTGAGTAAGAACATCATTTCTATCATAACAATGAGATTAATGCTTACTTGAAGCAAAAGGACACTTCACAAAAGTACCATAGATGTTAATATTTTATTTTCAAAAGAAAACAAGGTATCCTATCAATAATTTGAGAAATATAGCAAAGTTGGGTTCTAGGGGCTTCATGAATCAGTGGAACATATAGTAGTTATACCATGTTGTTTTGTCATAATAAAACAACATCGATTTTTTAAGCATAATAGTGGAATAAGCCAAATCAAGGATTACAAATTGATGAGATAGTAATTAATATCATAGATTGAACATGGAATAGAGTCGAATAGTAAACACGAAAATTGAATAACCAAGAGACCCATAACACCAAAGTTTTTAGTATTTCTATATCAAGGTAATTAGCTAGAATATAATAAAGAAAAGTCAAAGTTTTAATAAGGTAATTACTTATCATAGAATAAGTAAAATATTTTTTAAAAAATTCTCTGCAACATATTATGACAAAACTAATAAAAATGTAAAATTATAAATAAGAGCACTGGTGCTAAAATAACTAGATTTTTTGTGCAAATTTAAATGTAATGCATAAGTTTTTGGATTACTTTTCTCCAATAAAATTTTTTTAGATTACTTTTCTCCCATAAAAAAAATATTAAAGGAGTAATTAGATTAATGTTGCTATCATTTGTTGATTGCACTATTTTAGGGTCTGACGTGGCTTAAAAATATGCATCAAATCTCAAATTTTTCATTGCAATATAATGATGGGTTTGGTGTATATATATATTTCACACAAAATTAGGCCAAAATAATATGGGTTTGTGTATATACATATTTACACTGATCATATCACACAAAACTAGGCCATAATATTTTTCCGATGTATCATCTCTGTATTATCTTAAGGAAGAGTTTCACAAAGCTGCCACATGGTAAGAATTTGGAGGTTCGGAGGAGAGAAGGAGGTTTGGGTAGAATTTGATTTTGGAAACCTCAAAAGACATTATTAATCCCATTTTGGATTAACAAGCATGATCCTTTAATCGAGGACATTAATAATTGTCATAAAATGGCACTATAAAAGTTGTACATTATGAGATATTGGCCACCCAAGGCCTAGTAAGTAAGTTTTGGGTGCGCCGAAGTGTAAATAAGGGCCAAATGTATATAAGGCATTTTCTCATAATGTAAAGACACAATCCCCTTTGTGCTATAGAGAGTTTTCCCTTGTGTCTTGAGAGAGATTGAGAGAGAGGGAGAGAGAGGGAGAGAGAGTTTTCCCTTGTGTGTTGAGAGAGATTGAGAGAGAGGGAGAGCATTCTAGCATTGTTCCTCTTTTATACTTGTATGAGAGAGTGAGAGAGTGAGTGATTACCTTATGCGATGGTGTGATCGGCTCTAGGCGGTGACATCGTGGAGATGGAGCTTAACAAGCGAGCTTGGAGACCTTAAGGGACTCAAGTTTGAAACATTGGTAAGTACCCTACGACAGTTGTGATCTACTACTCATCCTTAGGTGAATGTGTAGAGTTCCCTCTTAGAGGTGTGGTAGCCCATAACTTTTTTGGCACCGCTCCCAGGGAAACACTTTTGTTTCTTCCATCCCCTTGGAGTTTCAGCTCCCATTGCATAAGTTTCATTATTGCCCTTGCATTTTGGTAGTGCATTGTGTGGAAAATGAATGGATAAGATGTGTTTGGTAGGAAGAAATTGTGAGAAATTGGTTGTGAAGCAATGCCATATTAGAGAAATTGAAAGTAAGAGAGGGAAGAGAAATATATGGGCATGGGCCTAATCATCTTTACCTTGGCAAGGAATTGGTGTGGTGCTCTATGTGTAGATTAAACCACACTACATCGAGTATCCACAGTTAAGAGCAAGACCATTACTCTATTATGCTCACTATGCAAAATTAGGAAATCATGACTCTTCAATGTCCAAGACTTCAAAATGTTGCACAACTACCAGCACTTAGAGCCCCATTGGCCTTACCTGTGCCACCTGTATAGATCGCTGCTAATGTTGGACAACCCAACTCTTCCTCCTTACCTAGGGGGATGTTTCAAATACAAGACACTTCACCTTTGCCACCACCAGTTCTACCACCACAACCACCACAGGCTAAGATCAATCAAGTATTGATTGAAGAGCTGACAAAAGATGTTGATATGGTGCGAGAAGTAGAACTTAGCAAGGAGTACTATGAGGAAATCGCTGAGGTTATGCCAGAATATTATGTCCCATAGAATAACATGCGAATACTTGTGTTTCAAACCACGGTACAATGGAAAGGAAAGGACATGAACTCAAATATGAGAAGGGGACCGCTACAATGCTTTAGCTATACAGAGGGCCGCATCGAGTCGCCGAGTGCCCAAACAAGAATATGGCTCATACACACCAACCCCAACAAGTGGCGGCTCCACCCACCAATGACATGCTAGTACTCGCATGTACTAAATGTGGGATTGATCATTTGATCAAGGATTGTCCTTACTGCGCAAGTGGTTTGACTTTTAATGCCAACAATCAGGCCACCATCGACGAATCATTAGTGTACAGCCTGGAAATATCACACCACTCAATGTCCTCACAAGAGCTCAAGCTCAATTGGGAGATAAGGGGAAGAATCGAGCGGATGCGACTGTTTCCAAAACTGGCCCGCCGCCACAAGGGAAGAGTGAAAATAGTGGGTAAGGGTGACATTAGAGTTACAATCCAAGATGGATCCGAAGAAGATACAGTAGACATCGGATCAAGGGATCAATCACAAAGGGTCACACCAGGAAGAGCAAAGGGAGAAACCAACAACTCCTAAGGGGGTTGGTGAATATCCCAATGTCGACGAGGAACTAAGGAAGCTCAAAGATGCCAGGGCCTTAGTCGAAGAGCGCCAACGGCTTCATGAAGCCAAGCTGAGAGCCAACCAAGTCAGGGATACAATTTATCCATGAAACCAGCCAACCTGAGATAGGGAATTGGACGTGCCCACCCCAATTCTGGAAGAAACGGAAGATGATTCCTAAGCAAACACATTGACTGGAATATTTGAGGAAAATGGGGGGTCCATGCGTTCCTTCCCTATGGAGGAATACGGGACACATACATGGGAGGAACCTTCTATCTCCAAAGAACCCAGGGACATAGGGAGTCTCGTGGTTGTGCTGTCCACAATTGTACAAATGCCATTAGGGCAACTGTTACGCATTTCACCAACCCTATGGTGGACAGACGTAAAGGAATGGGTAGAAGGCAGCCGATACTATAGATGAGGCTCTACCACCTCTGGCAAAAATTACCTTGAGGCATACTAGGAAAACTAGAGTCATTAAGATACCAGTTAATCAACCTGCACACTACTATGAAAGCGACGACACAAATGCTACAATCTTGATTCATCATAATAGGTACCAGGCGCACTGGCTATCCTGGATGGTGGGGTAGGGGTTAGTATCATCACAAAACGTTGTTGGAAAAATTAGGGGAAGCTTGATCTTAAAAAAATAGATCTAATCATTAAGATGACTGACGGAACATCCTCGAGGCCCATTGGGCTTCTAGAGTGAATGTTAAATTCAAACTCTTTACGTTTTGCTACCATCATACATTTGTGGTTATGGACTTCCTGTGCCAACCAGATTCATATGACAATATTGGGGAGATCCTTCATGAGGGAATCCAAATTGGTGCATGATTGGGCTTAGATCACATGTATGTATGTAGGGATTTGCAAATCTTAAAGATTGATCTGGGAACATGGGAAGCACACCCCATGGAGGGGCAATTGTTTGGTAATGATTCGATCACAAAGAAACGGACCACCTCTGTACATATATGCCAGCCCTTGGTGGGAGATCCCAAGGATGAAGAGGAAATGGAAATGTATGCGTCACTTCCTCCTCCGGACTTCAGTGAAAATTGGATGCATGTGTTGGCACCATTGATGTATTGCAACCTAGGGGGGCCCGGTATGTGGAATCTGGAACCGTTCCCACAACCTCTAACTATATAGTAAATTGGCAGACCATTGATGAAGAATTAGAAGAGGAGACATCAAGTACATAAGGTACCATAGCACAAAGTTGGACCAGTGCTCAATGCCTCATATGGTAAATTGGTAGACCATTGATGAAGAATCAGAAGAAGAATCAAAAGAGGAGACATCAAGTACATAAGGATCGAAAATCACACCTCGGGGTTCTGTTCAAATTGAAACAATTGATAGCATCCTAATGGAGGTTTATGTCAATGGAAGTAAACTAAAAAAATATTTTGGACCACTGACCCAAGAGATGCTCTTACAAGAACATCTCTTAAAACAATAGAAACTGCTTATAAAAGAAAAAAATCTAGCAAGCGTAAGAAGAGGCTAAAGGTAGGGAGCAAAATAATTAATGCACAAAACACTGATACATGTCAACATGGTTTGTGTGACCTTTTTGGATGAAGGGGAACTAAACATTAGGCCAGCATGATTCAAGGTGGGACTTACTATAGCTAAGAGCCATGCAACAAGTATTGCATTAATAGATATGGAGTCAAGTCATAACTTGATCTCATATGAAACTTGGGTAGCATTAGATAAAAACCACACCTTGAACCCAGTGATGCGCAAGTTCGTAGTGTTCACTTGACAAATCACAAAAGCCGAGGGATATTTAAATGTTAATATTTCCATCAAAAATAATTCCTTGGTCGGAAAGGTGTTTGTCATGCCTATAGTTTCCATGGAAGAAGAGATGATACTAAGATGATCCTGGATCTGTGCCAGTAAGCACAGGCAAGAAGGTCATGTATGTACCCTTATGGAACTCGACAAACAAAGGGAAGCACATCATGATAAACAAAAAACAAGTGTAGAGGCAACACCTCATAGAAAAGAACCAGCACCCGCCGTTCCGTGGAGCTTGCCCACACAATAAACCCAATATCTAAGGGTACACAGAATTGGGTGCCCAAGAATCAACTTAAAGAGCAACCAGACAAGAAGGACACCATGAATAGTATAAAGTCCCAAAGAAGAACCTGCACACAATTCAAGAGTCAGACCTTGCCGACACGAACCAAGTGTTAGGACTCCAAGCATCCGAAGAGAACTCAAAGATTCCATAAGCAATGTGTCCAAAAGGACTTACTGCAAGCACAAGGCTACTATCAAGGCAATGCAACAATATGGGTACCTAAACCTAACTTAGAGGGCCAATACCACAAATAGCTTGAATCATCAACAAGAGGGTGGTAAGAGCGCGTAACATCAACTCCCAGCTCAAGTTAGCATCACACCAACTCTTGTGTGGATGTAGGATCCCTATCCCCACCGCGCAACGAATTCAGGGGTGCTAGTAGTGAAAGTAGCACTTCTTGCATGGGGTAGGGTCCCACACTCGGGGCCTCGCCCACGGATATCTGAACAAGAGACTAATCCATTGGTTCTTCCAAAACCGAACCCGAAAAAACTTCCCTTGCCCGGAAAGCACGGGCCATTTCTCCAGGATAACTTTTCTCTAACATAGTCAAAAGCCTTAACTAATTGAACTGATCTGACCAAACCTGTAAGTCCCATAGTCAGATCAAGGAAAAGATTGTACTTCGATCATAGTGACCAACACTTTTTTCCTCATTGAGAGGCAGAGTCGTTGATTCTTTTCCATAGAACAATTTTTGTCCGGGATTTACTTCATCTATCAAACAAGAATAGAATTGAGTCTCAATTTACTTCATCTATCAAACCAGAACAGAATTGAGTCTCAATTTAGGGATCCATCAGTCCAGCCTAACCCCATCCAGTCCTATGGGTTACCCAGCCCCCTAGCCGGATATTCATGCAACATAAAACTAGTCACACCACTTACACACCCAATATGAACTTGTCTTTTTCACAGATTCAACAATCTTTAAAACAATCATTTAATGAAACCATAGTGTTACTGATCATAATCCTCTAATTATCCAGTTGAGTCCTAATTTCCAATTCATTCCTTCATTGGTGTACCTATGGCATCATTGGCAACCAGAACGCTCACCACCTATTCATTTAGGGGCCTTTTCAATAGTTCCTAGCTCATAGTACCCGGCAATATAATCACATAAAAATATCGAGATGGAATCTCCGTTGAAGATCAACAAGATCAACCAACAGATCCATATAAAAGAGCCGTGGATTCATCCGTTGAGGACGAGTAAGGTCAATCAACCAGATCCATGCCCGAATTTAGAAAACAACTCTTACTCCTTGTTCCAATATCTTCCCCAATGTACTTGTGGGTATCTTCGGCGACCCAGAGCCCGAGCACCGCATGGTCAGCACCCTCTAGGATCCTTCGCGCAGGAGGTCACCTAGCGCTTCACTCATAGGCCTCTTTCTTGGTCCCTCATCCCAGTGTACCGGAAGCTCACCATTTAAATCAAACCGAGGCTGATCAAGACCTTGGCCGACCTTGCTACACGAGACGTCCTCCATTGACTCTCTGTCTCACAGCAGCAGTTACAACTTTAACAGATAGGTCTCCACGACCTCATTCACAAGACGGTCGAAATGCTTTCCCAGCATTCTCGACATAAAACAGTCATTTAAAAATAGATTTCATATATAAATATAGTTCTAACAATATTTCCATCTTTTCTCATCACTCCACATCCTTTCACACATTAGTCTCCATCTTTTCTCATCTTCCCCCAATTTTTTTCTTCATCGATCCCTATCACATCACATCAAATCACATCCAATCGCATCATCCACACATCAATCCACATCGTGCATACATCCATCCACATCATCCATACATCCATCCACATTATCCACACATCCATTCACAGCTTCCATACATCCATCCACATCAATCCACACGTCAATCCACATCATCCATACATCCATCCACATTAATCCACATTATCCACACATCAATCCACATCATCCATACGTCCATCCACATCATCCACATCAATTCACATCATTCACTCATCATACACACACCAATCCACATCATCCACATCAATTTATATCATCCACACATCAATCCACATCATCCACATCAATCCACATCATTCATACATCCATTCTTATAATCCACATCAATCCACATCATTCACTCATCATACACACACCAATCCACATCATCCACAACATCAATTTATATCCTCCACTCACATCAATCCACATCAATCCACATCATTCACTCATCATACACACACTAATCCACATCATTCACTCATCATACACATACCAATCCACATCATTCACTCTCATCATACACACACCAATCCACATCATCCACACCAATCCACAACATCAATTTATATCCTCCACTCACATCAATCCATATCATTCATACATCCATCCACATCAATCCACATCAATCCACATCATCCATACATCCATCCACATCAATCCACATTACCCACACATCAATCCACATCAATCCACATTCATTTCATAAGTATTCCCATTCTCATCTAATCACATCTTTTTTTATCTCATCACTTATTTCCTCATTTTTTCTCATCAGATCTCATCCACTTGCATCTACCCATACATCTCATCACTTCACATACATTAACATCTATCCAGTTTATATCACATTTACGTCACATCTTATCACGTCCATTTCACATCACATCTCATTCATTCACATCCCGATTCACTAGCTAACACATTCATTCATGTCCCTTATCGTTCATTCACATCTCGATTCACATCTTATCACGTCCATTTCACATCCCTTATCATTCATTCACATCCCGATTCACATGCTATCACATTCATTCACATCCCGATTCACATGCTAACACATTCATTCACATCCTATATCATTCATTCACATCCCGATTCACATGCTAACACATTCATTCACATCCTATATCATTCATTTACATCCTATATCATTCACATCCTATATCATTCATTTACATCCTGATTCACACGTCATCACATTCATTCACATCCTATATTATTCATTTACATCCTGATTCACATGACATCACATTCATCTATTTATTCACATTTATATGATTCACATCACATCTATTTACCTCTCATTCTCATCACTTCTATTCTCAATTTATTCTCATCTATCTAATTCATATCACATCTTATCACATCTATTTACCTCTCATTCTCATCACTTCTATTCTCAATTCATTCTCATCTATTGGATTCATATCACATCTTATCACATCTATTTATAGAATGTAAGAGAATTCTTATTTTTGATACATATCACATCTATTTACCTCTCATTCTCATCACTTCTATTCTCAATTCATTCTCATCTATCTGATTCATATCACATCTTATCACATTTATTTATAGAATGTAAGAGAATTCTTATTTTTGATATAAAGATTCTTTACGCATCTATTTATGCATAATTTTAATTTTAAGGAAAATAACACTTTCGAAATAAAAATAAATCTTTTATGCATCTTTCTATGCATAAAATCAAAATTGATGAGAATAACTCTTTTGAAATAAAAATAAATTTCTTTATGCATCTTTGTATGCATAAAATCAAAATTGATAAGAATAACTCTTTTGAAATAAAAATAAATTTCTTTACACATCTTTTTATGTATAAAATCAAAGTTGATGAGAATAACTCTTTTGAATTAAAAATAAATTTCTTTACGCATCTTTCTATGCATAAAATGAAAATTGATGAGAATAACTCTTGAAATAAAAATAAATTTCTTTATGCATCTTTCTATGCATAAAATGAAAATTGATGAGAATAACTCTTTTGAATTAAAAATAAATTTCTTTATGCATCTTTCTATGCATAAAATCAAAATTGATGAGAATAACTCTTTTGAATTAAAAATAAATTTCTTTATGCATCTTTCTATGCATAAAATCAAAATTGATGAGAATAACTCTTTTGAATTAAAAATAAATTTCTTTATGCATCTTTCTATGCATAAAATCAAAATTTGATGAGAATAACACTTTTGAAATAAAAATAATTTCTTTATGCTTCTTTCTATACATAAAATCAAAATTTGATCAAAGTAATGCTTTTATAATTAAAAAAAATCTTTTATACATCTATTTATGCATAAAAATTAATTTTGATGAAAGTAACACTTTTATAATAAAAATATTTCTAAATATGCATCTTTCTATGCATAGAATTTAAATCTAATTAAAATCACACTTTTAAAATAAAAAAATATCCAATATGCATCTTTCTATGCATAGAATTTTAATCTAATGGAATACACACTTTTATAATAAAAAGAAATTATCCAATATGCATCTTTTTATGCATAGAATTTAATTTTAATAAAAATAATACTTTTATAATAAAAATATTTCTACTATGCATTTTTCTATGGCTAGAATGAAAATAACACTTTTAGAATACACAAACGGTGGGGATTACTCTTTTTGAATAATAAAAGATAAAACTTATTTCACAAAATTTAAGAAAATTTTGCCATAACCTCCTTTGTATGGCTAACCATTTTTGAAAATTTTCTATCCTCAAGTTACTTAAAAATTATCCCAAATGGATTAAAGCATTCTAAACTAATCAAATTCCACTTTTAAAAGAGAAATAATATGAAAAGTTTAATTCTAACAATTTGATTACATAACTAGGATAAAGAAAGGCTGAATTCAAGAATGAAGAGAGGGGGAAAGCCTTTCCAACAAGGCATAACATCATTTTTCATTTTAAAGAAAATAAAAATTAGAAAACCATTAAATGGAATAAGAAAAAATAGGATTTCTAGCTTACATGAATTTTTGTAAGCTTTCCTTTGGCTTAATGATTTGAGAGATCTACTCTTGTTTGCAACAAGAGTGGCTACCAATTCTTTTGAAGAGGAAAAGGTCAAAAACTAATGAATTATCAACGCTTTTTTCCCTATCAAGAGACACAGCCGTTGATTCCTATCCATAGAACAATTACTATCTGGGATTTACTTTATCTATCGTAATAACAAAAATTGAGTCTCGATTTACGGATCCATCAGTCCAGCCTAACCCCATCCAATCCTATGGGTTAGCCAACCACCCAACCAATGTAGTGATGGGATCCAATTTAGAATTTGATTTTTTTATCCCGGGTACCAGGGAAAAGAGTTCCCAGGCCCCCTAGCCGGATGTTCATGCAAAAATAAAACTAGTCACTCCACTCGCACACCCAATATGAAATTGCCTTTTTACAGATTCAACCAGTTTTAAAACAACCCTTTAATGAAACCATAGTATCAATGATCACAATCTTCCAAATTATCCGGTTGATTCTTAATTTCCCATCATTCCTTTATCAGAGTATCTATGGCATCATTGGCAACCAGAACGCTTACCACCTGTCCACCCAGGAGTCTTTTCAATAGTTCCTAGCCCATAATACTCGGCAATATAATCACTTATAAAAATCAAGATGGACTCTCGTTGAAGATCAACAAGATCAACCAACAGATCCATATAAAGAGCCATGGACTCATCCATTGAAGACCAGCAAGGTCAATCAACCAGATCCATGCCCGGTTTCAGAAAACAACTCTTACTCCTTGTTCCAATATCTTCCTCGACGCACGTGTGGGTATCCTAGGCGACCCAGAGCCTGAGCACCGTATAGTCAGCAGTCTCTAGGATCCTTCGCAGGTGACCTAGTGCTTCACTCATAGGCCGCTTCCTTGGTCTCTCATCCACCGTATCGGAAGCTCACCATTTTAGGTTGGTCAAGACCTCGGTCGACCTTGCTACGCGAGACATCCTCCATTGACTCTCCGTCAGCAGTTGCAACTTTATCAGTTAGGTCTCCACGACCTTAATCACAAGACGGTCAAAATGCTTCCCCAGCATTCTTGACATAAAACAGTCATTTACAAACAGCATTTACAAACAGTTTACAAATACAGTTTCTATATTAACACTCATTTTTCCACATTATCCCTCATCAATCCACATTACTTATTCCACATTCCATTTATATGTGTACTCATCCCATCATATCATTTTTCATCTCCTCACTTCAGATTCCTTCACATCACATATCATATATCACATCCATATATATATCCACATCCACATCCACATTCACATCCATACATCCATATATCACATCCATATATATATCCACATCCACATTCACATCCAAACATCCACATCTACATCCATGCATCTATTTTCACATCCGCATCTACATGCACATTCATGCATCCTCATCCATACATCTACATCTACATGCATACATCCACATCTACATCCGTGCATCTACATCCACATCCTCATTCACATCCATACATCCACATTCACATTCACATCTACATGCATACATCCATACATACACATCCACATTTACATCCATGCATCCACATCCACATCCTCATTCACATCCATACATCTACATCTACATGCATACATCCACCTCCACATTCACATCCACATCTATACATCTACATCTACATGCATACATCCACATCTCCATGCATACATCCACATCCACATTCACACTCACATCCATACATCTATATCTACACGCATACATCCACATCTCCATTCACATCCACATCTATACATCTACATCTACATGCATACATCCACATCTCCATTCACATCCACATCTATACATCTACATCTACATGCATACATCCACACCTCTATTCACATCCACATCTATACATCTACATGCATACATCCACATCTACATCTACATGCATACATCCACACCTCCATTCACATCCACATCTATACATCTACATGCATACATCCACATCTCCATTCACATCTACATCTATACATCTACATCTACATGCATACATTCACATCTCCATTCACGTCCACATCTATACATCTACATGCATACATCCACATCTCCATTCACATCCACATCTATACATCTACATCTACAAGCATACATCGATACCTCCATTCACATCCACATCTATACATCTACATCTACATGCACACATCCACATCTCCATTCACATCCACATCTATACATCTACATCTACATGCATACATCCACACCTCCATTCACATCCATATCTATACATCTACATCTACATGCATACATCCACATCTCCATTCACATCCACATCTATACATCTACATCTACATGCATACCTTCACACCTCCATGATTACAATAAAATTCTTTTAATTAATCTAGGATGATAGTTCCTAGAATATGGTAGGAAGTCCTATTTTCATGCTATGAATGAAATTATCTTATGGATAATTTTTATAAAAATTTTGCTATAACTCCGCTGCTATGACTGATAAATCTCAATTATCTAAAAAGATAAAGCTTATCATTAAGAAAATGATTAGAATGATTAGAATGATCCCTAATTAGATCCTTAACCCATAATGGATTGAATCATCAATATTCATGAAATACATAAACTAAAAGCATAGGGAAAGCCATTAATTTGGTCTTAAGCAGCATAGATTAATCTTGAATTAAGAAAAAGCTTTATGAAAAGCTTCGTTTGGATTGAGAATATGTCATGAGTATGACCATTTCTTGAGTGTGAGAGATATTACATAAAAACCATTAGAATTAAGCATAAATAAAAATTTATGTAATTCTTTACTATCATTCATTAATTACTTCAATAGCATTTAAAAAAACCATTTCAATTAAGCTTCTCAAGCTTGAGAGGGATTGAGAAGAGAGAAACATTGAGAAAATATAAAAAAGATCAAAATTCACTACACTTACCGTACAAATTGCTTGATTCTTTGTTCACGGTAGAGGCCCCCAACCAATCAATTGGTTTAGTATGTTGATGGAGCCACCAATGGAGATTGAAGAAAGAGGGAAGCTCTAATTTCTTACAAATTGAAGAGAATAGTAAATACTAGCATTATTTCAGTATAGTTCTAGAATAATAAAATTCTCCTCCTTTTTTTTTCAAAGGACTCATGTTCTATTTATAGGAGAGGGAGGCTCTAACTAAGGCTAACTGATTTCTAAAATTTTTCAGATTCAATTTGGTTGAATTTAGACTAGATTTGGACCTAGTTTGGTTCCTTTTTTATTCGGTTTAGTTCCTTTTTTATTTGGTTTGGTTCAAGAGAGAGGAGAGATAAAAATATCACATTATTTTTTAGTTTAAAACTCATTCAAGCATGTGAAATATGCAACTCCTTTAATGGACTCCCCTTCCTTACATATGTGTCAAAATGAAACGATTATACCCAAAATATCTCATATTTTTAATATTGCTCATAGTTTTTTACTAATAAACCTTGTACATTTTCAACTCTTCATCTGATGTGAGCATTTACTTATTTTTGGATATCCAAAATATCTCATATTTTTAATATTGCTCATAGTTTTTTACTAATAAACCTTGTACATATTCAACTCTTCATCTTATGTGAGCATTTACTCATTTTTGGATACTCAATTTATCTCATTTTTTTTATATTACTCATAGTTTTTTACTAATAAACCTTGTACATATTCAACTCTTCATCTTATGTGAGCATTTACTCATTTTTGGATACTCAATTTATCTCATTTTTTTGATATTACTCATAGTTTTTTACTAATAAACCTTGTACATATTCAACTCTTCATCTTATGTGAGCATTTACTCATTTTTGGGTATCTTCTTTTACAAATTGGATTTATCTCCTCCCTACACATGGATTGATGCTATTGGCCCATAGGAACCTTAATTGGACCATAATCCAAGAATTTCTGAAAATCTAGACTCTTAGACTAAGGTTCTTTATACCCTTAGACTAAGGTTCTTTATACCCATTTCCAATTAATTCCAATTGCACATTGGAAAGTTCTTTTTGAATTTCTGTTTTAGGAAAACTTATTTTAATAATATGAGAAATTTTTCTATCTAAAAATATTCAAAATCTAAATATTCTCTCTCTAGAATATTTTCTCTCTCTAGTTTCAAACAGTTATAAATAAGATCTTTTATATTTCTGAAGAGGGATTTAATTACAGGGAAAGATGTTGGACATCTTGAGAGGCTGGGGAGGAATCTTACAATTACAAATAAGCATAAAGATTAACTTTCTCTTAATTAAACATTAAGACTTTTAGAAAAAGCTTGTTTTGAATTAAAACAATCATTTAGAAAACTTCTCAAGCTTGAGAGGGATTGACAAGAAGAACGTTATTGAAATAAATTGGAAAAAAAACTATATAAATCGACTTTACCTCCAAGTTTGGCTTGATTCTCTATTTAGCACTTAAGCCCTGACCAATCAATTGGTCCACCAAAAGGAGAAGAGCAACTCCAAGAGTTGTTTTAGAGAGAGAGAAGCTCCAAGCTCCCAAGAGAGAAAAATTTAAGGGATAATAGAAAATATGATTATTTTAATATAATACTGACATGATATAGTTCCAATATGAAAATACAAAGAAATGAGGGTCTATTTATAGGTGAGGGAGGCCACTAACCAAGTCCAACTAGGTTTTAGATATTTTCAGGTTCAGTTTGACTCAATTTGGACAAGATGGAACATGGCCTGGTTCTCCCCAATAAGCTTTGCTCCCAAATTCCTTGGTACGTTTAACCTTCACTGGCTCTTAGTAGAGACTTTGAGGGCACGGTTAGCACCAAACACAGAGAAAAATACTAACCACACTAGGAATAACTTCTTGAGCATGGTCAACATATACATGCTTTGTTCCTGCTATACACAAAACTTAAAGAATTCTCTGAATTTAAATTAAAAAATTTTAGATTTACACAAATGAGAAAACATGAGGGCACCTGGTACAACAAGTACAATCTGGTACAACAGGTACTATTCTCAGCAAGTACAATCCAAAAACCCTTCCACACATGTGAAAAAGGCACCTACCTCAAAGGTTCCCCTCTCCTTGCCAAGGTGTCAAAAATACATCATTTCTCCAAAATATCTCATTTTTTTAGTAATATCTCTTAATTTTTAACTAATAAACCTTGTACCCAATCAACTCTTCATCCTATGTGAGTATTTTCTCATTTTTTTGTATTTTTTTTAATTCTTTGGATTTATCTCATCCCAACACTTGGATTAATCCAATTGGCCTATTGGAATCTTAATTGGACCATAATCTAAATTTTTTTGAAAATGCAGACCCTTAGGCTAAGGTCCCTTATACCATTTTCAATTAATTCCTAATGCACATTGGAAAGTTCATTTTGAACTTCTGATTTAGGGGAATCTATTTTAGACACTAGGAGAATTTTTGTGTCCAAATATATCTCAATTTTGAATTATCTCTCTCTAGACATTTTCTCTCTCCAGGCCAAAACAGAGTAAAACAAGATCTTTCTTCTATTTCAGAGAGGAGAATAATTACAAGAACAGAAGGGAAGGTTCTTATACCTTTACTCCTTAAAAGTTGGAGGGAGGAATCTTATATCCTACCCCACTTAAAAAATGCGAGATGTCCTCATCTCGTAGAAGGATAATCTCTTAGTTCTCTTTACTTCTTTCTTCAAGGGTGGAACTTCTGAAGTTGAATTTCAAGGGATTGGGTTCCAAGAGAAAGACCTTTCTTCCATTCTGAAACTTCCCATATCCTGAGTTTGACCTTGTTGTCTCTTAGGCGGTCGAAAGTTGGAGTCATCTTCTGTAGCTAGAAATCTTGATGATGGTGCTGGCTTTGGCGGGACCTTGACATCAAAGGCCTTGGCGAAATCCTTTGCCATCCGCACTACTTCGGCCATGGAAATTGGCTTGGCATTCTTCACTAGGACATTCAAGGGTTGGTTCAGTCCCCGAATAAACCTGGCCATCAGCTGTTTACTAGGACATTCAAGGATTGGTTCAGTCCCCGAATAAACCTGGCCATCAGCTTCATCTAGCAGTGGCGCGAGGACTTGAGGAGGAGAGCGAATGTTTGGTGATGCATTTTAATAGTTTTGATCCCCTAGGTTAACTCTAAGAATTCATTCATCTTGGTTTCCAAAAATCCCAGAGGACAAAATCTCTTCCTTAGGTAAATCTTGAGATTATTCCATGTCTAGGTGTTCCGATCCAGACGGTTTGTCTAGTGGTTTCTCCATGCCACTTTGGCTGTTTCTACTATCTTCAGCCTTGCAAGAGCCATTTTACTTTTCTCGTTATACTCGGTGACATCGAAGTATGCTTCCATTGCTTCGATCCACTTCTCCACAGCCTCACCTAAGTTTTTCCCTTCACCCTTGAAAAGGTCTAGGTTCTGATCTATGAAGAGTTTTACAAACATCCGGGTCGAGCTCTTCCTCATCAAGTTGGAGGTTAACATTCCCACCACGATGACCTCGATCCATGATCCCATTAAGACGAAAATTCTTGTTAAGTCTCCCTTTTTTTTTCCAAATTAACAAAAACGCTTAGGTCAAAAGACCACTTTATTTATAATTCAATTTTGACTTTAGGTCTAACTGATTATGGGGTTCTTTATAGTTTGGTCAGCCCCCCATAGAATCCTAGGATAAAAATCCCTTCTACAAGGAGAACATTTTGAACTCATTACCAAAGAATAATTCATTCATATTCTTAACACAATAATGGCCCATCACGCCAAAAATTTCATCTGAACATTCCTCCATGGAAATTTCAGTTATGCAAGTTCTCAATTTGTCATCCCTTAATTAGATCCACTTGGTCAAAGGTCAAACAACACCAATATGTCAGCACAATCCACTAATCTCATAGTGATTTGCTGAAGTCATAATCGTCTTTGAGTTACTAACATCATCACTGGGATTCGTCCCATTCATCCTCATTGTGGCTTTGTTCAACTTATCTTCTTTCAACTAGAATTCAAAAATCATCATCTTTCAGTTAGAATCCAAATCAATTCATCAATTCTCAACGAGAATTCAAAAATCATATCAACCAGCATTCGAATTCATTCTTTGAATAGCATTTTTGCTTATAACTTCAAGGTCTTAGATTTACTACGAATATATTGTAAGTAAAGAGCTGCATATATACCCACGGTATATACGGGTAGTCACGGTCCTTAGAGCTATAAGGTAAATACTACCATATCTAGGCCTCAAGCAAGTCAAGGATTCCATACAATTGTGGTACTTCCATCTGAAGACCCAATTTCCAATTTATAAATCTTCATAAATATGAATATCAATTTGTATGAATTTCATCACACAATTATAATCTTTTACTTGTATTTCATAAATTTTTGACATTTCTTTCTTCTCGGTTGATCCACTTTAGACAATTCTCTCTAATACCATAGCTGAAAGATCCTTGCCCCCTCCGTGTAATGAATTCCGAGGTGCTAGCAGAGCGAAAGTAGCACTTCTTACGCAGGGCAGAGTCCCACTCGAGGCCTCAGCCCACGGATATCCAGAAAAGAGACTAATTCCTCGGTTCTTTTAAAATTGAGTCTGAAAAACTTCCCTCACCTAGCAAACATAGACAATTCCACTAGGAAAAATCTATTCTAACGTGTAAACAGCCTTAACTAACCAAACTGATCTGACCAAACTCATAAGTCACATGATCAGATCAAGGAAGAGACTTGTACTTGGATCATAAAGACCAACGCTTTTTTCCTCATCAAGAGACACAACGATTGATTCGTTTCCATAGAATAAGGACTATCCGAGATTTACTTCAACTATCGTAACTTAACAGAATTAAGTCTTATTTTCAGGATCCATCAGTCCAGCCTAACCCCATTCAATCCCATGGGTTAGCTAACTGCTCAACCACTCTAGTGATAGGATCCATTTAGGAATTTGTTATGTTTTGCCTTGGGTGTACCAGGGAAAAGAGTTCCGAGGTCCCCCTAGCCGACGCTTCAAGAAAACTTCAAGATAGTCACACCACTTACACACCCAATATGAAATTACCTGTTTCATAGATTCAACTGTCTTTTAAAAAATCTTTTAATGAAATCATAGTATCGTTGATCATAATCCTCCAAAATATCTAGCTTGAATTCTAATTTCCAATCATTCTTTCATCGGTGTACCTATGGCATCATTGGCAACCAGAACGCTCACACCACCTGTTCACTCAGGTGCCTTTTCAATAGTTCCTAGCTCATAGTACCTGGAAATATAATCACTCAGGTGCCTTTTCAATAGTTCCTAGCTCATAGTACCCGAAAATATAATCATATAAGAAAATCTAGATGGACTCTCCATTGAAGATTAGCAAGATCAACCAATAGATCCATATAAAAGAGCCATGGACTCATCCGTTGTTGAGGACCAGCAAGGTCAATCAACCAGATCCATGCCTGAGTTCAAAAAACAACTCTAACTCCTTGTTCCATTTTCTTCCCCGACGCACGCGCGGGTATCTTCGACGACCCAGAGCTCGAGCACCGTATGGTCCAGCACCCACTAGGCTCCTTCGCAGGTCACCTAGCACTTCACTCATAGGCCGCTTCCTTGGCTCCTCATCCACCATACCAAAAGCTCACCATTTAAATCAAACCGAGGCCGGTCAAGACCTCAGCTGACCTTGCTATGCGAGCCGTCCTCCATTGACTCTCCGTTAGCTGTTGCAACTTTATCACTTAGGTCTCCATGACCTTATTCACAAGATGGTCAAAATACTACCCCAACATTCTTGACATAAAACAGTCATTTAAAAACCGGTTTCATAAATACAGTTTCTAACAAACTCTCTTCTTTCCTCATTGTTCCACATCATTTCTCATTATTCCACATTCTTCTACATCAATTCACATTGCTTATTCCACATCCAGACATATGTATTCCCATCGTCCTTCATCTATTCTCATCCAATCACATCATATTACATTGTCCATCTATTCTCATCCAATCACATCATATTACATTGTCCATCTATACATTGTCCATCTATTCTCATCCAATCACATCATATTACATCTCATCACATCTATCCACATCTATCCTCATCACATCACGTCACATCCATCCACATCACATCACATCCATCTATATTCATTTAAATCCACATCACATCCACATATCATCACATCACGTTCACATCTATTTACATCACTTCACATCACTTCACATCTATTTACATCACTTCACATCCATTCACATCTACCCAGGTCCACATCACATCACATCTCATCTATCCACATCACATCGCATCTCATCTATCCACATCATATCTCATCCATTCAGGTCTAACCAGATCCACATCACATCCATTCACATCTCATTACATCACATTCACATCTCATCACATCTATTTAGATATCATCACATCACATTCACATCCATTCACATCTCATCGCATCCATTCAGATATCATCACATCCATTCGCAACTCATCGCATCCATTCACATCATCTCATCACATCCACTCATTTCTCATCACATCAATTCACATCTCATCACACCCATTCACATCCATCATATCCATTTACATCCCACATTCATTCACATCTCGTCACATCCATCCTCATTTTATCACATCTTGTGCACATCCATCTACATCACAACACATTACAGCTTGTGCACATCCATCCACATCACAACACATCACATTCATTCCATCCACATTACATCACATTCACATCTATCCATATCACACCACATCCATTCATCACAGCTCATCACATTCATCCACATCCATTCATTCATTCACATTCACATCTATCCACATCCATCCATTCATTCACATGCACATCTATCACATCACATCTCATTCTCATCCATACATCACATCACATCTCATCATATCCACTCTTATCACATCACATTCACATCTCATCTAATCTCATCTAATCACATTGCATCCATTTACATCCCATCACATTCATTTACATTCATTGAGATCTACATCACATCTTATCACATCCACTTTTAGTACCGTTTTCTACTCTTGATACGGATAAGACTTTTCTAAGTTTCTGCCAATTGCTTGGCCTAGTTAAAGGTACTTTTTCTCGATCCCATTGAATCTACGTATCAGAGTGTTGTTGAAGGTTTAAAAGAGGAAATACGCCTTATCAGAATTGAATAGTAAAAACTCAAAAAGAGCATGTACGTATTGTATTTTCATTCCTTAAGCTTAATTAATGAGAATTAATTCTAAACTTCTATTTACTCATTGGATCCTTGATCCTCCCAGGAATTCCAAATTCTCTTTTCTAAATAAGAATTATCCAAGTTTTTGCGATGGATATTTTCACATTCTTTCTCAAATTTCTCAAGTAAGATATATTTAATATTCTTCTTTTTGAATAAAAGATTCATGGGATTTAAAAAATCAATTCTATCCATATTTTCCAATAAAAATAAAAATACTTAAAATTCCACTTTTGATAAATACTCATAATTTGAATTATGCCAAAAACTACTCTTTTAACATTTAATTACTTGGATCTCAAATATCATGAGAATTCCTCTTTTTGCATAAAAATAAATTTACCAAAAAATTTCTCTTTTCTTTTAATTAAATATATATGCATAAATACTAAAAATTTATTTCCCATGAATATGATAAAAATCATTCTTTTTGCATAGGATGTCCAATCCTAGAATATGGTAGGAAGTTCTCTTTTAGCATTATGCATAAAAATAAGATATGTATTATTTTCTAAAAATTTTACCATAACTTTGATACTATTACTGATAATTCTTAAATTTAGAAAGCTTCTCAAGCTTGAGAGGGGTTGACAAGAAGAAAATCATTGAGATAAATTGAAAAAAAAACCATATAAATCGATTTTACCTCCAAGTTCGGCTTGATTTTCTATTTAGCACTCAAGCCCCGACCAATTAATTGGTACACCAAGAGGAGAAGAGCAACTCCAAGAGTTGTTGTAGAGAGAGAGAAGCTCCAAGCTCCTAAGAGAGGAAAATTTAAGGGATAATAGAAAATATGATTATTTTAATATAATACTCGCATGGTATAGCTTCAATATGAAAATACAATGGAATGAGGGTCTATTTATAGGTGAGGGAGGACACTAACCAAGTCCAACTGGGTTGTAGAATTTTCCAGGTTCAGTTTGACGCGGTCATTTATGTCTCACACATGTTACTACCTAACATGCCAACACATAGTGCAACTGGCACAAGCTGACAGCGAGCTTGAATCTCAACATCCCCTCTTAAGCTCATGATGTACTACCATAGATGAAGATGTAGATGATCTTGGGCTATCAAAGCTCTCAACACTCCTCCTCAAGCTCATCCCATGTACATTGTACGGAAGTACTCAAACTTCTCCCTGCTACTAAGTGGCTTTGTAAAGATGTCGGCCACCTACTCTTCAGTCTTCACATATTGCAAATCCACTGTACCATCCAACACTTTCTCTTTGACAAAATGATAGTGGACCTCTATATGTTTGGTCCGCGCATGAAAAACTGGATTCTTGGCCAACTGTATGCTGCTCATGTTGTCACAATGAATGACAACCTTGCCATCAAAATAGGCTCACTCAAATCAACCAAGAGACTCTTTAACCATACTCCTTCACATGTAGCAATGGCTCCATCCATGTATTCAGCCTTTGTACTAGATAAAAGCAACAGTAGGTTGCTTCTTACTGCTCCAACTCACCACTGTACTTCCAAATGTAAAGGCATAACCACTAGTAGACCTCCTGCCACCATACGAGCTACCTGCCTAGTTTGCGTCCGTGTAGCCATGTACATCCACGCCTTTATCGTGCTCATAAAGGAAAGCATTCTGATTGCATTCAAATTGAACTGGCATACGGAGTCCAAAGTACCCTATTTTGGCACACTTTCCAAGGCTTCAAATTACAATGTAGTGGTTCAATCAAGTGTGGATAACTTGCATTGACACCTAAACAAGCTCAATGTTGCATATCAACACCAACCAAGGTGCGTACATTCCAAAAATATCAAATCTCCTTCTCTGTTTTGAGAAAAACCAGTAAAACCAGTAAAACCAGTAAAACCAGTAGGAAAATGCTCTAATTTCTTTCATTCTTGTCCAAATTGAGAGACCATGCATTCATTAGCTTAGCAATGATGTCTACTAACCTCATGTAAAAGTAATTAGACCAATTGTAAAAGTTGGGAGATTAATTAACTAATTAATGACCCTCTATTTCACTAATCACTACATACAACCTATTTAATCAGCTCATAATCAGCTCCAAAATGCATAATTGCTCCAACCAATCACATAGAAACCTTCTCAACTGTTTGTATCACAAAATTTATAAGGAGATTTTGGGCTTAATCAATCACAAAACTTGAATTTGTTCTCCACTTTGCAATGTATTGAAATTTCTGCTCTATTTTTGCCCTTCAGGCTGCGCTGCCTGCTGCTGTAGGAGAGATTTGGTGAGTTTGTAATGGTAATTGAAGGCATATATATAGGTACGCAACACTCTTAGGCATGTAAAATATCCACCAATGAGGTGATTTTTGTAAAAAACCGGCTTCAATTGCATCAACAATGGACCTCACTTCTCTGTTTTTGTGAGGGCTTCAAAACAGTGAATTTCCAATCATTTGAACGCATCAAACTTGCTCCAAATTCATTTTAGGGCTTGCACATGAGTTGGCAACACATTCCCATTTGCCAGATACATGATTCTTTGTCAAATTTGTAACTATTTGCCTCATACATTTACCACACTCAAGCTTCAATGGAGAGCTTACAAAATAGAATTTTTCTTTGATTGGGCAACTCAAATCTGATGTTGTTTGTGTTTTTGCACCTGCAATCCACTCAAGGATGTTTAGTAATCCTTACCCGATAGGCCAAGCTCTCAGATTTGATGAAAATCGGTGTGCTCCAAGCTTCACAGATCCAATGGCAAGCTTCATAGCTTTTCTTCAAGGCTTCTTCTCCCTCTTCTCTTCTCTTCTCTTCTCTCACTCACTCACTCACTCATAAACCCTAATAGAGAGCACCAGGCTCTGATACCATGATGAAAAACAGGTAGAGGGAGGAGACACACACAGGAGCAAACCCTAATGTATTAAGCAAACCCTAATATATTAATCAAACCCTAACCATAGAGGGAAGCCATGTCCCTTCCCACACAATGCATAAAGCCATAATCCATAATCTACAACACACTACATGTGTTGTGTCCACACACTGCTAACCCTAGCTAATGTCCACCCACTATGACTAACTGGATGCGGTCATTTATGTCTCACACATGTTACTACCTAACATGCCAGCACATAGTGTAACTGGAAGCACAGGCTGACATCAAGCTTGAATCTCAACAATTTTTGGGTATTTTCTTTTATTCTTTGGATTTATCTCATCCCAACACTTGGATTAATCCAATTGGCCCATTGGAACCCTAATTGGACCATAATCCAGAAATTTATGAAAATGTAGACCCTTAGGCTAAGGTCCCTTATACTATTTTCAATTAATTCCTAATGCACATTGGAAAGTTCATTTTGAAATTCTGATTCAGGGGAATCCATTTTAGACACTAGGAGAATTTTGTATCCAAAGAAGATATCTCAATTTTGAATTTCCTCTCTGTAGACATTTTCTCTCTCTAGGCCAAAACAGGGTAAAATAAGATCTTTCTTCTATTTCAAAGAGGAAAATAATTACAAGAATAGAAGGGGAGGTTCTTATACCTTTACTCCTCAGAAGCTGGAGGGAGGAATCTTAAAACTAAGCATTTCACGGGTTGAGTCTTTCACGAACTAAGCTTTTTACGGGCTAAGCCTTTCCCGGCCTAAGCCTTTCATAGCCCACACCTTTCACGGGCTAAGCCTTTCACGAACTAAGCTTTTCATGGGTTACACCTTTCACAAACTAAGCCTTTCATGGCCTAAGTCTTTCGTGTCCCACACCTTTCACGGGCTAAGCCTTTCACAGCAGGCCACACCTTTTCACAGGCCAAGCCTTTCACGACCTGCAGATTCATGCACACTCACCTACAAATTCACACCGAAAACTGACTACTAACACAACAGAAAATTGCTTCTACAGTAACGAACTCTCTAATACACACACACACACACACACCAAAAAAAAAAAGAGAAAAGAAAAAGATGATATCAAACCCCACCAGTCATGAGACTGATCCTATGTGCCTAATACAGATGTCAGCCTCGAAGTCTGAAGCCCACGAGACCTTAGCCAAAACTCAAGCCAATAGTGCTACTAGATCCCCGGCAAGTCGGAGAAGAAGGGCCTCACATCGACTGAAGTTGAACTTCTTGGGTCCTTATGCCCAAACTTTCCAAGGGACCATCATCATCAGCAAAACTCACACAGCCCATGGAAAGGTAGCCCTCCACTACCACAACTCGAAATGTCTACAAATACTAGAGGAGGCTAAAGTTAAAGCGAAACTGGACAAAGTCGACAAAACTCGACAAAGTCGGTCTAGGTATGATGGCAAAAATACTCCCACGAAGAATCGACATAGAATTATGTGCAGAGTACCTAAAGACCTACGATACAGGGACCAAGAGAGGAAAAATCACCAAAGCAGATGGTACTATGGAGCAACTCCTCATCATGGAGCCATGCTCAAAAAGACTTCATAGAATTCGAATGGTGCCGAGTATGAAAATATCCAAGATGAGGCAACAGAGAAAGCTTGCAGGGCAATGTCTTTGATGCTATAGATAAAGCCAGTGGACAGATACAACAGAGTAGACCTCAATAGGAGTACCAAAGTACATAAGGAGAAAGGGACGATTGGGCTTACTACCTACATAAGGAGATGGAGGATTACTTGAAAGCCCACCAAACGAAGATAAGTAACCCATACCTCCTCACACGGGTCCTCAATCATGTAGCAAAAAGGCCTCTCAAGGAGCCTGAACCAGAAGAACAAATGCAGTTGGCACTAGTACAAGACCAACCCAAAGTAACAACTAGAAATGTACAAGAAGGGTAGGCCATCTTGATGGAGACCAAGGAGATCATAAAGCGGATCAAGAAAGACTGCAAGAAGAAAATAGATAAAAAGATGAGAGGAGTGCTTACAAATGTTGCTACGGAATTACAAAGACTAGAGGAGGAAGTGGCCACAGAAATCTACACACTTACCATATAGGAACCCCGACAACAAGTCACCCCTCCAACAAGTCACCCCTCCAACAAGCCCAACACAACTCATCTTTACAGACCTCTCTTCTCTCAAGGATTCAAGTCTGGTAAACATGGCAACAGAAACAACTCTAGAATAAGAAACAGCTCCAGAATAAGAAACGCTCATGTAAGCTGAGGAAAGACAAGAAGTGGAGGTGGCCACAGCCCCAATACACGAACCAGAGGCCCCCATGGAAGCAAGTAAAAGACAAAGAACTCCAGTTCCCTCAATTCCAAGCAAGAGGAGAATATCGGGAGATGAAGAAAGACTGCCCTAGCTAGCCTCCCTGCTGCAAAACATCGACTATCAACAATTCTTGCACAGAGACCATGGAAGTGCTGGACGAGCTATTCAACCAACCGTAGACTAGGTTGAAAGATGAGTTAAGCACATATGAAATGTGGGAGCAAGAGCAAAAATTATGGTGATGCCACCTCCTGACAACACATATGCTCCATGACCATAACACAGCTCTCTAGAAGTAGGTAAAAGATGCATCTACACAAGTACAGAGGTTAAACGCCAACTTGGAAGCAGCTGAGGCTACTCACAAAGATGTCATTATCATGAAAATTTTGAAAGATACAGAGGAGCAAGAGAAAAGATACAATGCCCTGGAAAAAGTCAGCTACTACTAGCAATCCAAGGAAGAAGTCAAAGGTCGGAACCGAGCGATGATCTTTGTCTCCTCCGTGAGCGGCCTTCGAGTTGGGTCAACTGCCAGTAACTCCTCAGGCCCTCCTCAGTTTCTTTCCTTGTTTTTGTCCACACTAACGCTCTCTTTACTTCAGTATGATATAAACCTAGCTCAAGAAATAGGCCTAGGTGAACTAACATTAATCAAACAAAATACTGAAAGAGATGCTAACCCTACCATAATCATGGAAATTTTGAGGGAACGACTTAGTATTAACTAATCCCCAGGACATCTTTTTCTATCCTCTACATTCTATCGTGCTAAACCTTTGTAGTTGGTGTCGCATTCTCTAAAACTTAGAAATTCTAGACAACAGTGTCAAAAAATTAGACCTATTTGTCCCAGATGACATTCCAGAGATGCCCGCCAACTATGAGGTGGTAGCACATAGTTACCAATGGGTTATAAGTCATTGGTGGCTAGAGGTATATAACACTCACGAACATCTAAATATATGTGAATCTACTCTATATCACCCTTTTGGCATTCTAAAACTCTACACTAACATCTACAAACATTAAGAAGCCATGCCAATGTGCAATACAATTTTGATGCCGCACACAGAATATCCTACTATCCATGTCGAAGAAATTTCTAACTTACAAGATTTTATGAAGGCACATAAGCCTAGCTAGCTACCCACCCCCTAGCACAGGTCAAGGTCAAGAAGAATCTTCTTCTTCTTTTTCAAAATCAACTTACCCTATTTATTCTAATGTCGTTGTAAGCTACTTGACCCATATCCTAATGCACCACCTACTAATACTTCTCAAGCAGACTGTATTTTCTCATCTTTCTCTCCTCCCGAGATAGATTTTCCCACTAACACCTCACCCATCTCCAACATGGCAATCTCAAGAGGTACAACACACCATCCCCCAAGATAATCTTGAAGCATTTATTGATGATACTATCTTGGATTCTTTGTCAGCTAAAGAGTACGAGGGGTTCATTCGAGCGAGCAACCCTCTGTTGAAGCCAAAGCTAATGTTCAAGGTACTCATGCAAATCATTCCATTTGAGCCCACATGCCAAATCATGCTAGAGGCCTATTCACAAATCACACCAACAAAGCAACATAATGTACCCTACCCTCTCCGTGCCCCATGCCGTGACTTAGATGAACTACTTCCATTGATCGGAGAAGGTACAATATGGACGAATGTGGCAAAGCATACGAAGCTGGCAAACCCTCACTTAGCTAATTTGCTCGAGATACGGATTGTTACATTCATGATCAGCTACTACTATTTCAGAAGATGGAGGAAGGCAAATCTCGTGCACACTAGAGGTGGCTACACCAACATCATCACTAATGAAGAGAACTCCCAATTATCAGACTTTGGAATATAGTAAGACTAGAGGAAAGAGTACCTGGCAGTTCCAGAGTACAGTCAAGTGTACATGAGTACGCCACTAACACTGCGGGTCGATCCACTATACATGCCAGTTAAAAGAAGATGGACCCCGCTGGAATTTTAGGAAGCCAAGAGGCACGACTCAAATGTGTGCTACAACTTCCCCATCTTCATACAGCAATATTTGCACACATTTGCACACATTCAGGAATAAAGAGAGCAGTTGCTTACATGGATTAGGGCATGGCACTGAATTCTAGACCCTGCTGTAGTAGCTAGCATCAGATTTTTGAAATTGGTAGTGGTGCTGATAGACCAACCAAAAGAACCCTATAATGGCTATGAAGTAGAACACCTGATGTTCAACATGAACCAAGGACCATCCGATAGGGAAATCATGTTTTACTACCACACGGACTCCGCTATCTTCCAGGCTACATACACATGACTTTCGAAGACATGGTGGATACTGGCTTTTGGAGGTCACACTCAACATTCCAATGCACCCTTAAGAAGCTACAATCCAGGAGAAACTTCTACCGACATGAGTTCAGACCTACCTTAGGAAGGGGAGGATGTTAATCCCATTTTGGATTAATAAGCATGATCCTCCAATTGAGGAGATTAATAAGTGTCATGAAACGGCACTATAAAAGCTGTACATTATGAGATATTGGCCTAAGTAAGTTTTGGGCGCCCAAGTGTGAATAAGGACCAAATGTATATATGGCATTTTCTCATAATGTAAAGACACAATCCCCTTTGTGCTATAGAGAGTTTTCCCTTGTGTCTTGAGAGAGATTGAGAGAGAGGGAGAGCATTCTAGTATTGTTCCTCTTTTATACTCGTGTTATTCATGCTTGTGTGAGAGAGTGAGTGATTGCCTTATGCGACGGTGTGAGAGACTCTATGGTGACACCATGGAGGTGGAGCTTAACAAGCGAGCTTGGAGACCTTAAGGGACTCAAGTTCAAAACATTGGTAAGTTCCCTATGATGGTTGTGATCTACTACTCATCCTTAGGTGAATGTGTAGAGTTCCCTCTTGGAGGTGTGGTAGCCCATAGAAATGCGAAGCATGGGTTTCCACCAACAAGTTATGATAAAGAGAGAGATGTTGCTAGTTTTTTCTTTTTTAAAAATATCCTAAAGTCTCAATTTTGCAAAACTTGAAGGAAAGGAAAATTATTAGTAAAAGAGAGAGAAGAATATATCCACTTTATACAATCATGAACCTCTCACCATTACTTTTTCTCAGTGAAAAAAAAAACTACCCACCACTACGCCCTTGCCTTTGGTAGGCCAAAAAAACTTATCCCACAAGTGACATGACTAAGCTTAATTGAATCTTAGAAGTTAAGAAAAAAATCATTTATTTATTGGCCTACCATAGGCAAGGACTTAGTATTGGGGGGGTTTCACGTTTTCTTAGGAAAAAAATCATGACTTTTAGGAGAGATGTATGCTTCATGATTTCTCTTGGGCAGTTGGGCTTTACACTCTTTTGAGGCTATGATGAAAGACACCCTTAAAAGAATAATTCTTATCATTGTTTTTTTTAATGTAATGAAAATTTTATATCATCCAAAAAAGGGGATAAATCACCCAAGGGCTACACCTTAGCTTTATCTGACTTCCTAATCAAAGTTCTAGCAACTACTAATCTATAAGTACCACCTTTTCTCCTTGAGAACTTACATGCTTGGACCAACATTCCCCAACTTTCTCAGTGCTAGGATCCCAATCTCTTTTGCTGCCACAATGAGCTAAGGCATTCCTTCTCTCCCAAATCTCATCTAGCATGTATGCCCTCATGGTGTGCCATACCCTGTACAAAGAAGGGCTCATCCTTCCCTTACTTCCTATCAAAACTTATCTCCAATTCAGTCTATCTAGGAATCCACAAGTAAAGAGGAGCTTGCTTAGCTTACACCAAAAAGGGTGTACTGATTTACACTCCCACAATGCATGTAGAATAGATTCACTTTTACATTTACAACCTGCGTACCATATGGGTTGCCCATCAGTTCATTTAGAGGTCACCTCCCTGATAGGGAGCTTCTGGTGGAGAATCCTCCATAGAAACAAGTCAAGCCTGCCTTAGCCAGTTGACTTCCAGGTTTTGGTTGATGTCTTTTTACAGTATCTGTGAGTTAGCCTACAACCAACTCTTGCCCAGGCTTTACCCATTTTGTCAACCACACATCAGTGTGTCTGACGAGTCTCATCCTTTTCCCAATCATCCTTTGGTGCACTTCCCATTCATTAATGGACTGCTCAGTGGTACAGTAGAGAGCAGTGGGCCAAGAAGGTTTGATCTTCCTAATAGTGTTAGACATGAATTGCCTCTCACTTCTACCAAATGATTGCCAAAACTCCATAGGGATGAACCATTCCTATGAATCAGCATTCCAGATATCCCTGAACTATCTTGGTTCTTTGTCACTAATTTTCTTAGCCAATATTTTGTTCCTGAGGATATTAGCTGTGCCATCAGTCATTGCAGCAGCTGTACTAAACCATATGTTATGAGCAAGGGAAGAGTCAGCCCTTCAACTACCCCTCAACTACCCCTCCAGGTTGCTGGCCTCAAGATCACTTTCCAGCTACTATTGACCAGCTTTTGTAGAGATTCAGAACCTCTGATTCTGATGGGACTAGGGAGAAATAAATTTTCCAACCAATGCACTTCTCTCTAGTCTTTACCACCAACCTTAGCCTCTGCAATCTTCCATCTAGTAATATGTGCCTAGGGCTGGTCTGTTTCTAGGTGGCTGCTCCATTTTGCAAGCAAATGACTTGCCTTATCTACTATGTTGGGTATACCCCAGCCTCCCTCTTTCTTCCTTGCACACACCTACTCCCAGGAAGTGAATACCTATGATCTATGGTCTACAAAAGCCCACAGGAAATCGTTGAATAGCTTTTTGACTCTACCCCAGTCAGTCTTTGAGAACTTGACCAGAGTGGTAATGTACATTGGTCGTGCCATCAATATGTGTCCCAGTGTACTCAATCTTCCAACCAAGCTCAGTTTAAGTTATGCTCTCATCCTTACTTTTTGTTTAATCCTTCTGAATAACCACCCAAAGCATTGGTGGGCTGTTACCCCAAGATGAACTAGGCAGCCCAGATGCCTGATTATCTTCCCAGGTCCTATGTTCCCGAGGTTGAAATGGTCCAGGATGTCCTCCTGCTAGATGAAGCTCGGTACAAGGCACTCAGTCTTATGAGGAGCAATCTTTGAACCTGACACATAGCAAAACTCATTGTAGACACCCATTAATGCCTCTATATTGTTTCTTTCATACTTAAGCATATTGCAGCCGTCATCATCTAGCATTTGATTTGCAAAGTACTTGCCTTGTGGTGGCAATGGAAGAGGATTAAAGGATCCCTTTTGGACTAGAAGATCAACATTCCTAATAAGGAGAGGGTCTGTCCTCACTAAAGAAAACAACATAGGGCTAGGCCTGTCTGACAAATCTTCTTAGCTGGAACTGACTTGAGGTGTATCCATTCACTTGAAATGAGGAAAAGGCATTAGAGAACAGAGATTTGACCATATGATAGAACATATAACCAAATCCCATCTTTGAAATCACAACTAGGATAAATTCCCACCCTTCCTTATCATAAGCTTTCTCCAAGTCCATCTTATGTAAAGTTTTTTAACACTCTTTTGAGTAAGATTCTCTCAAGTCTCACATTTACCTTGGTTAAGATGAAGTAAAAGTTATAATTAATGAATAAGATTATTAATACTCTTGATTTTGAAGTAAAGAGAGCAATTCAAAGACTAGGTTTGATATTATTTCTTGATTTAATAATATTATATACTTTGTGTTTATAGGAGGGTGGTTGTAGGACCAAGGTGCCCAGTTTTATCCACTCAAGCACCATGTGAACAATAAAAAATAGGCATTTGTTTACCTTTAGTGGCCAATCTCTCTCTCAAAGGTAATGAAGGAATTTTCTTTCAATTTCTTTTGTTGGAACATCACATGCAAAGTTATGTACATAGTTGCATAATCTTATTAAGTATTTAGATAGTTGAAAGTCCTCATTTCCTTCGCTACAAAGTCAATGTATACACCTTGTCCCAAATTTGGACTGATTCCATAAAATGCTAATATCTTTTATATATAATCTCATAGGAGATTCCCACTTTGGACCTTAGAGATTCACATAATATAGAGCTTAACTTGATTTTTTGAGAAAACTTTAAACTATTTGTCTATTTTCTTTAAATATTTCAAGGTCTTTAAAGTGTTATAATATGTGCCACTTTTTGCACCCACAATAACTACCACTTAAAATGCTCAATCTTGTAGATCAAAAGAGTGGTAGATAGTGAGATATTAGTAGAATGTGGTGGTTAGTCAAAATTGTAAATCCAATGGTTGGATTTTTAATGATCTCTTTTTCAAAATTCTTCTAGGCTATCAAAAGGCCTATAAATATTAATAATATAATTAGTAAAATTACATTTTTGATGTAAATCATCTAAAACCTATAAGGACTAGTGTAATTGTAATGGTGCATCTATGGTTGGATTTTTAATGATCTCTTTTCCAAAATTCTTCTAGACTATCAAAAGGCCTGTAAATATTAATAATATAATTAGTAAAATTACCATTTTGATGTAAATCATCTAAAACCTATAGGGACTAGTGTAATTGTAATGGTGCATCTATGAAAAAAGAATTGATCACTCTAAGTATGGAAAGACCATTTTTAATCATTTCATCATATTTTTTATTAATTTTGATTAATTAGACTAATTTACATAAATTTGAGTTATATTGGGTTAATTTGAGTGCATGTGTATTTTCCATTAGTTTCTTGATCTCATTTGAAGTACCGTGCATTCCCAAATTTACTCTCTAAGCATTGTCCTAGCCCATTATAAACTGGACAAAACTAGACACCCTGATCTTACAACAACCCAAGAGTTATTCTGTTATTGTAACAAGGCCCTAGGTTTGATGTGATTTAATGATTCCATCTACGATGTAAGGAGTACACATGTGTTGTAAAGCAAAAATCTCTCTTTGCTTAACGAAGAATATTGAAATTTTTCATGAGATAATTCAGGAGGAGATGTATCCAAGAATCAAGGAGCAAATGTAGGAAAGAACGTAGAAGACCTCCTTTGATATTGATATATATATATATATATAAAATATTAATTTAGGAGGGTATAAGAGAATCAAGGAGAAAATGTAGGAAATAATGTATGTGAGAGAGAGAGAGAGAGAGAGAGAGAGAGAGAGAGAGAAGTGTGGACTTATAGCCCAGGGCCCCTCACCCCTCCAAAAAAAAGAGACAAAGAAAAAGAAAGGAAACAACCTATCCCAAAAGAAAAAGAAATAAAACAACCCATCCCCCGCATAATAAAATCAATTTCCAATCAAAGTTCAGCCTACAACAATGGTGACACGAGTTTCAAAAGTATGAAAAATTCACTAGAGATTTAGTCGTAACTTTATTACTTTTTTTACATAGAGTTTGTGATGTAAACATAAGCTATAATGACAAGGTACTAGCTCAAAGTTTTAAACGCAACACTGAGCGGGACTGCACTAGGAGCCGCCTCCCTGTGAGGGGACGGGGTCCTCCACCAGAGATGGTTGATCCTAATCTGGTGGTTGATCCTAAACGGCAAAACCGTAGTCTCCAAGCTGAGGTGGTCACATGGTAGACAACGAAAGAATGCATAATCAACTGGGAGGCCCATGATGCGTCTTGGGTTGCCACCCTCGTCTCCCAGAAAGGCAGACTGGGAAGGTGTACACGCCGGTCTCAACCTGTGTGGAGTATCTGTAGGCTAGCTGTCTCGTTGAATCCTTCTTTAACGACCGACGCCCCACTGTGGAGGAGGATTGGGGATACAAAAAAAGGGGGAGAGGGGGAGTGGTGTCGAGGCGAGGAAGGGGTAGAGAAGGTGAGGGGTCATCCGGGGGGCGGGGGAGGGGGTGCGGACGAGGGCGGAGGTGGAGGTGGAGGTGGAGGTGGAGGTGGAGGTGGAGGGTGAGGGAGAAGGGGAGGAGGAGTCAACACCGGGGAACTTGGGCGAAGGAGCACTGGCGGGGAGAGGAAGGGCGAGGAAAAAGAGACTCTAGGCTAGCGTCACGTCGAGGAGCCGGAGTCACCACTTCCACGGTGGGACCTGCCTTGGGGACATATGAAGGGGGGACCATTGCCGAAGGCTCTGAACTGGCATTGTGCCTAAAGCAGGTATTGTAGGTGGGTTCTTCTTCCTCAATGTGGGCCCAACTGGCTACCTGTTCAACGGGGACGAAACGGTTAGAAGCGAGACCCTTGGGGCCAACGTGGGGGTCCAGTGCCGCCTTCCGCCGTCATCGTCGAATGGCAGCCTGTGGCCACTTGCGTCGTCGTACCTCTTGCCATTCCCCGACATCGGGGGCACGTTGCTGACAAGAGGACTCATCTCATCCCCAGGGCATGTAGGCAGGTGAAGATGCATCGGCATGCGGGGACGAACGTCGGCTAGTAGTATCTTGAAAATCCGTAGGAGCATGGGGTTGATCCGGAGACAGGCACGCCTTTTGGAGCATGCGCGTGCAAGATGTCCCATCTCTCGATAGATGAAACACTGGCCTGGTGGGGAGTCACTCCCCCTCAAGAAAATGGAGCCAGTACTTAGTTACGGGAGCTCGATTTTGGACGGGAGGGCCTCCGATGAAGGAATAGTCACTCGGAGCGAAGGGAGGCCGACTGCTTGTGCCACCACTGAGGCTGCTGAGGTTGGTGTCTCAACCACTTGACCAGCATGCGCGCAGGAAGGATCGCCGAAACTCTCGACGACGGTCGGAAAAGCAGATAGTGACTAGGAATCTGTTGGCTCCAGCTAGAGAATCTGATGCCGGGTCGAAGCTGTGAGTCTACCTCATCAGGAACTCCTGTGTAGTGCGTAAGCGCAGGGGGCTACGATCCAGGACACGTTGGGCCACCACAGTTGTGTCGAAGTCCAATTGGTAGTAGGTGTGACCCAGTGGCTGGATGTTAGTAAACTTCCCGGTCTCACTAATGAGGTTGCACTGGAGGATATCTCGGAGAGTATCATGCTAGGGTCGATTTCGCACTATCTTCCAGAGACCAGGGAAGAGGCCTCCAAAACTGCAACAGAACTCATGAGACAAGAGAACTCGTGAGAACCTCTCTCTTAAGCAGAGGTGAATGGAGGAGACGACCGGTATGACGCAGTGGCTTTGGTGGAGTCCTGCTAAGGAAAGGTCCCAAAACTCTCGAAAACTTGAAAGAAACCCATGCAAAGAAACTGCTGGTGGAGCGATAGTCTACCTCCTACAGGAAACAGGGTGCCGCGGGGAAGCGGAAGAGAAGGGTAGAAGAGTCCCGTGAACACCATGGGAGGATCTGCGGAATGGGAGGAAAAAAAGGGGGGGTGGGGTAGACGGGTAGTAGAAAAGAGGAGGGGAGGCGCATAAAAAAGGGGAGGAGCAGGGAGCAGCAGCAAACTCGCAGCAGGTGGCGGCCCGGATTGCTAAGATATGGCAGTCCCTTTCCTTTCGCCTAGGGGAGGCTGCTCAGGACCATGACAGTGGTCTCTAGGAGATCAGCACTTTCCTCTGGGAGGAGGCCCAGGTGCCAAATTTTGCTTACTGTGAGCAGGAGAGAGTTTGAGGCACAGTCTAGCCTGTTGGAAATCATGGATCTAGGACTAGGCTAGCCTATGGAGGCTCAAACATAATGCTAAACATGATTATAAACAAATGACAAAAGCAATACAAAGCAACACAAGATGCACTTACTTGACCAAGAGATTGTGTACTTGAGAATGAATTGTTGTGTGACATTACATTGAAATGACCCTTTATATAGGTCCAAGTACCATATGGGCTTTGCCTTTGCATGTGGGATAACTCCTAGCCTTCACCACATTCATCCACATCCCTTTGACCTTGTCTATGATATGACATAGATCACTTTTTCTAACACCCTTCCTTGATCATGGCATATCATAATGCCCTTCCTTGCTTCTAACATTACATGAAAGAAAAAGCTTAACTCATAAGGAGTATAGCTCTACAGTACATAAAAGAAATTAGCATCGCTCATAGGGAGCATAGCTTCTACATTGCGAAAAGAAAATGACATGACATGAAAACATTCCTACATGAAAACATTCCTCTCCCATACCCCATCATCATCATAGCATCATCATCATCATATCCATGAACATTGTGCCTCATGTGCACCATCATGTGTTGAGCATGGAAACCCAACTCCCATCAATCCCCCCTTGTGGGCTACATGGCCAACGTAGGAGAACTGTGAGCATACATCATATCACATGACCTACATCATCGGTGGTCAGAGGTGAACATACATAAACATTTGGGTAAGAGAGGACATAAATCATTCGTCATTATGACATGTGAGCCATGACATAATAATCAACATAGACAGCATCTTGTTCATCTTCATTGACATCTTCGTCTTTGTCTTCATTCATTTTTGCATCTCTGTCTGCATCTTCATTTTGCATAGCATCTTCTTCGTCCTGACATTGCACACGTGCGTGCATTCCCATCCTTGAGGCATCGGCATAATGCATAGAATTTTCCAAAAAAGAGGTAAAAGAACATCCTTTCTTAAGTGCCATAGGAACAACCTCTTATATTGCTTTAAGGTTTTTAAACCTTAGACTCAAAATAAAGAATAAATCCTTTATTTTCAAATGAAAACGGCCGGATTTTATTCCACCGGCGCTGATTTCGGATTTGTCAGCTGCGCTGATTTCGGATTTGTCAGCTGCGAGAAGCCCTTCGTGTATACCTCAGCTGCGCACGGCTTGAGCTGCTCCAAAGGCGACCTTCACCTCTCTGCTCCTCTTCTGTACAAATACCCAGCCCCAACAGCCTCAGCTCCCTCACGAACAGCAGCAGTGCTTTCTCATGATCACCTCTGCAAGGCGGTGTCTCTGTCTGCAGCATCCCTCTTCCGACTGTTGTGGGTGCTGATGAATGCTGAGTTGAATCGTGTTTGCTTCTTGTACTGTCTATTCTTTAGATGCTCACTACTTTGGATTTGCTCGTTGCCACTTGAAAAATGGTGAGCTCTACTTCCTCCTTACCGCCTGCAGTTTTGGCTTTGGCTGTATCTAAGCTTTTGGCGCATTCGTTGCTGCTCACACCTTCAACACGCCTGGTCCCTTCTGCCTACACTTCTTGGGACGGGCCTCCTCGTCCTTCACAAGCCACAGCTATTCTGCTGTTGATGCGGCCAGCTACTTGCGCAGTGCTCCCTTCTTACTATGGCCTTTGTAGCCTCTTCTTTGGTAGTCTAAAGGGCTCTAAACTAAAGAGACCAACCCAATAATCCTAATGAAAGAGATTAGTGCTAATGATGTGAAAAATACTAAGCTAATGCTAAGAGAGATAGACCTAAGCTATTGGAGAGCTGAACCTACCAGATCCCTAATGGTGCAAAGACTAATGCAATAATTTTGTTATTCCTTCTTCTCAATGGCACTTCCTTTTGCGGGCACCATATTGAAAAGAAATGGCAAAACAACTAATCTAAGCTAAGCCATAGCCTGCCAGGCTCTGATACCATGTTGGAAATCATGGATCTAGGACTAGGCTAGCCTATGGAGCTCAAACATAATGCTAAACATGATTATAAACAAATGACAAAAGCAATACAAAGCAACACAAGATGCACTTACTTGACCAAGAGATTGTGTACTTGAGAATGAATTGTTGTGTGACATTACATTGAAATGACCCTTTATATAGGTCCAAGTACCATATGGGCTTTGCCTTTGCATGTGGGATAACTCCTAGCCTTCACCACATTCATCCACATCCCTTTGACCTTGTCTATGATATGACATAGATCACTTTTTCTAACATAGCCTCCCTCCAGCGGCTCAGGAGAGCTCGCACAACAACCCTTAGATTAGGGAGCAGCCAGAGGTGGCCAAGACCAAGATTCATTCCTTGGAGGAGAGGCGGGAGGACTTCAGGTTTCATGCCTGCGTGTCCTTTTGGACCGAAGGGGGACTCGGGAGTTTTTCGAGATGACCGGACCATGGCACCGTAGGGACGGTGTTTACAGAATACGGCGTGCCGATGGGAGCATTGCAGTGGATCAGCCCTAGGTAGGTGAGGTGGCCACTGCTTTCTACGGGTCCCTCCTTATGGTGGAGGTGGTCTCGGTGAGGATACTGGAGGCACGGGATATGGTGTGGCTTCACACCAGACAGGTGGTGGGTCCACAGCTTCAGCACTATCTCAATTCCCCCTTCTCTGTGGGGGAGTTGGAGAAGGCACTTCTGGTGCTTCCGAGAGGGAGGAAGTGCCCAGCCGAGGACGGTCGTCGAGTGGCCCTCTTCCTTCGCCGTTGGGAGTTGATGTGCCATGGCATGAAGCATTTTAGGAGATCATGGATATGAGCCAGATGCTTGACAAACTTTTAGAGAGACTCATTCTAATGGAGGATCTTCTGGACTCACAGTTAGTAGACGACACGTCAGCCTACTTAGAGGGCAGCCAGGTGAACCTCCAGAGGTTCGTGGCGGTCTTAGAGGTCTTTTGTTATGCTTCCAAGGCTTTCATCAATTGATACAAGTCCTGTGGTTTCTAGGTGGCCACTACGACCACTCCGACTTGGTGTCCAGTTGAGGTTTTTCAGTGGATCCCCAGAGGTATGGCCGTGAGATACCTCATAGAGATCTCCCTTGAGCTGTTTGGCTCTCACAAATGATTCTTATGTACACTACATAATAATTTGAATTGAGACTTCCATAGGTACTAAAGTATCTTCCTTTCCATGACAACTCCCACAAGCGATTCTTCAGCGTTGCACTTGGTTTTAGAAGCAATCAAAGGGGCATAAAAGTTGAGGAAACCAATGCAGAAGTCCCCAACTCTAAGAATGATCCACTGAGCTCATCCAAGGAGGAGTGCCAGAGTCGATCAAATCTGGAAGCTGATCGAGATACACACTCTCTCCTGATTGCCCAAGGGGCCAAAAGCTCCAGACCAAAACATGTGGCTCCTACTCGGGAGAATCTTCCCGCAACATCTCGCTCTACCTGTCGGGAGGTGATGTTCCTAGAGAAATAGGATGTTCCATCCAAGACTGCTCTCTGAAGCCCTTGAGGAATGAGGCCACGCCGACTATAGATGCGGGCTCCTCCAAGACCTCAGATGTTCCCGGAAACAATCCGGATGGCGAAGACTTGTAGGGGCTGCTTTCCCGTGCTCGTGAGAACTTCGCCGCTGGTTTGGAGGGCGATTAGTGGCAGTCAGACCTAGGGCAAAAGCGCTCCAGAGCATCCCAGATGCCTATTTGTAGAGTCTGCCACTTGAGCTTGGCTTGCTTGACCACATAAGGATGGGGTATATCATCTGCATAAATGTGCAAAAGCAAGCTGTCCCGGCATGCATTGTTCATTCTTGTATACTGTACAGCATACTGCATTTATCTCTTACCTAGGACTCATCTTCAGTTACTAGGTTTCCAGTTTCAGCTTCATTTTTGTTTCATATTTCCTTTTCAGTTTTCCATGAGGATGATATTCCATGGATACTTGTACTCATCTTTTGTCTCATAGGCCCATCGGGCCTTTTGTAAGACGTAAATATAACTTTCTTTCTTTCTTTCTTTCTTTCTCTGTCTTCCTCTTCTCTCTCTCTCTCTCTCTCTCTGTCTCTCTCTCTCTCTCTCTCTATATATATATATATATATATATATCTCACACACACAGACACACACAGAGTTATTGCAAATTCTTTGGTCGCTCATCTACCTCAGCTCTTAATGTTCAAGATAGCACATGCAATTGTCCGACTTATTGCATCGAACGTGCCATTCTTTCCATACATTATCACATTGCATTAGCCTGTCATTCCAAGAGAAGTAGCATCTACATTCTGATTAGCCATGCCTAAATAGGAAATCTATCTCTGCATTAGCACTTGACTTTGTGCCATATTTACCATCCAAGGGTCTCCTTCCTTCCAACCGTTCCAAACGATCGTTGTTGCATCTGCTCAAATTACGTTCTCTTCTTTGTTAAAAGTTCTTGTTTTTTTACCATGCGTCACTAGCCTTGGCCTTCCGTAAGAGATGGTTCACACTTTATTCTAGCCATATGTCAGCGTTTGATGCCTTTTAGGCAAATACCAGGTTACTCATAGTGAAGGAAGTCATCAAGGGTCACATGCATAGTTACATCAACATTCTTTTTTTTAATATGTACCCATAAACCATGGGAGGTGTATGCCATTTCACATGTGTAGAATCACTTCACAAGTACAAGAGCCACTCTAGATGTTGTTGAATGGCGTGTTGATATGCAGAATTCAACAGCTGAAATAATTGGCTCACAATTGGTCGGACATTGCAGAACTTCACACACTTTCATGGCTTAACCACAAAGCATAAAGGCCTAATAATGCAGGGTTGTACCTTGGAAATCGATCCAATTGGAAATTTTTCCTGGCCCTACAGCGGTAGCAAAGGGAGGTACTCCTTTCGGAGTCCTGGGAAGCAGATAGTGACTGGAAAGCTTGTGTTCCCGGATAGCGGGTCAGTCGATGGGTCAAAGCCGTGACTCCATCGCGCCAGGAACGCTCGGGGCTCCGAGCCAGCACTCGAGTAGCCGCCTGAGGGAGTCGAACTCTAGCTGATAGTAACTGTCACCTAGAGGCTGAGTGTCCGTGATCCAGCCTGGCTCGCCAATAAGGCTGCCCTGTAGAAGATCCTGGAGAAGGCCTCGAGCTGGACGGCTTCCCACTAATTTGCAGACCAGTGAAGTCGCCTCGAGAGAAGAGACTGTCGTGCGTAATAACTGTTGACGCTCAAGACCAGGCATGGGCCAGAATCGGTTGAGAATGACGGGGAGTCTTCCATGGAGACCACCTGCTGGGGCAGACCAGAATAAACGCCAAACACGTCGAAAAAAACCTGCAAGCTGCAAACTGCCCAAAACACCTGGAGGGGAAAAGGACCTGCAAGCTGCAAGCTGCAGGGGAAAGGAAAACGGGGGGGAGGGCAAGAAGAAAACCAGAAGGCAAAAGGGGCGGAGAGGACAGCGGGGGGGAGAGTGAAAAACAGGGGGGGGGTCGAGCAGGCAGGGCGGACAGGGCGGGGGCGTGCTGGTGAGAAAGGCGCAGGCAGGGGGGGAGGGGGGCACTGGCAAGAGAGGCGCAAACAGGGGGGGTGCTGGCAGGAGAGGCGCAACCAGGGGGGGCCGCTGGCCGGGAGAGGTGCGCAGCAGGGGGAGGAAGGCGCAGAGGAGGGGGAGGGGGGCGGGGGGGGACGCAGTTCGCACCTTTCTATGTCCACTGTGAGTTGTCTTTGAATGCTGCTAGTTTGACCATTAGCCCCCTATAACAGTCGTGTTGGTGTGGCTCAGAGAAACCTTGCTTTTCGATCAACCTTTTGAAATAGTCATGTTCCCGTAGCTCAAAGGTAGGATCCAAAACATCAACTTAGAAGCTTTTGAGGACTGATCTGGGGATTGCAATTTCATGTTGTTCACGCACTGGTGGTGTGCAATTGAGATGCATTTACCTTGTTGAATATTGGTGATGATGTGGATGAAATCACATTCAGCTCCCTCTCGTCAAACACATTGCATTTTGCCACTGATTTTAAGGAGTTTCAATACCTTGTCTTGCACTGGATACTTCTGTCAGAATATGCAGCGGAAATGATGACCAAATCTGGGAACACAAGAGCAAAAACGCAGGCAGAAAAAACAGCACAAAAAGAGAGAGATGTAGGCGTGTAACTCTGCTCTATATACACAAGAAGATCCCGAGATATGATACAAATAAGGCATGGGGGCTGAGGAGCTATATATACTCCCCTAGAGGGCAGTCGGCCAGCATCAGGAAAGCCCACGACTGAGAAAAATGTACACGACTGCTGAAAATAGCAGTCGGCCAGCTAAAGATGCCTACGACTAGTCAGAACAAGTCGGCCAGCACTCTGACAGCCCACGACTGATGTAGATCCACTCGGCCAGCTACTACAGAGTGCTCCTGGCATCACCTGGCAGCCCTCCCAAGCCTCAGAAAAAATGGGAAAAAATGGGGAAAAATACGGAGAGTGGGGAAAAATGGGAAAACACCTCATAAGGGCGGGCACACCCACAACAAAGGCCCTGGTGTATAAAACTGGACAGGAGATGACTTCTAACACCCCCTCTCAGCTCCTGGCTGTGTAACCAACCACTGGGAGCTGGGGTGCCGCCTGAGCAAATCCTGAGAGCGACTTCGTGAAGAGGTCCACCGTACTGTCCTCCGTTGAACAGAACTCCAGCAAGATGTCATCAGCAACAATCTGTTCACGAACAAAGTGCCTCTGGATGACCAAGGGTTCCTCCAGTGGAAGCCCAAACCTGCAATGTAACCTCCTCATGCTCCGTAAAACTGCTCCTCGGGCATAAGTAGATCTCCTCGTGTCCGGATCTCCTCCCCAAACCGAGTCACTCCAACCGCAGAGTCGGACTCCATCCAACAATCCCCCTCCTGTGTACAAGAGTCCATGATCCTTCGCATGCCGCAGAAACCACAGGAAACGCAATCCTGCCTCACAAAGAGACATCTGCAACCAAGAGCTCAACTGCCTCATCAGGAAGCTCCCGTCCAATCCGGTGTCCATCAACCAGATCCATGAACCATACAGCTTCTGAATCACAGAGACATCACACTGCTCACAAGGATCAACACCTGTTACAGTGCACAAACAAGTCCTGGAAACCTGATGAAACCTGTCAACCACCCCCTCTGAATCCGGAACCACAAAGCCTGGAGAAACCACCTCCTTCTGCAAGTAAGCACCTGTCACCTGCCTGGCTTTCCGAAAGGTCCCCGTGGAAAGAACATCCTCAACTACTGGAAGTTCTATGTCCCGAACACGACGAGACATCAGAGCATAAGTGACCTGTTCAGCTTCCTCTGACTCACGAACACAAGAACTACCAACCTCAGTACTGGAAAGTTCCTGCCAACTGCTGCCATCTACTGGTAAGCTATCCACCACCTGGTCTCGGAAAGCCTGTACCTGCAGCGTATCCACACCTGAGTAGCTATTACCACACTGCCACTCATCACAATCTTGAGGATCCGGGAGAGAGAGTGCTGAAAGCCTGTAGACTCCATTCTCCACTCCACCTTCCCAAACCACTTGGCCTGTTGCTTTGTCCCGGAGAGCAACAAAATGCTCATCAAACTCCACCCGTACGCCAGTCTTGCAAACCTGATGCACTGACAACAGATGAAAACCAAGTGCCGGAACATACGACACCTGGGAGGAATGCTTCCCCCCTCTGCCATCGGGAACTATCTCCATCCTGCCCTCACTGTGAACTGGGATAGTGGACGTATCCCCAGTAAGAATATGACCAGAACACCTACAGAGATCCTGTAAACCGGAACGGGAAGGAGTCATGTGCCTGGAAGCACCACTGTCGAGAATCCACTCCCGAGTATCCGTTGCGGAGAATCCTCCAATCTCCTCCCTGCCTGAAGAAAATGAAGCATCGGTGTCCATCACCTCCAGGTGCACAAAAGCCGGAGTCTTCATGATTGCTGAGGAGTCTTCACCCTTCTCGGTCTTCCGCTTGGGACACTGCCTCCAGTAGTGGCCTTTCTCGCCACAATCATTACAGGTCCTCTCTGCCTTCAGTTTCTCGCGGTCACTAACGGACATCTTCTCAGAAGACTTCTCCGACGAAGCCTTCCCCTTGCCCGTGTTACGGCCTTTCGACCGTTGGCCAGTAAAGGCCTCCGAACCTCCACCCTGAGGAGGGTTCGTGAATCGTTCCTCCTAGTCCAGGACCATGGGCACAAGCTCCTCCCACGTGATGGTGCTGAGCCTGCCACTGGTAATCAACGACGAGTAGAATGCTGAGTACGAAGAGGGCAAATGTGACAGCAACGTTATGGCCATGTCCTCTGCCTTCCCAGCCTGAAGAACTTCCTGCTGAAGAGCCTGCAGCTTGTTAATATGCTCCCGCATCGTCGCCGACTTTGCAGGGCTCATAACCCGCATCTGTACTTCCAAAGAAATCCTCTTCATGGGTGATACCCTGTTGTACAGAGAAGCCAAATGCTGCCATATACCTCTGGCCAGCGTCATGTGCTTGACATGATTGATTACCTGCGGTGTGCAGTTGAGGAAAATAAACGAACGGACCCTGGCGTTGACGCGATCCCACATCTGCGTCTGGGCCTCCCGGTCCTTTCGGGTTGACGGTAACTCCCCTTCCTCTACTTCCGGCCGTGGAACACCAACAACGACAAAATCGGCGAGGTCGTAAGACTCCAGAACGGATTCCATCATCACCTTCCATATGCCGTAGTTGCTCCCGTCTAACTGACGGTCCACCGGAAACGTGGGGAGTGTTGGGATCTTCACATGTCTCTCGGCCATCTCATACAGATCTGCCATAGCGGGGATGTACTCTGAAAAGGGTGGGTGGGTGGGAACAAAAAAGAATTGATACCTGCAAGTGGCTGTCCAGCAAATCAGCCCGCCTTCCTCTTGCTTCTCCTCTTCCCGAACAGTCCACCAATCAGCCACAAAACAGCCCCCTCTTGCTCACACAGATCCCAAGACCTATCTAGAGCCTAGGCTCTGATACCATGTCAGAATATGCAGCGGAAATGATGACCAAATCTGGGAACACAAGAGCAAAAACGCAGGCAGAAAAAACAGCACAAAAAGAGAGAGATGTAGGCGTGTAACTCTGCTCTATATACACAAGAAGATCCCGAGATATGATACAAATAAGGCATGGGGGCTGAGGAGCTATATATACTCCCCTAGAGGGCAGTCGGCCAGCATCAGGAAAGCCCACGACTGAGAAAAATGTACACGACTGCTGAAAATAGCAGTCGGCCAGCTACAGATGCCTACGACTAGTCAGAACAAGTCGGCCAGCACTCTGACAGCCCACGACTGATCTAGATCCACTCGGCCAGCTACAGAGTGCTCCTGGCATCACCTGGCAGCCCTCCCAAGCCTCAGAAAAAATGGAAAAAAATGGGGGAAAAATACGGAGAGTGGGGAAAAATGGGAAAACACCTCATAAGGGCGGGCACACCCACAACAAAGGCCCTGGTGTATAAAACTGGACAGGAGATGACTTCTAACAACTTCCTTTTTATTGGTCAATGATGTATGGAATCTATAACGTTTTGGACAAACTATGGAAGATTAAAGTCCTCGTCCAACTCCTTATATATATGTGGGCATCATGATCTGTCTGTAATTGCCATTAAAACATGCGCTGTAAATGGCACCTCCAAAATGACATTAATATGGATTGCAGGATTTGTTTCACCATCTTCAAGTGGAGGTACAATGGACAGTGTTGAACATGCTCATGCCATCTGTAAAGCCGTGAGTGAGGTGGCATCCTTGAGTGGCCGGCAAATAAAGGGGCGAAGCTGGGCTTCCGAAGAAGAAGATGACCTAGATGAACCTGCCAACTGTGAGTACGACTGTTTAGGTTAGTCCAAGTTGACCTTCGTGTTCGGGGAAAATCTTTCTGATTGTTCCTAGTGATAATTGCATTTGAAGCTCATGATGCTCACTATCAGCGGTGTGCAGCAGATGTGGATGAATGGTACAAATTGCTCAACAATTCCCGCCCTTGCATACTAGAATTTGGACAAGCCTTGTGAACTAGAAATCCAGTGCAATGGAATTATTCAATTGGTTTAGGGAGCATGGTGATACTTGTGTTTATTGTAGTTGTTCATTCATTGAGCAGCTAGCCAGCTAATACCATAGATTAATCCTTATATTAAGCCCAACCCTTGTTATATTAAGGCTGGGCCCTGCAGCAACCCAGAAACTGTGTGTGTTTGTGCACAAATGAGGTCTCTAGGAACCTCATCTTGCAGCGGAATTCGGCAACTCAAAGGAGGCAAAGCTAGTGTGTTGACCATGAAGCACACAGAGGTGACAAGAGACCAGGTTTTCAGTCTACGGCCTGGCAGTGGGACCCGTGTGTGGTCTCGTATTATGAGGCCCATGGGTGAACCTGTTTCAAACTATTCCATGGCCAAAACCTGCCTTGTAAAGCACAATAATGAGCCATGTTCGCCATTTTTCTTAGATCTTTACCCCTCCTCTTTTGATGCAGCATGATGGATAGTGTCAACTTCATCTTCAGCTCTAGAGAAGCCAAGGGGCCACAAGTGGGTGCAGCCGCTGCGCAGCCAGGAACAATTTTTGGTTAGATTGATTTCCAATGTACATATGTTTCAAATTCCCTTCTTTTTTTAGCACTTTTACTATTATATGTCTTACAATTAGAGGCATGAGCACTACCCTTGATGAAGGTTCTGCATTGTTAAAGCAATTTTAGTATTATATGTCAACAATTAGAGGCATGTGCACTATCCTTGATGAAGGTTCTGCATTTTTTTAGTTTTATCCTTTCCTTATCCAATTACATGATATTTGATCTTAAATGCTTTGATAGGAGAGAGAGAAAGCTGTGAGAGCATGATGGTATTTGAGTCATGATGTGATGCATGCATGTAGCATGTGATACTATGTATCTCTATAAGTGCATATGTATGCCTTTTGAGGCATTGAAATACTTGATACTTGATATGTTGATATATTAGTACGTGGATAAATGAATCTTCAAGGGCAGTGCTTGTGTGCATCCATGCGCCTTGTCTGAATTGTGCTTGACATTCTGATAAAATCTCCAAGACTCTATTGCGTTCATTCTATGGATGGTTGTTTGGATTGAGCTTGGCATTCTAATAAGACTCAGTGCTAGGACTACGATATGCAGCAGAGATAGGCTGCGATAGTTGTTAGTGAAACAAGGTGATGGCCAAGCGCTAACGATGCCTTGAATGAGGGGCAAAATAAAACTACAGGATGACGACTAGCACGGCACACCTCATCTGTTGCCTGTTGGCGGTTGGCCACTTGGATTCAGACGTAATGCAGAGTTTTAGTGAGTACACATGAAGGACAGGGCCCCGAGTGCATATGGCATTCATTCTACTTGGCACATTAATGTAAATAGGGGGCTTCAAAAACTGGCGCAGGCTGTGTGGTCGTTGTGTCCGCTATTTGATTTGCTATTTTTGAATCTTGTCGATATGTTTCTTCATATGAGTTTGGATGGTCTTGTGGTTAGAGCAATAGATTCTGTAAGTGGTTCGAGCCTGAAATTCTGCAATTTTATCTCATGGGTGACCTTGTCTTGTCGGACACAATATCTATTCGGCGGAGAGGACATCATATGCGTCCGTTCCAAGGTCGTGTGAATCGTTTTTTCAATGGACATCCATGTTAGTAAATGCCATGTTAATAATGCCACGTTAATGGCTTGAACGTCTATTCGGACGTTTTTGAAGCGAGTCTTACTAAGGGTATGCTGTATGCGTTGGGTTGATGGTGGCAATAAGAAATTAAATAGTTGGGCACGATGGTCGAGGTATCACACTTGAATCTAGGATATCAGATTTGGTCGGACTTGAAACAACTGTTTCCACTGCAATAATAAACCCTATGTATCTTTAACCTCAGAAGACTTGAAAACTTGTGGGCCGATAGCTACCCTTCTCTACCCAAAAACGATGTTCAAATATTCATAAATTTGCACAAAAAACCATGACTGCGGCCCTCCTGATCCCTCATTTAATCGCCTGTTGCCCATCGATACCTGGCCAATTTTGAGTTTTCATCCCCCACACACACACGTGTCTTGCATAGTTCGTATGGGGGGTTGCCATCAGGAACCGTGTGAACAATCTCTATCGTGCCACATGCTCTACACATGAAGAGACAAGTGTGCCATTGTGGCAATGGCAATTGAGGTCCCATCCTTTTCTTTGCCATAGCGGCTTGGCCATGATCGTCGAGCACTACACAAAGCTCACCACTGGTGTCCCAATTAGCCAAGCGCTCTCTTCAACGTGGCAAGTTTCTACTCCTTCAATCTCACATAATCATATGTAGCCTTGTCCCACTATACATCCAAGTTCTAACGAGATTCCTCCGCAACAACTATTAACTAGCGAAATCAAATAGCCAAGCACTCTCTTCAACGTGGCAGGTTTCTACTCCTTCAATCTCACATAATCATATGTAGCCTTGTCCCACTATACATCCAAGTTCTAACGAGATTCCTCCGCAACAACTATTAACTAGCGAAATCGAATAGCCAACAACAAGGTAAATATGACCAGAGGACACCACCACCAGAGCAAGCGCAACTTGCACCGATGCCATTGTACTCATAATAGCTCGTGATAATGGACATGGGAGGTAGGGTAATGCATAGACTCAAAGGGGACCTCAAGATAGAGGAAGGAAGTGTCAAGGAGGATCGAGAGGCGCAAGACTCAAGAGCTGTAACATGGGCTTCCTGAGGACTAAAAGGAGGGAGCCTAAACACAGGCAATCATTCTTAAGAATCCTCCTTGAGGCTTTTTACCTTTCAAATTGAGCATGAAAAAATTTGCGCTTCAAAATAAAACCCAAATTTAAAGGATATTTTTTGTAATTGCCTTCCCTTCCTCTCCCTCTAGGCCTTGCTCCTCTCCTTCATTTCCTCCTCTTCATACTCCCCTTCCCTTCCCTTCCTCTCTCCCTAGGCCTCACTTTTGCTAGGAATGCTTTTATAGTGGTTGCTAAGGTCGATGAGACTCTTCTCAAATGTTCATTGAGCCTCCACATTTTTTAAAAATCCTATGTTCTTTAATTTTTTACATGCTCTTTTTAAAGGTTACTACATGTGCCTCCCACCATTTCACCACTAAATTTTAACCAAATTCAGGGGCGATATATTCACATGAGTTGAAAAAATGTTTTTCCACTGACTTGTTTTGGGAAATTTTTACAAAATTTTAATTCTATAAATCAGAAAAAAAGTTGAAAGTTTGTATAAGAAAAGCATTCATTTCGAATACTCAAAATTCATAGACAAGGGATTTGAAATATATCCCTTAAACGCTTGTGATTGTTGGTTTTCTTCAAAGTGAACCCCCCAGACAAGAAATAATGGGTTAACCCTTCAAATTAGAGGCCTCATTGCAAGGTGTAACAATATCAATTCAAGATAAAGGAGGGAGCTCTAACATGGGGTGCAACAAGGTTAAGGATAGGAGATTAGAATGCTTGTGCTACCAAGTTAGATCACGGCATACAGAAGGGAGTTTGAAGGGATGCTAAGGAGCTCCAAATATGGATCATGGGAAGATCAAGGCAACCGTTTGAACATCTTTGGAGGTTCGAGCCAACCACATGAACAACATGGCAATGGTGGGCTAAAAATGGTTGACATGTGGTGATAGGAAGAGATAACTGCTTGAACGAAGGGGAGGAGGTGACAGAATATTCTAGTGAATGCAAGGAGGTTCCAATTAATACAACATCAATAAAATAGTAATGAAGAAGCTCATGAAGTGGGTGAGATTGGTGGATATGCTTATGATGAGACCCAATGACCAATACTGGTGACTAATGAGGTAATTATTATGATGACGGCCCAAGAATAAGGCACGTATGGTTCCAATGAATAATGAGACCTCACATATGGAAATAGGAAAATATATATCTCTCCAGTAAGACATTTTTAACTTGCACTCCGTATCTTATCTTGGTATGTAGGCCCTTATGCACATATATATTTCCATAAAACAAGACCTAGAGAGAGAGAGAGAGAGAGAGAGAGAGAATCCATGGGATGAGTTGGGACCAAGTGGCCATTATAAATTCTACTTATAAATTCTACTTATAAATTAAAGCTCTACGCTTCTGATTCATCCATTATGCTTAATCAAGGGTTACATCATATGATACTAGCTAAATGAAGGGGAATGAATGTTTAGAGCGTGGTAGCTTTGCAGGTTATTAAATTGTATATCACTATATAGAGGTCAATGTAGCCATGTTATTCCAAGTGGTTAACACTAAACACCTGAGGAGGTGAGATTATTGGGATAAAGTGAAGGTGAGGTAACTTAAATAAAATTAATGCAAGGTACTTAGACTCTTTGGAAAGTAGGAAAAACCAATACCCTTGGTGATTGCGCTCATGGTGAGACACAATTATTGGACTCATTGTTTGAGACTGCTCAAGATGTTTTTGTGGGAGCCTAGTGTTCTCTATTCTACCATCCTCCATAAAGGCTATGATTTTTTGTGCCCGTAATCAAATATTTCTCTCATTTGGACACAAAAACCCCCACTTACAATCCAATCTACCACTAACATCACAAGATCTTGTAAAGCAACTACTCATGGATGGAATTCAAGCGCTTTCTAATCTTGCATTTGCTATGTTATTTAGGAATTTTTTGTTCTATTGACACACTTGAGTTAGATAAACATATGACATTGAGTCTTTAAATCCAAACACAATGGCTTTTGGATTTTAAAAATGTGTACCTTGGTTTAAAACTCACTCTAGCCAAGCAATGTTGTTAAAGAGCAAGATGGCATGCTAACATACACTATAAGAGAATGAATGAATAGCAACATTTATAGCCATGATGCCAACCCGCCATCGTTAATGCGCCAGGCTTAAAGGTTTTTTAGTGAATCTTTTATTATCCTTATAATTAAGGCTTATTAAAAGCCTTTTCATTTTCAGTGCGTCGCATTGCTTCTACGCACAGCAAACCAGACCAGTGCGTGAAAGAGAAGAAGGGGAGGCGACGGATCTGTGAAGAAGTACCAGTCGATGAAGGTGGTGCATAGTCCTGCGCTAGCATCTCATCTATACAGTAGCATAAAATAAAGGAGAAAGAAGAGTGCGAGATCATTGTCGTCATAGGTCCACACAGATGAGAATATAAAAGAACGAGGGTCTATTTATAAGTGAGAGAGACCACTATCTGAGTCTAAGTGGGTTTAAAATATTTTTAGCTTCAGTTTGACTGAATTTGGACAAGATTTGGACCAGTTTGGCTCCCTTTTTGATCTAGGAGAGAGGAGAGATAAAAATATCATAACTTTTTTGAATTAACAACCCTTCCGCACATGTGAAGAAGGTGCCTACGTCAAAGGTCCTCCTCTCCTTGCCAAGGTGTCAAAAATTCATCATTTCTTCAAAATATCTCATTTTTTTAGGAATATCTCTTAATTTTTAACTAATAAACCTTGTACTCAGTCAACTCTTTATCTTATGTGAGCATTTACTCATTTTTTGATATTTTTTTAATTCATTGGATTTATCTCATCCCAACACTTAGATTAATCCTATTGGCCCATTGGAATCTTAATTAAACCATAATCCAAAAATTTCTGAAAATCTAGACCTTTAGGGTAAGGTCCCTTATATCATTTTTAATCGATTCCTAATGTACCTTGGAGAATTTATTTTGAACTTTTGTTTCAAGAAAATATTTTTGATATTAAGAAAATTTTTATATCTAAAAATATCTCAATATTGAATTACCTCTCTATAATTTTTCTTCTCTCTAGACAAACACAAAGAAAAATAATATTTTCTTGTAATCCGAAATAAGACATGATTACAAGGGATTGAGGTAAAAGCTTAATCATTGTTCAGGCTGAGGAGAAATCTTACACTATTTGTAGAGTCTGCCAGTCGTGCTTGGCTTGCCCGACCGTATGAGGGTAGAGTATATCATTTGCATAAATGTGACGGAAAGCAGGTTGTCATGCCGACATCATGTGATTCACAATCAAGAGTACTCTCACCTCCTGATGAGTGTTGTCAGAGCCCAAAGTAAGCAGACGAAGCCGCGAGCTTGCCCAAGGGATGCGTAGAACGGAGGCTAACTTGGTCTCAAAATACAGCATGGCACAGGCCAAGGACTCCTCCCTAATCTCAGACTCCACGAGGTCTGGAGTCTACTACATATCTGGCGCGCAACACTGAGCGGGACTGCACTAGGAGCCACCTCCCTGTGAGGGGACGGGGTCTTCCACCAGAGATGGTTGATCCTAACCTGGTGGTTGATCCTAAAAGGCAAAACCGTAGTCTCCAAGCTGAGGTGGTCACATGGTAGACAACGAAAGAATGCATAATCAACTGGGAGGCCCATGATGCGTCTTGGGTTGCCACCCTCGTCTCCCAGAAAGGCAGATTGGGAAGGTGTACACGCCGGTCTCAACCTGTGTGGAGTATCTGTAGGCTAGCTGTCTCGTTGAATCCTTCTTTAACGACCGACGCCCCACTGAGGAGGAGGATTGGGGATACAAAAAAAGGGGGAGAGGGGGAGTGGTGTCGAGGCGAGGAAGGGGTAGAGAAGGTGAGGGGTCATCCGGGGTAGAGAAGGTGAGGGGTCATCCGGGGGGCGGGGGAGGGGGTGCGGACAAGGGCGGAGGTGGAGGTGGAGGGTGAGGGAGAAGGGGAGGAGGAGTCAACACCGGGGAACTTGGGCGAAGGAGCACTGGCGGGGAGAGGAAGGGCGAGGGAAAAGAGACTCTAGGCCTAGCGTCACGTCGAGGAGCTGCCTTGGGGACATATGAAGGGGGGACCATTGCCGAAGGCTCTGAACTGGCATTGTGCCTAAAGTAGGTATTGTAGGTGGGTTCTTCTTCCTCGATGTGGGCCCAACTGGCTACCTGTTTAACGGGGACGAAACGGTTAGAAGCGAGACCCTTGGGGCCAACGTGGGGGTCCAGTGCCGCCTTCTGCCGTCATTGTCGTATGGCAGCCTGTGGCCACTTGCGTCGTCGTACCTCTTGCCATTCCCCGACATCGGGGGCACGTTGCTGACAAGAGGACTCATCTCATCCCCAGGGCATGCAGGCAGGTGAAGATGCATCGGCATGCGGGGACGAACGTCGGCTAGTAGTATCTTGAAAATCCGTAGGAGCATGGGGTTGTTCCGGACAGGCACACCTTTTGGAGCATGCACGTGCAAGATGTCCCATCTCTCGATAGATGAAACACTGGCCTGGTGGGGAATCACTCCCCCTCAAGAAAATGGAGCCAGTACTTAGTTACGGGAGCTCGATTTTGGACGGGAGGGCCTCCGATGAAGGAATAGTCACTCGGAGCGAAGGGAGGCCGACTGCTTGTGCCACCATTGCTTGTGCCACCCATGAGGCTGCTGAGGTTGGTGTCTCAACCACCTGACCAGCATGAGCGCAGGAAAAATCGCCGAAACTCTCAACGACGGTCGGAAAAGCAAATAGTGACTAGGAATCTGTTGGCTCCAGCTAGAGAATCTGATGCCGGGTCGAAGCTGTGAGTCTACCTCATCAAGAACTCCTGTGTAGTGCGTAAGCGCAGGGGGCTACAATCCAGGACACGTTGGGCCACCACAGTTGTGTCGAAGTCCAATTGGTAGTAGGTGTGACCCAGTGGCTGGATGTTAGTAAACTTCCCGGTCTCACTAATGAGGTTGCGCTGGAGGATATCTCGGAGAGTATCATGCTATGGTCGATTTCGCACTATCTTGCAGACCAGGGAAGAGGCCTCCAAAACTGCAACAGAACTCATGAGACACGAGAACTCGCGAGAACCTGTCTCTTAAGCAGAGGTGAATGGAGGAGACAACGGGTATGACGCAGTGGCTTTGGTGGAGTCCTGCTAAGGAAAGGTCCCAAAACTCTCGAAAACTTGAAAAAAACCCATGCAAAGAAACTGCTGGTGGAGCGATAGTCTACCTCCTACAGGAAATAGGGTGCCGCGGGGAAGCGGAAGAGAAGGGTAGAAGAGTCCCGTGAACACCATGGGAGGATCTGCGGAATGGGAGGAAAAGAAGGGGGGGTGGGGTAGACGTGTAGTAGAAAAGAGGAGGGGAGGCGCATAAAAAAGGGGAGGAGCGGGGAGCAGCAGCAAACTCGCAGCAGGTGGCGGCCCGGATTGCTAAGATATGGCAGTCCCTTTCCTTTCGCCTAGGGGAGGCTGCTCAGGACCATGACAGTGGTCTCTAGGAGATCAGCACTTTCCTCTGGGAGGAGGCCCAGGTGCCAAATTTTGCTTACTGTGAGCAGGAGAGAGTTTGAGGCACAGTCTAGCCTCCCTCCAGCGGCTCAGGATGCCTGCGTGTCCTTTTGGACCGAAGGGGGACTCGGGAGTTTTTCGAGATGACCGGACCATGGCACCGTAGGGACGGTGTTTACAGAATACGGCGTGCCGATGGGAGCATTGCAGTGGATCAGCCCTAGGTAGGTGAGGTGGCCACTGCTTTCTACGGGTCCCTCCTTATGGTGGAGGTGGTCTCGGTGAGGATACTGGAGGCACGGGATATGGTGTGGCTCCACACCAGACAGGTGGTGGGTCCACAGCTTCAGCACTATCTCAATTCCCCCTTCTCTGTGGGGGAGTTGGAGAAGGCACTTCTGGCGCTTCCGAGAGGGAGGAAGTGCCCGGCCGAGGACGGTCGTCGAGTGGCCCTCTTCCTTCGCCGTTGGGAGTTGATGTGCCATGGCATGAAGCATTTTAGGAGATCATGGATATGACATCATGTTCATAAGCAAAAGGAATTCAAAGCCGGGGACAAATCCGTCAAGTTCGAGACATATCATGGTGAGTTTGATGCTTCCAAGGCTATGTCATTTGTTTCCCAGTTTGACATTGCTTTTAGTGATGAGGATTTTTCAGAAAAGTCCAAGGTGAGGCATGCCAGCATGTTCTTGAAGGACACGGCCGCTCATTGGTGGCTTGCAGAAAAGCTCTCAAGCACTCCCGTGGACACTTGGGCTGAATTCAAAACTAGATTCTATGCCCAATTCTTACCCCCTAATGCCAAGAAGAACATCCGCAAGAAGTGGGATTGGGTTAAGCATAATGAAGGTGAGTCAGTTCATGCTTATGTATCCAAGTTTTGGAAAACACTCTTGGAAGTTTCCCCTATTATGCAGGTAAATGATGAGGAACGCAAGAGAAAGTTTGAATCGGGACTCCAACCGGTTTACCAATCGGGCTTGGAGTTGTACCCAAACCACACTCTACAACAGCTCATTTCAGCTGCTTTGGCCACCGAGCAATTGGAGCAAAAGCTGAAGCAAAACTATAGAGATGGACATGCTCAAAAGGGGAAGGACAAGGCTGTCCCAAATCTGCATAAGGGTGGACAGCCACCTAAAAGGGACTCCAATGAAGTTAAGGCAGCTCCAAAAGCTGAAAGTACCTCAGACAAGAAGCGTCCCAACAAAAGGCCTAACTATGGACTTACTCCGGAACAAAGGGTGCAATATATACGTGACGGTAAGTGCTTTTCTTGTGGTAGTAAAGATCACATGGTCCGGCAATGCCCAAAGAAAGCAGGCAAAGAGGATGCAAAGGAAACCAAGGTTAATGTGCATATGGTGCCCGATGTACAAGGGGGGACAGCCCATGATGCTTTGGATAGGATGGTATGCAAGGCATGGGGACAGCTCAAAGATCAGCCCGCATTATTTATGTTTGATGATTGTGCCACGGACAACTTCATATCATTGGAAATGGCTACAGCATTGGGCATTAGTGTGGGTGACATGGGACCGGAGATTGAGGCCGGAAGTGCATTTGTTGGCAAGAAAGTCAAGGTCACACCTCTTGTTGGCAAGCTTCGCATGCATATTCAGGGATATTTGGACCATGAGAACTTCCTCATTGCACCATTAAATGGGTGTGACGTATTGCTTGGAAAGCCTTGGCACTCCCGTCTTGATCCTCGCAAGGCTTACAAGACCAACCGGATCACATTTATGCATAGGGGCAAAGAGCATGTTATTGATGCCGGTGTGGAAGGGAATTCTATCCCTATTGTATCCCACATACAAATAAATAAAGCCATGAGAAAGGGTCTTTGCTCGTACATGATTTTTGTTCGTGATAGAGTAGACCATGTTGATCATTCTCTTGATTCTCTCACATGTGATAGGCTGGAATTTTTGAAACAATATGAAGATTGCTTTACAGATTCACTTCCAGGGGAGCTACCACCACCACGGCCGGAGGATCATCGTATAGACCTTGTGCCTGGCAGTTCTCCACCAAATAGGCCGGCATACCGTGTGAGTGCATCACAGCAGGAGGAGATCATGAAGCAAGTCAATGAGCTCATGCAAAAAGGTTTGATCCGCCCTAGCTCTTCACCGTATTGCTCTCCCGTACTTCTAGTGCAGAAGAAGGATCTCTCTTATCGTATGTGTGTGGATTATCGGGCTCTAAATAAGCTAACCATCAAGAATAGGTTTCCTATTCCTCGCATTGATGATATTTTGGATAGATTGGATGGCTCGGCATATTTCAGCCGGATTGATTTGAAGAGTGGATATCATCAAGTACGGGTAGTCCAGAGGATGTGCATAAGACCGCTTTCAGGACAGCATTTGGTTTGTGGGTGGTTGCAAGATCAGGGTGCCCAGTTTTGTCCACTCAGGCACCCTGTAAACAGTAAAAAAACAGGCATTTGTTTACCTTTAGTGGCTAATCTCTCCTAGTAAATGAAGGAATTTCGTTTTAAGTTCTTTTGTTGGAACATCATATTCAAAGTTGAAAATATAGTTGCATAATTTGATTAAGCATTAGATAGTCAAAAGTCCTCATTTTCTTAGGTACAAAGTCAATGTATACACCTTGTCCCAAACTTGAGCTGATTCCATAAAATGCTAATATCTTTTATATATAAACTCATATGAGATTCCCACTTTGTACCTTAAATCTTCACATAATATGGAGCTTAACTTGATTTTTTGAGAAAATTTTAAGATATTTGTCTATTTTCTTTAATTATTTCAAGGTCTTTAAAGAGTTATAATATACGCCACTTTTTGTACCCACAATAGCTACCACTTAAAATCCTCAATCTTGTAGATCAAAAGAGTGGGTAGATACTGAGACATTAGTAGCATGTGGTGGTTAGTGAAAATTGCAAATTCAATGGTTGGATTTTTAATGATCTCTTTTTTATAGTTCTTCCAGACTATCAGAAGGCCTGCAAATATCAATAATCTAATTAGTAAAATTACATTTTTGATGTGAATCATCTAAAACCTATAGGGACCAGTGTACTTGTAATGGTGCATCTATGGAAAAATAAATTGGATCACTCTAAGTATGGAAAGATCATTTGTTTATCATTTCATCATATTTTCAATTAATTTTGATTAATTAGACTAATTTATATTAATTTAAGCTATATTGGATTAATTTAAGAGCAAGCATATTTTCTATTATTTGCTTGATCTCATTTTAAGTACCTTGCCCCCTAAAATTTGCTCTCCAAGCATTGTCCCAGTCCAGCAGAAACTGGATAAAACTGGATACCCTGATCTTGCAACAACCGTTGTATGAGTATCTTGTTATGCCTTTCGGTCTTACAAATGCTCCTGCCACTTTTAACCGTATGATGGACAGGATTTTTAGAGATCATCGATCTTTCACTGGAGTTTTCTTCGATGACATCTTGGTTTATTCCAAGAGTGAAGAAGAGCACAGAAAGCATTTGGCCATAGTCTTTGAAGAACTCCGAAAGCATAGACTTCACATCAATGCTAAGAAGAGTGAGTTCTTCCTCTCCGAAATTCATTATCTTGGGCATATTGTTTCTCAAGATGGCATACGAATGGATCCCGCCAAGATTGAGGCTATCAAGAATTGGCCTGAACTCAAGTCAGTGCATGAGGTTCGTAGTTTTCTTGGGTTATGCTCATACTATAGACGGTTCATATGGCATTTTGCTTTGATTGCTGCCTCTCTTCATCAGTTGACAAAGAAGAAAGTCCCCTTTCAGTGGACTTCATTGGAAAGCAAAGCTTTCTATTCACTAAAGGATGCAATCATATCTGGGCCCGTGTTGATCATTCCTGACTTGCACAAGCCATTCTTTGTGGAATGTGATGCATGTGGAAATTGTTCAGGTGCTGTCCTAAACCAGGAAGGACACCCCGTGGCATTTGAGAGCCGCCGTTTGCGTGATACGGAGCTTTCTTTGGGGATCTATGAGAAGGAGCTACTGGCAGTGGTTCATGCATTGACCATATGGAAGCACTATCTTCTGGCTGCAGAGTTTATGGTGAAGACCGACAACCAAAGCTTACGGTATTTTCTCACACAAACTAAGCTCTCAGAGAAGCATATGCGGATGGCAAATTTCCTCTCTATGTTTCATTTTCAGATTGTGCATACACCGGGAAAGAAGAATGTGGTGGCCGATGCATTGTCTCGAAGGCCGTATGTAGCTTCTATCTCTATTGCCTCTCATGGAGACTTGTCGTCTATGCAAAATAAGTACCATATAGATGCTGATTTTTCAGATTTGTGGGCTGATTTGGTGGCTGGTCATACTCATGCATCATATGTCATCAAAGATGGGTATCTCCTTAAAGATAATTGCCTTTTGAAGACAAACAGGGTTAGGGTTAGGGTTTACACAGGTTCAAGCAAGCGTGGAAAACAAGGAGGAGGAGTGAACACGACTGCTGTATATCTCAATGATAGAAAAAACAAGTACAAGCCACATGATAGTGACCCCTAAAAGATAAGTGTTCACATGTCCGGCCATAAATGTGCCGGGTGGACCAAAACACTTATAAACTACATATAAGTGAAACTGAACTAAACTGGGGGAAAAAACCTCCACTAACTGAAGTAAAAAGTGCCCCAGTGCACTCCTCTGGGTGCATACACAGCATAAAACCCAACAAACCCCCCTGGAGTGATATGTGATCACTGTACATCATCCACCAAAAGGAAACAAATTCAAAGCATTGCGGAATGCTTCAAATTTCGGACGTGGTAATGCCTTGGTGAAGATGTCTGCCACATTCTGATCTGTAGGACAGTAGATCAGACTGATATCTTTTGCCTGGAGTCTCTCCCGAACAAAATGATAGTGAATCTCAATGTGTTTCATGCGAGCATGAAACACAGGATTCCTGGCCACAGCAATGGCACTCTGACTATCAGTATAGATAGGTGTAGGCTCCTCCACTGAAATATCCATATCAGTCATAAGACGACGCAGCCAAACACACTCAACAGTAGTAGTGTAGGCTGCTCTGTACTCTGCCTCACAAGATGAAGTGGCCACTGTGGTCTGTTTCTTGCTTAGCCAAGAAATGCATGAAGCGCCAAGGAAGAAACAATTCCCACTAGTGGAATGTCTGGTATCAAAATCACCAGCCCAATCTGAATCACTGTAAGCGTGTAACTGCATGTCACCCCCCTCAGGATAAAGCAAACCAAGAGTCGAGGTACCCTGCAAATAACGGAATACACGCTTCACAGCTTGCCAATGTGACAACCGTGGGCTGTGCATGAATCTGCTCAACTGAGAGACTGCATACAGAATATCTGGCCTTGTATTACACAAGTAAATGAGGCACCCAACAGCCTGAGCATATGTAGTGGCATCAAAGGAAACACTGTCATCTTGTAGTGACAGTTTCATCCCAGGCTCCATAGGAGTACTAATAGGCTTGCAATCCTGAAATTTAAACTTCTCCAGAAGTTTAGCAACATAACGTGATTGCAACAACCCAATGCCTCTGTTATCCTGCACAAACTGTATGCCCAAATAGTAATGTACAAGGCCCAAGTCAGACATGTCAAATGTCTGTTGCAGTATCTCCTTAAAAGCTGCAATTTTGTCATCATTTGATCCCATGAGCAAGAGATCATCCACATAAAGACTGATGACCAGCAGATCTGTCTCTTCTTTCTTCACATACAAAGTGGCCTCTGATGGACTGTTCACAAATCCCTGAGTGAGTAGAAAAGCATCTATTTTTGCATACCAAGCTCGTGGAGCTTGTTTCAAACCATACAAGGCCTTTTTCAGCCTGCATACTTTCCCCTCATGACCATGTTCTGCAAATCCCATGGGCTGAAATACATATACTTCCTCCTCGAGGTCCCCATGTAGGAATGCAGTCTTTATGTCCAACTGGTGAACAACCCAACCACGATGTGCAGCCAATGCAATGACACACCTAAGTGTCAACATACGGGATGTAGAAGCAAATGTCTCCTCATAATCAATGCCCTTCTTCTGTGCATAGCCCTTTGCAACTAGACGGGCTTTGTATCTGTCAATGGATCCATCTGCATGTCTTTTCAACTTATAGACCCATTTAGTACCAATGGCTTTCTTGCCTTTGGGCAGATCAACCAAATCCCATGTTTGATTCTTTTTAATAGAATCAATCTCATCCTGCATGGTTTTGTTCCAATGCACATTATCTCGTGCATCCACAAATGAATCAGGCTCATCATCATCCTGTAAACTGGCTGCCATAACCAGATTCAAATCCATGATGTGTGCATGCTCATTGGTCCTTGTCTCCCTACGAGTACGACCAGCAAGAGGACCCTCTAAATGGCTGTCCTGTAATGTCCTCAAATACCATCTAGGTATATGTCTGACCTGTGGTGCCTGCTGTCCCATATTTGGTTCAGCTTCTGGCTCATTTGGCTGCTGAATTTCTGCACCACCTACATCATTTGCTGGCTGTCCAGTACCCTCATGAGTTGGATCACCAACTGTAGAATGAAACTCCATGGGTAGTAGACCTTCAAACACATCATTTTCAGCCTGATTTGCCTCATAACCAGCCATGGATATTTCTAATTTTTCATCAAAAATCACATCCCGACTAATGAATATCTTCCTGGATAGTGGGTCATATAACCTGTAGCCCTTGCTCTCACGGCTATACCCAACAAAAATGCATTTTGTGGCTTTATCATCAAGCTTCCTCCTCAACTCTTTGGGTATGTGTGCATATGCAAGACACCCAAAGATACGAAAATGCGATACAGAAGGCTTGCGGCCATGCCAAGCCTCAAAAGGAGTAATAGAAACCAATGCCTTTGTGGGACATCGATTTAAAATATGACAAGCACACATTACTGCTTCCACCCAAAAGATATGTGGTAGTCTTTTTGCCTTTAGCATACATCTGGCCATCTCCATGAGTGACCGATTTTTCCTTTCTGCAATCCCATTCTGCTGTGGAGTGTAAGGAGTAGTATACTGATGTTTTATACCTCTACTCCCAAGAAAAGAATTCAGCACATGTGACATATATTCCCCCCCTCGGTCAGAACGGAGAGTCTTCACCTTGCATCCTGACTCTGTCTCAGCAAGTGCTACAAAGGCCAAAAATGCATCATATACCTGTGATTTCTGTGTCAAAGGATAGACCCAGCATATACGAGAGAAGTCATCAATAAATGTTGCAAAATAAAAGCAACCACCTAATGACTTCGTCTGCATGGGACCACAAAGATCACTGTGTATAAGTTGCAACTTTGCAGTTGCTCTTAGAGCCTGATCACGTGGGAAGGAAAACCTGTGCATTTTTCCCAAAATACATCCTTCACAAATGTGATTGTCATGTGCATCACAGATGCCATGGACATGCTCAGAGCTAGATCCAGAAGAGGCAAGCAGATAAAGATTATGAACCAGTAGAAGATGGACATGGAGCAGAACTTGGAGCACAAGTGGCCAGTTTGGATGTGGAGAAGAACCAGGGTACAGTCGGCTGAGTATAGGGACTGTCGGCTGCACCAGAAAGCATGTCGGCTGACGTCAGGAAGAGGTGGCAGCAGCAGGCGCATCAAGGACAAGAGCACATCCAGTCGGCTGAATTAAAAGGGAATGTTATGAAGCTGTAACTGGCCGACCAGCAGTCGGCCAGTTCATCATTATTCCAAGGGGCTATAAATAGCCCCCTTGCTCAATGTCTTAGGTATTCACTCCCACTAGGGGTGTGGGTCACTTAGAGGTCCCTTGGGGACAGATTTAGGAGTTAACAACCTTTTTATGAAGGCAGCCCATGGCTGTACAGATTTGTACCTTTTTTGTACATAGTATATACTGAAATTCCAGCACTTCTCTCTCTCTCTCTCTACTCTCTCTCTACCTGCGTTTTTGCATCATGGTGCGTTTTTTGCATCAGGAGGTCTTCAAGAGTGTTTAGGGCTGAAAGAAGACTACCCAGAGCTTCCGCGCGTTACATTGGTATCAGAGCATCAGGCTCAGCAAAGCTAAACACTGATTCAGTCCCAGATGATGGTGTACAGGTCCAAGGTACAGGAAAGTACACGGATTCGAAGCCCAAGGCGGGAGCACAGAAGCGGGAAGAACTCCCAGGAGGTTTGTTGGTGGTGTTCCACAGTGCCAGATGGGGATGGCAGTTCCGTGAGCCAGATGGGTTCTAAGGGAACGGTCCCAAGGGAGGTTGATCCTCCAAGGGTGATGTGAGAGTGCCAGACTCAGTTCCAGGAACGAAGACCAAGACGGTGTTCAGAGCCAGGGCAGGAATGGATTGTGGACTAGAGGAAGACCAGATGCATAGATCTTCATCAGAGACAGAGTGGTTTGGAGACCAGACCGGATTTTCAGAGAAAAAGGTTTGCCAAGGATGGATGATGACAGAGGGACTTTGGAATAGGATTGGGATGATGACAGTCATCCAAGAGCAGGTTGGATTCCCGTCATCAAGTTTAGCAGAGGGGGATGTCATGTGCATCACAGATGCCATGGACATGCTCAGAGCTAGATCCAGAAGAGGCAAGCAGATAAAGATTATGAACCAGTAGAAGATGGACATGGAGCAGAACTTGGAGCACAAGTGGCCAGTTTGGATGTGGAGAAGAACCAGGGTACAGTCGGCTGAGTATAGGGACTGTCGGCTGCACCAGAAAGCATGTCGGCTGACGTCAGGAAGAGGTGGCAGCAGCAGGCGCATCAAGGACAAGAGCACATCCAGTCGGCTGAATTAAAAGGGAATGTTATGAAGCTGTAACTGGCCGACCAGCAGTCGGCCAGTTCATCATTATTCCAAGGGGCTATAAATAGCCCCCTTGCTCAATGTCTTAGGTATTCACTCCCACTAGGGGTGTGGGTCACTTAGAGGTCCCTTGGGGACAGATTTAGGAGTTAACAACCTTTTTATGAAGGCAGCCCATGGCTGTACAGATTTGTACCTTTTTTGTACATAGTATATACTGAAATTCCAGCACTTCTCTCTCTCTCTCTCTCTACTCTCTCTCTACCTGCGTTTTTGCATCATGGTGCGTTTTTTGCATCAGGAGGTCTTCAAGAGTGTTTAGGGCTGAAAGAAGACTACCCAGAGCTTCCGCGCGTTACAGTGATCTGGAGGCTTCTCCATGAGAGGTAGATCTGTAAACATATTATGTCGCTGCATAAGCATAAGACTACCAAAATTTACATGCCCCATGCGAGCATGCCATAACTCCGCATCAACCATAGCTGGAGTAAGAGTGAATGCATGATAAGCAGACTGATCCACTGGCTGAAATGCATCCAACTCATAAAGTCCATGACATAATGTACCAGTAAGCATCAAGGTCAAGGCATTTGCTTTGTCTCTGACCATGCATTTATCATCATCAAAATGGACTTGCATTCCACAATGTGCTAAAGAAGAAATGGACAACAAATTCTTCTTTATCCCTGGTACATATAAGGCATCTGTAAGGCGGAGAATGGAGCCATCAATGGCTGTAAGCTGAATCTCCCCAATGCCACACACTGGATATGAAGCATTGTTGGCACACTGAACAGTTTTGCCAACAGGGGCAGGGCCAACATGACTAAACAAATCCCTGCGAGATGTGATATGCTTTGAGGCACCACTATCAAAATACCAAGTACATGCATGCTCTGTCAAACTGAGTGCCTGTGAAGACCAAGAGGCATCATAGCTGCATGTAAAAAAACAGTAATCCCTGTCCTCAACAAAAGAAGCAGTCTCTGGAGGAGCTTTAGGAGCATCATTAACAGACATCCCAACTTCCTTTGACTTCTCTTTGGCAATCCTCTTCCTACATTCCGTGATGTAGTGACCTGGCTTCTTACAGTAATGACATTTTCCTTTCTTCTTGGGCTGTCCATCACTTTTCTTGGTATCCTGTGAAGAACCACCATCACCTGAATTTTGATTTGCGCTCTTTGGCTGAGATTTCCCTTTCCCCTTTTGACCTGTAGTAAATGCTTGTTCAGCATTTGTGTTCATATTCATATTCTTCCTCATTTGCTCCTCTTGTAGTAAGAGAGCAACAAGTTCCTGATACTTGAGGGGTTCAACAGCATTCCTCATGCTGAGGTTCAAAGAGGTATGGAAAGCCAAGTAAGATCTTGGCAAAGAGTGCAAGATGGTGGACACAAGCTGTGTTTCAGGAATAATCTCATCCACATTGATGAGTTGCTCTCTCAAATCCTGCAGCTTGTTTAAGTGGCTAGACATATCATCTCCTTCATTCATCTTCTGATTTTCCAGCTCTCTTTTCAAAAATGAGATCCTAGCCTCATTACGAGCAGCATACATCTGCTCCAAAGTCACCCATGCATTCTGTGAAGAGCCAGCTGAACGAATATGAGGTATAATGGACCTCTGAACTGACAAAGCAATGAGTGACAAAGCTTGTGCATCCCTGGCATCCCATGTCTTTTGAGCATTTGTTCTCTGAACAGGCAATGGCTGTCCTGGAGCCTGTACCTGTTGTCCTCGTCCACAAGCACCCCCTTGGGGAGGAGTCTCTGGAGCCAATGGACCTGGACGTGGTTCATCACCACTAACAAAATCCCAAAGACCTTTAGCCACAAGCACATTTTTCAGCATAAAACTCCACAAGGAGTAGTTCGTGCCATCCAATTTGTCTTCCTTAGACAAATATGTGAATACATCACTTTGCTGTTGATTTGCCATTATGCTTTACGCACAATGTTGTACCTGTTTACCAAAAAACCCAATAGCAAAAACCCTGATAACAACTATACTCCACTGAATACAGTTCACCCAAATCTGCCTGCACTCTCAATCCTCTGAATGTGCAGCTCAATGCACCAATGACTGAGTAGAGCAGCAAATGGCGTACACAATGCCAAAATGCCCCAAAAATGCCCAAATTTGCTGCACCCAAACTGTGCAAAAGAACCTGTATATTTTCTTGCTAGAAAATCTGCCTGTTGTGCCTGTATATTTTCACAGAGAAAATAAAAATGCCCAAAACTCAATACTTGTAATGCTTACCAGCTGAGATTTCAATAAGTATGAATTGACTGTAGTGTGCAGATTCGTAGACTGTTGTACTGTGCAGGTACTCGTAGCAAGTACAGTCGACTGTATGCAGGTACAGTACGAAAGCAGTCCTCTGTAAGCAAGCAGGTACAGTACGGATACCAACAAGCAGGTACAGTACGGGTACTGAGGCGACCACAGTACCGTACTGACAAATTTGACCAGAGCTCTGCAGGTACAGTCGGCGCTGAAGGTGTATGACTGCGCAGGTGACAGGTACTGTTGGCGCTGAAGGCGTATGGTTGCGCAGGTGACTTTCGGCGCTGTCGGTGGCTGGTACACGTACGCTGAAGTTGTAGGCGACGTCTTACAGGTGGCGCACAGGTACACGTACAGTCGGCGCTGTCTGGGGCTGCAGGCGGCGTCTTACATGTGGCGCACAGGTACACGGACTGAAGGCGGCGCTCACAATAGTTGTAGGCGACGACTGACTGATGCAGTACCCGACTGAAGGCGACTACGTTACTGAAGGCGGCGCACTGCTGCAGGCGGCGCACTGCTGCAGGCGGCGTTGGCTGAGCTTACTGTACGGGCAGGTACTTTTGTACGGGCAGCAGCAATACAGAGCTTCAATGCTCTGCTGAAGGCGGCGCAGGCTGTGTACGTATGATGTACGGGCAGATGCAGCAACAAGTGTACGGGTAGTGCTGAGCAGAGCTTCAATTGCTCTGATACCAATTGAAGACAAACAGGGTTAGGGTTAGGGTTTACACAGGTTCAAGCAAACGTGGAAAACAAGGAGGATGAACTGGTTTCGTTTGCATGCCTGACATGTGTGTCTAGCTCAGGGGTCGGGGACGCCCTCCCGTGAGCCGTGGAATGCCTTGTCTTCTGACAGGTTTTGTGGCGTGTGAACAGGTGGGAAATCCTTATTTTAATAAGAGTTTTAAGTTATAAGCCTTATAACTTACAGGTTTCATACTTCATTAAAAGTAGGTGGACACCTTATAAGTGTGGGCACCCTCTTTTGGCCTGGGCACCCTTTTATAGCATGTGGGGTGGGGGTTGGCCACCTACCCCACCTACCACACCCAATCCTTTGCATGGGAACAAGGCGCCTCACTTCCAGCCCTCTCCCTTGCATTCGTGAGGAGAAAAACACAACTGCTTGCTGGGATTTTGAGAAAACAGGCCGTACAGCAGTTGGAGCACTCATTATTCTCATGAAACAGGTCATACAGCTCCTATTCCAACTATTGTTTGAGGACTGAACCACACAGCAGGTACAGCAAGTATATTATCCTCATTTCTTGCTGATTCTGGTCGTACAGTAGGTACAGGAGGTACAATATCATCATTACCTGTTGATTCTGGCCGTACAGTATCTTTGGAACCCTTTTCCCATGGACTGAATGGTACAGCTTCTCTCTTTTCACTTCCACGCGTGGATTCAGGTCTGGACAGCTCTCTTTTTCTCTCACGTGTGTACTCAAAACAGCTAGCAGGTGCCCTCTTCACTTCCCTGTGTGATTCAGGTCAGTACAAGCATTCACGTGTGATTCAGACCAGCAACAGGTCTCTTCACTCCCACGTGTGATTCAGGTCAGGCCAGTGGGGTTCTCCGCGTGGATTTAGGTCATACGCATTCCCTACAAGTGGCCCAGGTTGTTTCTCTCTTCCTACTAGCTGTACGGTGGCTCCAGAAGATTTTCATCGCGAAGAACGAGGAATTCTCCTGCTCTCCTATGTCTGGACTCCTCTTCCATTCACCGAGTCAACTCCGTGAGGGTGCCCCATCGCTAGGACTGGCACGGCGTGATCCGTAGTGCCAGGGACAGGTGGATTGCACGCGGAGTGTGACTCTGGAAGGTGCTATGGACGGGGCAGCCCTTGGTGACTGCAGACTCGGCATCAACAAACATATTCGGGTTTGATACTTTGTTTTCATTGTGCATTGCTTATTGGAAATCTGGCCTTGGGCCCGTGTACTTGTAACAAATTCTCCCAAGTAGTAATATCATTCCTTGGGGGGGGGCGGCCGTTCCGGCCTCAGTGTGATGTCATTTATCTATGCTCAGAGTTATTAATTATTTTTTTTGCTATTTTGTCTTGTGCTATTGTCTTTTAAGAGTGTATATTAAAGTGCTAATTGGAGAAGTGAGTCCAGGAAGGGGTGACCCCTGCTTGGGTCTCGTTTCACCTGATTGCCCAGGGGGCCAAAAGCTGCAGACCAAAACATGTGGCTCCTACTCGGGAGAATCTTCCTGCAACATCTCGCTTTGCCTGTCGGGAGGTGATGTTCCTAGAGAAACAGGATGTCCCATCCAAAACTGCTCTCTGAAGCCCTTGAGGAATGAGGCCACGCCGACTATAGATGCGGGCTCCTCCAAGACCTCAGATGTTCCCGGAAACAATCCGGATGGCGAAGACTTGTAGGGGCTGCTTTCCTGTACTCATCTTTTGTCTCATAGGCCCATCGGGCCTTTTGTAAGACGTAAATATAACTTTCTTTCTTTCTTTCTCTGTCTTCCTCTTCTCTCTCTCTCTCTCTCTCTCTCTCTCTCTCTCATATATATATATATATCACAGACACAGACACACACAGAGTTATTGCAAATTCTTTGGTCGCTCATCTACCTCAGCTCTTAATGTTCAAGATAGCACATGCAATTGTCCGACTTATTGCATCGAACGTGCCATTCTTTCCATACATTATCACATTGCATTAGCCTGTCATTCCAAGAGAAGTAGCATCTACATTCTGATTAGCCATGCCTAAATAGGAAATCTATCTCTGCATTAGCACTTGACTTTGTGCCATATTTACCATCCAAGGGTCTCCTTCCTTCCAACCGTTCCAAACGATCGTTGTTGCATCTGCTCAAATTACATTCTCTTCTTTGTTAAAAGTTCTTGTTTTTTTACCATGCGTCAGTAGCCTTGGCCTTCCGTAAGAGATGGTTCACACTTTATTCTAGCCATATGACAGCGTTTGATGCCTTTTAGGCAAATACCAAGTTACTCATAGTGAAGGAAGTCATCAAGGGTCACATGCATAGTTACATCAACATTCTTTTTTTTAATATGTACCCATAAACCATGGGAGGTGTATGCCATTTCACATGTGTAGAATCACTTCACAAGTACAAGAGCCACTCTAGATGTTGTTGAATGGCGTGTTGATATGCAGAATTCAACAGCTGAAATAATTGGCTCACAATTGGTCGGACATTGCAGAACTTCACACACTTTCATGGCTTAACCACAAAGCATAAAGGCCTAATAATGCAGGGTTGTACCTTGGAAATCGATCCAATTGGAAATTTTTCCTGGCCCTACAGCGGTAGCAAAGGGAGGTACTCGTTTCGGAGTCCTGGGAAGCAGATAGTGACTGGAAAGCCCGTGGCCCCGGATAGCGGGTCAGTCGATGGGTCAAAGCCGTGACTCCATCGCGCCAGGAACGCTCGGGGCTCCGAGCCAGCACTCGAGTAGCCGCCTGAGGGAGTCGAACTCTAGCTGATAGTGACTGTCACCTAGAGGCTGAGTGTCCGTGATCCAGCCTGGCTCGCCAATAAGGCTGCCCTGTAGAAGATCCTGGAGAAGGCCTCGAGCTGGACGGCTTCCCACTAATTTGCAGACCAGTGAAGTCGCCTCGAGAGAAGAGACTGTCGTGCGTAATAACTGTTGACCCTCAAGACCAGGCATGGGCCAGAATCGGTTGAGAATGACGGGGAGTCTTCCATGGAGACCACCTGCTGGGGCAGACCAGAATAAACGCCAAACACGTCGAAAAAAACCTGCAAGCTGCAAACTGCCCAAAACACCTGGAGGGGAAAAGGACCTGCAAGCTGCAAGCTGCAGGGGAAAGGAAAACGGGGGGGAGGGCAAGAAGAAAACCAGAAGGCAAAAGGGGCGGAGAGGACAGCGGGGGGGAGAGTGAAAAACAGGGGGGGGGGGGGGGTCGAGCAGGCAGGGCGGGCAGGGCGGGCAGGGCGGGGGCGTGCTGGTGAGAAAGGCGCAGGCAGGGGGGGAGGGGGGCACTGGCAAGAGAGGTGCAAACAGGGGGGGCGCTGGCAGGAGAGGCGCAACCAGGGGGGGGCCGCTGGCCGGGAGAGGCGCGCAGCAGGGGGAGGAAGGCGCAGAGGAGGGGGAGGGGGGCGGGGGGGGACGCAGTTCGCACCTTTCTATGTCCACTGTGAGTTGTCTTTGAATGCTGCTAGTTTGACCATTAGCCCCCTATAACAGTCGTGTTGGTGTGGCTCAGAGAAACCTTGCTTTTCGATCAACCTTCTGAAATAGTCATGTTCCCGTAGCTCAAAGGTAGGATCCGAAACATCAACTTAGAAGCTTTTGAGGACTGATCTGGGGATTGCAATTTCATGTTGTTCACGCACTGGTGGTGTGCAATTGAGATGCATGTACCTTGTTGAATATTGGTGATGATGTGGATGGAATCACATTCAGCTCCCTCTCGTCAAACACATTGCATTTTGCCACTGATTTTAAGGAGTTTCAATACCTTGTCTTGCACTGGATACTTCATTTTTATTGGTCAATGATGTATGGAATCTATAACGTTTTGGACAAACTATGGAAGATTAAAGTCCTCGTCCAACTCCTTATATATATGTGGGCATCATGATCTGTCTGTAATTGCCATTAAAACATGCACTGTAAATGGCACCTCCAAAATGACATTAATATGGATTGCAGGATTTGTTTCACCATCTTCAAGTGGAGGTACAATGGACAATGTTGAACATGCTCATGCCATCTGTAATGCCGTGAGTGAGGTGGCATCCTTGAGTGGCCGGCAAATAAAGGGGCGAAGCTGGGCTTCTGAAGAAGAAGATGACCTAGATGAACCTACCAACTGTGAGTACGACTGTTTAGGTTAGTCCAAGTTGACCTTCGTGTTCGGGGAAAATCTTTCTGATTGTTCCTAGTGATAATTGCATTTGAAGCTCATGATGCTCACTATCAGCGGTGTGCAGCAGATGTGGATGAATGGTACAAATTGCTCAACAATTCCCGCCCTTGTATACTAGAATTTGGACAAGCCTTGTGAACTAGAAATCCAGTGCAATGGAATTATTCAATTAGTTTGGGGAGCATGGTGATACTTGTGTTTATTGTAGTTGTTCATTCATTGAGCAACTAGCCAGCTAATACCATAGATTAATCCTTATATTAAGCCCAGCCCCTGTTATATTAAGGCTGGGCCCTGCAGCAACCCAGAAACTGTGTGTGTTTGTGCACAAATGAGGTCTCTAGGAACCTCATCTTGCAGCGGAATTCAGCAACTCAAAGGAGGCAAAGCTAGTGTGTTGACCATGAAGCACACAAAGGTGACAAGAGACCAGGTTTTCAGTCTACGGCCTGGCAGTGGGACCCGTGTGTTGTCTCGTATTATGAGGCCCATGGGTGAACCTGTTTCAAACTATTCCATGGCCAAAACCTGCCTTGTAAAGCACAATAATGAGCCATGTTCGCCATTTTTCTTAGATCTTTACCCCTCCTCTTTTGATGCAGCATGATGGATAGTGTCAACTTCATCTTCAGCTCTAGAGAAGCCAAGGGGCCACAAGTGGGTGCGGCCGCTGCGCAGCCAGGAACAATTTTTGGTTAGATTGATTTCCAATGTACATATGTTTCAAATTCCCTTCTTTTTTTAGCACTTTTACTATTATATGTCTTACAATTAGAGGCATGAGCACTACCCTTGATGAAGGTTCTGCATTGTTAAAGCAATTTTAGTATTATATGTCTAACAATTAGAGGCATGTGCACTATCCTTGATGAAGGTTCTGCATTTTTTTTAGTTTTATCCTTTCCTTATCCAATTACATGATATTTGATCTTAAATGCTTTGATAGGAGAGAGAGAAAGCTGTGAGAGCATGATGGTATTTGAGTCATGATGTGATGCATGCATGTAGCATGTGATACTGTGTATCTCTAGAAGTGCATATGTATGCCTTTTGAGGCATTGAAATACTTGATACTTGATATGGTGATATATTAGTACGTGGATAAATGAATCTTCAAGGGCAGTGCTTGTGTGCATCCATGTGCCTTGTCTGAATTGTGCTTGACATTCTGATAAAATCTCCAAGACTCTATTGCGTTCATTCTATGGATGGTTGTTTGGATTGAGCTTGGCATTCTAATAAGACTCAATGCTAGGACTACGATATGCAGGAGAGATAGGCTGCGATAGTTGTTAGTGAAACAAGGTGATGGCCAAGCGCTAACGATGCCTTGAATGAGGGGCAAAATAAAACTACAGGATGACGACTAGCACGGCACACCTCATCTGTTGCCTGTTGGCGGTTGGCCACTTGGATTCAGACGTAATGCAGAGTTTTAGTGAGTACACATGAAGGACAGGGCCCCGAGTGCATATGGCATTCATTCTACTTGGCACATTAATGTAAATAGGGGGCTTCAAAAACTGGCGCATTAATGTAAATAGGGGGCTTCAAAAAACTGGCATTCATTCTACTTGGCACATTAATGTAAATAGGGGGCTTCAAAAACTGGCGCAGGCTGTGTGGTCGTTGTGTCCGCTATTTGATTTGCTATTTTTGAATCTTGTCGATATGTTTCTTCATATGAGTTTGGATGGTCTTGTGGTTAGAGCAATAGATTCTGTAAGTGGTTCGAGCCTAAAATTCTGCAATTTTATCTCATGGGTGACCTTGTCCTGTCGGACACAATATCTATTCGGCGGAGAGGACATCATATGCGTCCATTCCAAGGTCGTGTGAATCGTTTTTTCGATGGACATCCATGTTAGTAAATGCCACGTTAATGGCTTGAACGTCTATTCAGACGTTTTTGAAGCGAGTCTTACTAAGGGTATGCTGTATGCGTTGGGTTGATGGTGGCAATAAGAAATTAAATAGTTGGACGCACGATGGTCGAGGTATCACACTTGAATCTAGGATATCAGATTTGGTCGGACTTGAAACAACTGTTTCCACTGCAATAATAAACCCTATATATCTTTAACCTCAGAAGACTTGAAAACTTGTGGGCCGATAGCTACCCTTCTCTACCCAAAAACGATGTTCAAATATTCATAAATTTGCACAAAAAACCATGACTGTGGCCCTCCTGACCCCTCATTTAATCGCCTGTTGCCCATCGATACCTGGCCAATTTTGAGTTTTCATCCCCCACACACACACGTGTCTTGCATAGTTCGTATGGGGGGTTGCCATCAGGAACCGTGTGAACAATCTCTATCGTGCCACATGCTCTACACATGAAGAGACAAGTGTGCCATTGTGGCAATGGCAATTGAGCTCCCATCCTTTTCTTTGCCGCCATAGCGGCTTGGCCATGATTGTCGAGCACTACACAAAGCTCACCACTCGTGTCCCAATTAGCCAAGCACTCTCTTCAACGTGGCAGGTTTCTACTCCTTCAATCTCACATAATCATATGTAGCCTTGTCCCACTATACATCCAAGTTCTAACGAGATTCCTCCGCAACAACTATTAACTAGCGAAATCGAATAGCCAACAACAAGGTAAATATGACCAGAGGACACCACCACCAGAGCAAGCGCAACTTGCACCGATGCCATTGTACTCATAATAGCTCGTGATAATGGACATGGGAGGTAGGGTAATGCATAGACTCAAAGGGGACCTCAAGATAGAGGAAGGAAGTGTCAAGGAGGATCGAGAGGCGCAAGACTCAAGAGCTTTAACATGGGCTTCCTGAGGACTTCCTGAGGACTAAAAGGAGGGAGCCTAAACACAGGCAATCAAACTTAAGAATCCTCCTTGAGGCATTTTACCTTTCAAATTGAGCATGAAAAAATTTGCGCTTCAAAATAAAGCCCAAATTTAAAGGATATTTTTTGTAATTGCCTTCCCTTCCTCTCCCTCTAGGCCTTGCTCCTCTCCTTCATTTCCTCCTCTTCATACTCCCCTTCCCTTCCCTTCCTCTTCATTTGCTAGGAATGCTTTTATAGTGGTTGCTAAGGTCGATGAGACTCTTCTCAAATGTTCATTGAGCCTCCACATTTTTTTAAAATCCTATGTTCTTTAATTTTTTACATGCTCTTTTTTAAGGTTACTACATGTGACTCCCACCATTTCACTACTAAATTTTAACCAAATTCAGGGGCGATATATTTACATGAGTTGAAAAAATGTTTTTTCATTGACTTGTTTTGGGAAATTTTTACAAAATTTTAATTCTATAAATCAGAAAAAAAAGTTGAAAGTTTGTATAAGAAAAGCATTCATTTCGAATACTCAAAATTCATAGACAAGGGATTTGAAATATATCCCTTAAACGCTTGTGATATATTGGTTTTCTTCAAAGTGAACTCCCCAGACAAGAAATAATGGGTTAACCCTTTAAATTAGAGGCTTCATTGCAAGGTGTAACAATATCAATTCAAGATAAAGGAGGGAGCTCTAACATGGGGTGCAACAAGGTTAAGGATAGGAGATTAGAATGCTTGTGCTACCAAGTTAGATCACGGCATACAGAAGGGAGTTTGAAGGGATGCTAAGGAGCTCCAAATATGGATCATGGGAAGATCAAGGCAACCGTTTGAACATCTTTGGAGGTTCGAGCCAACCACATGAACAACATGGCAATGGTGGGCTAAAAATGGTTGACATGTGGTGATAGGAAGAGATAACTGCTTGAACGAAGGGGAGGAGGTGACAGAATATTCTAGTGAATGCAAGGAGGTTCCAATTAATACAACATCAATAAAGTAGTAATGAAGAAGCTCATGAAGTGGGTGAGATTGGTGTATATGCTTATGATGAGACCCAATGACCAGTACTGGTGACTAATGAGGTAATTATTATGATGACGGCCCAAGAATAAGACACGTATGGTTCCAATGAATAATGAGACCTCACATATGGAAATAGGAAAATATATCTCTCTCCAGTAAGACATTTTTAACTTGCACTCCGTATCTTATCTTGGTATATAGGCCCTTATGCACATATATATTTCCATAACAAGACCTAGAGAGAGAGAGAGAGAGAGAGAGAGAGAGAGAGAATCCATGGGATGAGTTGGGACCAAGTGGCCATTGTAATTAATACATATTCTTGTTACGAAAAAAAAAGAGAGAGAATCCATGTGCTTCACTCCGTTAGGGTCACAAATCAATTGAGACATCAATCATGCTCTAGCCTATGTTCCTTTTGATCCCCGACTATTTGTCATTCTCAAATACTCTTTTATTCTAAGGTTGAATAAACTCAATTCATGACTAGTCAAGTGGATAGACCTTAATCTGAACTCATATTGTCAAGAGTGATGCTCATACTAACAACTCTTCCTAATCTTAATAAGTGCATGACCCGATGTTTTGATAGCAAAGGTGCATCCAGAACACAAAATGAGAATCAATAGAACTACGCAAAAGCAGAAGAATTGTACGAGCCAAGACTTTGAAATAGTCTCGACTCTTTACACCTTGTCTAGCTTAGTTTCTACTTATAAATTAAAGCTCTACGCTTCCGATTCATCCATTATGCTTAATCAAGGGTTACATCATATGATACTAGCTAAATGAAGGGGGATGAATGTTGAGAGCGTGGTAGCTTTACAGGTTATTAAATTGTATATCACTATATAGAGGTCAATGTAGCCATGTTATTCCAAGTGGTTAACACTAAACACCTGGGGAGGTGAGATTATTGGGATAAAGTGAAGGTGAGGTAACTTAAATAAAATTAATGCAAGGTACTTGGACTCTTTGGAAAGTAGGAAAAACCAATACCCTTGGTGATTGCGCTCATGGTGAGACACAATTATTGGACTCATTGTTTGAGACTGCTCAAGATGTTTTTGTGAGAGCCTAGTGTTCTCTATTCTACCATCCTCCATAAAGGCTATGATTTTTTGTGCCCGTAATCAAATATTTCTCTCATTTGGACACAAAAACCCCCACTTACAATCTAATCTACCACTAACATCACAAGATCTTGTAAAGCAACTACTCATGGATGGAATTCAAGCGCTTTCTAATCTTGCATTTGCTATGTTATTTAGGAATTTTTTGTTCTATTGACACACTTGAGTTAGATAAACATATGACATTGAGTCTTTAAATCCAAACACAATGGCTTTTGGATTTAAAAAATGTGTACCTTGGTTTAAAACTCACTCTAGCCAAGCAATGTTGTTAAAGAGCAAGATGGCATGCTAACATACACTATAAGAGAATGAATGAATAGCAACATTTATAGCCATGGTGCCAGCCCGCCATCGTGAATGCGCTAGGCTTAAAGGTTTTTTAGTAAATCTTTTATTATCCTTATAATTAAGGCTTATTAAAAGCCTTTTTATTTTTAGTGCGTCGCGTCCACGAAAGACACTCGCATTGCTTCTACGCACAGCAAACCAGACCAGTGCGTGAAAGAGAAGAAGGGGAGGCGGCGGATCTGTGAAAGAAGTACCAGTCGCGCAAAGTTGGTGCATAGTCCTGTGCTAGCATCTCATCTATGCAGTAGCATAAAATAAAGGAGAAAGAAGAGGAGTTCGAGATCATTGTCGTCATAGGCCCACACAGATGAGAATATAAAAGAACGAGGGTCTATTTATAAGTGAGAGAGACCACTATCTGAGTCTAAGTGGGTTTAAAATTTTTTTAGCTTCAGTTTGACTGAATTTGGACAAGATTTGAACCAGTTTGGCTCCCTTTTTGATCTAGGAGAGAGGAGAGATAAAAATATCATAACTTTTTTGAATTAAAAACCCTTCTGCACATGTGAAGGAGGTGCCTACGTCAAAGGTCCTCCTTTCCTTGCCAAGGTGTCAGAAATTCATCATTTCTTCAAAATATCTCATTTTTTTAGGAATATCTCTTAATTTTTAACTAATAAACCTTGTACTCAGTCAACTCTTTATCTTATGTGAGCATTTACTCATTTTTTGATATTTTTTTAATTCATTGGATTTATCTCATCCCAACACTTAGATTAATCCTATTGGCCCATTGGAATCTTAATTAAATCATAATCCAAAAATTTCTGAAAATCTAGACCTTTAGGCTAAGGTCCCTTATATCATTTTTAATCGATTCCTAATGTACCTTGGAGAATTTATTTTGAACTTTTGTTTCAGGAAAATATATTTTTGATATTAAGAAAATTTTTATATCTAAACAAAATTTTTATATCAAACAAAATTCAAGGTAGTCATACCACTTACACACCCAATATGAAATTGTCATTTTAACAAATCTGGCTGTCTTTAAAACAATCAATGAAACCATAGTATTACTGATCATAATGCTCCAAAATATTGAGTCCATTGTTTTACAAAAATATATCATCTAGACTCTCCATTGAAGACTAGCTGGTCCAACGAGATCCAATATCAAAATTCAGTTCACAAAAGTAATTCCCTTCAGTTCATCCGTATCTTCCTCGACGTACGCATGGATGTCCTAGCGCGAGCCCGTGCATTAACTGGTCAGAACCCTTTAGGATTCTACTTAGGTGTTCTAGCACTCCACTCAGGGATAGCTTCGTCGGTCCTCGCCCATCGTATCGAAAGCACACCGTTTTAACCATACCGAGGCTAGTCAAGAACTTGGTAGGCTTTGTCGCGAGAGCGACATCCCTCACCGCGAGCTTTGGCAACAAGTCTCTCCTTAGTTAAATCACAAACCAAATGCTTCCTTTAGCATTCTGGCGTAAAACAATCCTTTAAAAGTAGAGATTCTATGCAAGTAGTACTCCCGGTTTGAGTTTGATTCCACAAAACCCTGTTTTCCATAAATTAGATTTTCTTAATGAGAATCATTGATCTCACATCAGGTAATCTACCCATCATTTGACTAAATTTCCAACTTGATTCTTGGTGATTTTGGTTAAAGGAAAATTACTCTAATTCAATGGTAATCTATTCTTTGTGTCAAGATTTGGAATTGGTCACGAGGTTTTTACTTGATTCAGATTCGAGAGATGAGCAATAATTTACTGGCCGCCATTCTCACTGTCGTGGTCTAATCAAAATTTATTCGGTTTACTTCTAGCTTTGATTCCTAAGGATTTTCTTCAGATAAATTAACAGAACTTCTAATCGTAAGAAAAATTCTAACTTTATGAATTTCACTCCTTCCTAACCACAATATAATTAAGAAATAATTCTATACGAGAATATCGAGATTTTTTAAAAATACTCTTCTTCCACGAAAATTAATTTGGACCTTTTTCTACTTAAATACCAAGAAAATTTATCTTTTTAAATTAAATAAAAATATCCATTTTTTGAATATGCCAAAAATTCATCTTTTAGCATTTAAATGATCGAATCCCAAATTTCATGGAAATTCCTCTTTTAACATTTAAAAATTCTTATGCATAAAATAAATTTATCAAAAAATTTTCTTTTCTCTTAATTAAATAATTATGCATAAATACAAAAAAAAGTATTCTTTCATGAATATGGTCAAAATCATTATTTTTGCTTTCAATTTCTAAACCTAGAATATGATAGAAATTCCTCTTTTAGTATTATACATAAAAATAAGATATGTATTTTTTTGGTGGAAAAATTTTACCATAGCTTCGCTGCTATTAGTGAGAATTCTCAAATTTCCTAAAAGAATAAAAGCTTGTAATGAAAATATGATAGAAGTTCTTCTTTTAAGCTTAAATTTAAACTATGTATTCAAATCATAATTTTAACCATAATTATAAACATAATTATGATTATTCCACTAGATTAAGCTAATTTAGACATTTCTATTTTTCCAATTTACTAGAATAATCATTTTCTCATTTAGAATGAATGAAAGTAATTTTATCTACTCATCTCATAAACAATGTGAAAAGAAATAACCATTATTTTTACTAGCACAAAATCATGAAAATATCATTTTCTTAATCTCTAGCTCATTAAGTCTACAGTTTAGTTTTGAAATAAGAGATTATCATTGAGAAATATTCTTTTACTAAAGCTTTAGCCATAAAGATGACTATTCTTTTTAAGAGAGAGATTTACTTAAGGAAAGCATAACAAATAAGCATACCGATTAACTTAATTCTAATTACATTAAGAATCTTAGAGAAAGCTTGATTTGAATAAAAACAATCATTTTGAAGGCTTCTCAAGCTTGAGAGGGGTTGAGAAGAAGAAAGTTATTGAGGAAATTGAAAAAAAACATAAAAATCAATCTTACCTCTAAGATTGGCTTGATTCTTTCCTTAGTGAAGCTCCCAACCAATCAATTGGTCACAAGAGGAGAAGATAAAATTCTAAGAGTTGTTGAAGAGAGAGAGAGAAGCTGCAAGCTCCCCAAAAGAAGAGGAAAATTAAGGGATAACAGAAATATGATTATTTTAAGGTAATACTAGCATGGTATAGCTCAAAGATAAGAATAAAAAGGAATGAGGATCTATTTCTAGGTAAGGGAGGCCTCTAACCAAGTCCAACTGGGTTCTAGAGCTTTCCAGCTTCAGTTTGACTCAATTTGGACAAGATTTGGATCAGTTTGGCTCCCTTTTTGATCTAGTTTGATCTAGGAGAGAGGAGAGAGAAAAATATCTCATTTTTTGGATTAAAAACTCAAGTAATCATGAGAAAAAGGTGCCTCCTTGATGTTGCATTCCCTCCTTATTGAGGTGTCAAAAATGTATCATTTCTTCTAAATATCTCATTTTTTACTAATATCTCTTAATTTTTAACTAATAAACCTTGTACTCAAACAATTCTTCATCTTATGTGAGCATTTACTCATTTAGTATTTTCTTTTATTCTTTGGATTTATCTCATCCCAACACTTGGATTAATCCTATTGGCTCATTGGAACCTTAATTGGACCATCATCCAATTTTTTTTGAAAATGTAGATCCTTAGGCTAAGGTTCCTTATACCATTTTTAATTGATTCCTAATGCACATTGGAGAATTTATTTTGCACTTCTGTTTCAGGGAAATATATTTTAGGTATTAGGAGAATTTTTATATAAAAAATATCTCAATATTGAATTATCTCTCTCTAGAATTATTTTTCTCTCCAGGCAAAAACAAGGAAAAATAATATTTTCTTGCATTCTGAAATAGGGAATGACTACAGGGGATTGAGGTAAAAGCTTATTCATTATTCAAGCTAAGGAAGAATCTTACTTTCTCTCCCACTTGAAAAACGTGAGATGTCCTCATCTCGCAAAGTGGGGGGTAATCTTTTACCAACTCTTCTTCTTTCTCCCAAGTGGCATCTTCTAGAGGGAGGAGCTTCCACTTGACTAAAAACTCTCTGAGGACTTTGCTCTCTTGAGAACCTTCTCCTGAACATCAAGGATTTCTTTAGGTTGGAGTATCATCTAGCCTTGAGTCGGAGAAATCAATTGTTCATCATCAAGCACGTGACTTGGACTGGGTACATATTTCTTAAGCAAACTTACATGGAATACATCATGTACCTTGAGATGGGGAGGCAGAAGAAGTTTATAAGCTAAATCGGCTACTTTCTTTCTAATAGCATACGGTCCACATCTGGGAGAGAGCTTCTTGTACTTTCCTAAAGATAAGGACCTTCTTTTTGGTCGTAACTCGAATGAAGATCATATTTGATTCTTCAAACACTCTCTCTAATCTCTTTTTATCTGCATACTGCTTTTGCCTATCCTGGGCAGCCTTAATATCTTTACGGATTGATTGCATTTGCTGGTCCATGTTATCAAGCATTTTTTTGGACATCTCGACCCTGATCAATGGGTCGGAACAAGTCAATGGTGTAAGGCAATCTTGTCCATACAGAGCTTTGAAAGGGCTCATTCCGATTCTTCAATGATAAGAAGAATTGTAAGCAAATTCAACCAAGTGCAAATGGCTTAACCACTTCTTGGGTTCCCTACCATAGCATGACTGAAGGATATCTTCTATCACTGATTCACTCTTTCAGTCTGGCCATCTGTCTCGGGGTGATAGGCTGTACTAAGATCCAAGAAGGTTCCTACTGCTTCGAAGAATGTAGTCCAAAATTTCAATGTGAACTTAGGATCTGTATCACTTACTGTCCTCCTAGGGTAAGCCATGCAATCTGAAGATCTCCTTGAGGAAAACTCTGGCAACATCCACTGCAGTATAGGTTTCTTTCACTGGAATTAGATGGGTAACTTTGGTTAGTCTGTCAACTACCACAAAAATGGAGTTGTAATTTGATTTGCACTGAAGGTAGTCCAGTGACAAAATCCATACTAATACATTCCCACTTCATTTGTGGAATGTCTAGGGGCTACAATTTTCCTGGCATCTTGACTCTCTGTGCCTTGACTCTCTGATACATTAAGCATTGCCGCACATGATCAAGTACATCCTTTTTTAGTCCTGGCCAGAAGAAGCTTTTCTGTCACAGACATATAGGTTTTTATAAACCGTGGATGTCCAACTATCAGGCTATCATGGGCTTCTCTCAGAATTTTACCCTTTATTTCCACATCATTGGGAATGCATAACCGATTATAATAATACATGCATCCTTCATCCAATTTGTACCCAAGAACTCGACTCATTTCCTAAGGGGTCTTGCTTAGTTAAAGATGTGGCGTAATGTGTATTCCCAACCAAATATTGAGTGTGGCATAGCTTTGGCAATGTTGCTCTATCACCTATAGTTTAGGGGTATCCAACATGTAAGATACCTATTTTAGGGTATGATATAAAAATTAATAATTAGAATAAAGACATAATATTTATTAAACGAATAGAATATCATTGACTTTCAATTTAGTTCAAGTCATATCAAAATCAAAGTTACACTTTTTGATATTTAAGGATATGAAATTTATTTTACAATTCATATTATGATTTAAATTAATAGTATGCATGAGAAGCGTGTCTTTTTCACTAAAAAAAGTTATGAAAAATGAGAAAAGTAGAAAAATATGTTATTTTTAAAGATGTCGCTTTTTCTTTAGTGGAAATAGTTTTTTTAGTATATTATTTTATAGGGAAGAGAGAGGTAACAATATGTTCATCATACCAAGATGCATTATAAACAATATAGCTTTAAAAGACCTATTTACAAGCATCTAAATAAGATTTGCAGTGAGAAGGTTCCAAAATCTATGGAGAATACTACTCTTCCCTCAAGGAAAGCAGATGATAATATCCAACAACCATGTGTTGTTCATCTGAAAAACCAGAACCAGTGATCAGAGGGTGTAATGGGAAAATGAGAAAAGTAGAAAAATGTGTTATTTTTAAAGATGCCACTTTTTCTTTAGTGGAAATAGTTTTTATATTATATTATTTTAAAGGGAAGAGAGAGGTAACAATATGTTCATCATACCAAGATGCATTATATACAATATAGCTTTAAAAGACCTATTTACAAGCATCTAAATAAGAAATGCAGTGAGAAGGTTCCAAAATCTATAGAGAATACTACTCTTCCCTCAAGGAAAGCAGATGATAATATCCAACAACCATGTGTTATTCATCTCAAAAACCAGCATCACCGACCTTCATCTAGTTGAGAGGGTGTAATGGTAAGAGGATGTAATCTGGCCTGAAGTGTAGTGAATCGGGGGAGCATGAGGCTAGAAAGACTGGAATGATATCACCTGCAAAGAACAAAATGAATGTTCAACCTAAGTGGAGGTTGAGTGAGTCCAACCAAGCCTAAAGAGCATGCCAGGCCTCAGATAGATGTTGCTGAGTATGTATAAAGTGTTTAAGAGTATATATACAGTGTTGTTATCCAGAATATACAAAATTTGGGGTTGAGAGCCTTCAAAAATAGGATATAATTCCTAGTAAACCATATGTGCCACAAACATACATGACTATAAAAATGAAATGAGAGTAAATGCTCTGATGTAGTAACATGAACTAAGCCTAGTAACCAAGCAAAATAGTGTACTCAACTTTATTAATGCATCAGAAATGATACTGAGTGTATACGATATGGAGGAATAATTCTCAAGGATTTATGGAATGAAGGCATGGGGCCCAATGTGTGATTAGGGTTCCAAACAGTGCTTACCATTCAATGAATTGTAGCCTTATAAATGTTGTAATTAAACTAATCAAAGTACATATTCATGCATCTTAGGAAGAAGACATTAAATAGGTCTAAAGAAAACAAATTTTGTGAGGCAAAATGCAAGTGTGCGTGTGTGTGTGTGTATCCACCTCTACCCCAGTAGGTTCACACACTAGGTTGAAAAGATGCAGGGGGGAAGAGAGCTTGAGCTCTTGCAAGCACACACACACACTCACAAAACCCTAATAGAGAACACACAAGGTGAGAGGCTGAAAATCTTCTTCTTCTCTACTCAACACTCAACACACCATATACAAGATAAGAGTACACATAATATGAAAGGTACTCAACCAATACATACACGGGTTCTCTATAGTGTGAACCCGACTAAATGAGCTGGCGCTATAACTATGCCAGTCTCTAGAGTGGCTGTCACATAGCCTGTCATCCCACTGGCTGCATATCTCCCATGATCTCACCAACCATGCTAGTGGTGTAAGTGTGGGGCCTATCCCCCAGGCGGGTCATCAGTGGCCACCGCCTCACTAGACGAGCTCGATATCTCAACACTCCTCCTCGAGCTCAACTCCATCTCATGTACACCAAGCGAAGCCCTGAATCTGCGGAGCTTCTCTGTACCCAATGCTTTGGTGAAGATGTCAGCTACCTGATCCTCTGTGCTGACATAAACAAGGTCAAGATCTCCTGTTAAGACCTTCTCTCTGACGAAGTGGTAGTGGACCTCTATGTGCTTTGTACGAGCATGAAAGACTGGGTTCCTGGCCAACTGTATACTGCTAATGTTGTCACAGAAAATGACAACTTGTCTATCCACTGATAGACCCAAATCTCCAAGTAGCTTTCTCAACCAAGCTACCTCACATGCTCCCATAGCAGCTCCTCTGTACTCGGCCTCTGTACCCGATAGAGCAACTGTAGGCTGCTTCTTACTGCTCCAAGTCACAGTAGCACTCCCCAAAGAAAACATGAATCCACTGGTAGATCTTCTATCTGAGATACTACCAGCCCAATCAGCATCTGTGTACCCATGTACACATATCTCTGTCCCAGTCTCATAGAATAGTCCACAATGCAAAGTAGAGACTTTACATACCTCAGTATGCGTCTCACTGCATCCAAATGCGGTTTCTGTGGAACCTGCATAAACTGACTCACCAACCCAACAGCATAGCTCAAATCTGGTCTGGTAATCGTCATGTAGATCAAACTTCCTACTATGCTCCTGTACATAGTAGGATCCTCTAAGATCTCTCCTGAATCTGCACTCAACTTGCCATTCTGATCCAATGGCACAGAAATAGGCTTACAGCCTGTCATACCATACTTGGACAACATGTCTAAGCCATACTGTCTCTGCAGTAATCCAATACCATGTGGTGACCTAATCACCTCAATGCCCAAGAAATATCTAAGCTCCCCGAGATCCTTCATCTCAAATTTCTGTCTAAGCAAGATCTTTACATCAAAGATCTCTGCATCATGGTCCCCCGTAATGATCAAGTCATCTACATAGATGACAACAAGTACAACCCCTCTATCACCGTGTCTCACAGACAATGAGAAATCTGCATTGGCTACATGAAAGCCAATAGTGACAATATATTCAGAAATCTTGTCAGACCATGCTCTTGGTGCTTGCTTTAAGCCATACAAGGCTTTCTTCAACCTGCAAACATGCTCGGGGTGACCCACATCCTCATAACCAGGTGGCTGCAACATATACACCTCTTCTTGCAAATCCCCATGCAAGAATGCATTCTTTACATCCATCTGATGTAAAGACCATTGCTTTGACGCAGCCACTGCTATTACAACTCTCACCGTTGCCATCTTGGCAACTGGGCTGAAAGTTTCCTCATAATCAATCCCATATGTCTGCGCATATCCTCTGGCTACCAATCTAGCCTTGTACCTGTTTATGCTTCCATCACTGTTATGTTTAACTTTGTACACCCACTTGCATCCAATGGCTTTCTTGCCTTCAGGCAATTGCACTAAATCCCAAGTTTCATTTCCATAGAGTGCATCCATCTCCTCATCCATAGCTTTCTCCCAACACACATTTCCAACAGCCTCATCAATGCATGTGGGCTCAACAACCTGCACAACCTTTGCCATATATGCATAGTGATGTGCCACATAACCATCATAGGTAAATCTCTGCACAGGATTTCTCACTCTCCCAAATCTTCGCAGCTTTTCATTCATGGCTTCCATAGCCTTCTTTACACCAGGTGTTCTCATAGCTGGGATCCCAAGCTCCTCATCAAGGCTCATATCTGAGCCACTAGACTCTCCATCAACATGAGAATGCCCTGCAGAAATGTCAGGCATACCAAGGGGCTCAACCACTTTCTCTTTTCCTTTACGTGATGTAGTAATCACATTTGCAGGACTGGTATTATGATGCAGCCTGCCACTCCATGGTCTATCAACAGACCCACTAGATGAGGACTCTCCTGGTCCACTCAAAGACTGTGATTGCTGAACTGCATTCTGTGCAACCACACTTCCACTCACATCAGCCCCAATAGCTTCTTTTTCAGCAGCATACCAGCTGCTCATCTCATCAAAGACAACATCCCTGCTTACCCTCAACTCACGTGTAGCAGGGTTATAACACTTGTATCCCTTTTGCTCAAGGGAATATCCAATAAACACACATTTTTCAGCTTTCGGATCCAGCTTAGTTCTCAGCTCATCTGGCACATGCACATATGCAATGCATCCAAAGACTTTTAGATGAGACAAATCTGGTTTTCTACCAGTAAACCTCTCCTCTGGAGTTACATCATGTATGGCTGCAGTTGGAGTCCTGTTCATGATGTATACTGCTGTAGAAACAGCCTCAGTCCAATAGCAATACGGCATATTCTTCTCTTCCATCAATGCTTGCGCAATCTCAGCAATGTGCCTGTTTTTTCGCTCAGCAACTCCATTTTGCTGCGGAGTGTATCTGCATGTAAACTGTCTCTGAATACCATTCTTCTTCAAAAATTCAGAGAACTCATTGGAGAAGTACTCTCCCCCTCCATCTGACCTTAGGCACTTTACATATTTCCCTGTTTGCTTTTCAACCAAAACTCTGAAATTCTGAAAGTGACTGAACACCTCACTCTTCTCTTTCATGAAATATACCCACACTTTCCTTGTGTGGTCATCAATGAAAGTCACATAGTACCTGCAGCCTCCCATATAGATATGGTCTTCGTAGGACCCCATACATCTGAATGCACAACATCTAGTGCATTTCTGCTCACATATCTGTTACGTGGAAACACATGCTTTGTTTGCTTCCCAAATTGGCATGCTTCACATATTTTCTGCATACCTTCCACTTTAAATTTTGGCAGCCCTATCACAATTCCTTTTGTCTGCATAGACTTCAATCTTTGCACATTTACATGTCCAATTCTTTTATGCCATATGTCTGTGTCTGCAACAACTCCTGAACCATTTGCAAACATCGCAGCACTCATTTCAGGCATGTCTACATTCAATGTAAATATTCTGCCCACTCTGTTGCCTTTTGCAACCAACCTGCACTTGTCTTTAAAGTCTTCAACATAACACCCATCAGGGTTAAACCGAACCTGCAAACCCTGCTCAATCATCTGGCCAACTGAAACCAGATTCTTTGTTATGTTTGGTACATGAAGTACATCTGCAAGGTACTTCACTTTGCCATCCTGCATAGACAATGGCACATCTCCAACATGGGCAATTGGATAAGCAGTGTCATCCCCTGTTTTCACAAAACCTGGTCTTTTCGGGTTTTTCATCTCCTTGAACCACTCTCCATGACTTGTCATGTGGTTCGAAGCGCCTGAATCCACATACCATACATTATCTTTTTGTGCTGCATCAACATTTTCAGACATGGCATTCACGACATGCTGCATAACAAACAACTTTTCATTATCCTCATTATTTCTGCTTGAGGATGCATAGTTGTTTTGCTGCACTTTCCCATTTTGCATGTCAGCCTGCTTCTTATAACATTCTGCCTGCACATGTCCAGGCTTACCACAATAATAGCATTCACGTGCATCATTATATTGCCTTTGCCAATTTCCACGGCCTCTTTGACTCCCCCTGCCTCTGAATTTTCCTCTTTCACCTACGTGTTGTTGTTGTTGTTGATTCTGGGACTGTTGTTGTTGCTGCTGCTCTGCTGGCCATAATTCTGATTACCTGTTCGGCCACCTCCTTGACCGCGTCCATGGCCTCCTCTACCTCGTCCTCTTCCTGAACTCGTGTAGAAGGCCTGTTGCTCTGAACTGTTTTTGCTTTGTGAAGACTGTTGGTCTTCACCCAAGTTCTTCTCTTCGATAATCAGCATAGACACCAAATCTGTAAAGTTGGAAATGTTTTCCCGAGTCTGAATGGACTTCTTGAACACCTTGTATTGTGGCCCGAGACCACATAGACAGACCTCCACCTTATCATCATCATCTACTGAGACACCAATAGATGCAAGGGATTCCACAATACCCTTTATCTTCAATGCATAGTCATTCACAGACATGCTCTTTTTCTCCACAGTATGAAGTTCATTCTTCAACTGTATCTTACGTGCCTTGGTATTTGTTTCATAAAGCTTTACCAAGGTGTCCCAAGCCTCCTTGGGGGACTTGGCATCCTGAATGTGCCCAATCATGGTGTCCTGTATACTAATGGAGAGCCAATACATAACCTTCGTGGCTCCTTGGTTCCAGTCTTTAAACTCTTTCACATCTGCAGAAGCAGTCGGATTTATATCCGGTATCTCTGGTGCCTCTTCATGTTCACCTTCTATGTAGTCCCAATAGCCTTTTCCCATCAGGAAATTTGTCAACCTGAACCTCCAAGCATGGAAGTTATTTTTGTCAAGCTTCTTAGCCACAATCTGAGTTATCCCATCATTTGACATCTTGCCAAACACACAATTTTACCAGAAACTGCACTCTGGTTTTTCCTGCACAAATGCTGTATTTTCTGCAACGGTACTGTAGTACTCTCAAATGTCACAACCAGTGACTTCAATGTGCATACATACACCCAATGGCAACTGTAGACCTCTTTGCAGCACCCACAGTGTCTGCACAGTCAATCTGTCTTCCTGCAGTTCTTAAAACAGAGTTCTGCAGAGAATCGATGACTTACCCGCAGTGCTCGAAATCGCCTGCTTTCTGAAAAACGGAGGTCCAGACGCGCCTGAAACGCGTTTTCGGCCCGAAAATCGAAGTCCAATAGGACTGTATAGTTGCCCTATAGCTTTACTCCCGCGAAGAAAGCTCCTCAATCAGAGACCGTTTGCCGGTGCCTCCCGTAGAGCTCCCGACAAGGGTGTAGTCACCAACACAATAGGGAAGAGTAGTTGAAGCTCTTACCCTCGTACCGCTTCTTGTGGTTCTCTTGCTTTGCAGCTCAGCCCTTAGCACAAACCAGGCTCTGATACCATGAAAAGATGCAGGAGGGAAGAGAGCTTGAGCTCTTGCAAGCACACACACACACACTCACAAAACCCTAATAGAGAACACACAAGGTGAGAGGCTGAAAATCTTCTTCTTCTCTACTCAACACTCAACACACCATATACAAGATAAGAGTATACATAATATGAAAGGTACTCAACCAATACATACACGGGTTCTCTATAGTGTGAACCCGACTAAATGAGCTGGCGCTATAACTATGCCAGTCTCTAGAGTGGCTGTCACACAGCCTGTCATCCCACTGGCCGCATATCTCTCATGATCTCACCAACTATGCCAGTGGTGTAAGTGTGGGGCCTATCCCCCAGGCGGGTCATCAGTGGCCACCGCCTCACTAGACGAGCTCGATATCTCAACATAGGTGAGACAGTAGGTCATCACCTAGTGTGATGACCTACTGTGTACCCAAAAGCATTAATTTGGTCTGTGAGAGACTAGTCAAGGTAGAGAGATTATGCATATAAATGATCATAGATGAGTGACTAGTTGATTCAGGTCCAATTAACTCTCAAAGATGAGAGCAAGTGAGGTTCCTACATCAAAAGAAATCAGTATCTTTGATGGAGGATGTCAATGACTCTGTGAGACTGACGAAGGTCATTGTGGAGTAAAATTATGTATGTGTCACATTACTCGTCCCCATCATAGTTAAATGAAGAACAATATCAACATATAATGAAGGGCCAATCAAAATACATTAGTAGCCAAAGAACAACTAAATAATGTATCAAAGAACCTATGCTATTAGATTACAATTAACACTATTGGTCATAGATGACCATGGTTGGAAGTGAGTAGATTTGTTGAGAATTAGATCAAGAATGTCTTACCTATCACCATCCAACATATAGAAAAAGTTAGAACTTGTATTTACATGGAGGGAAGATAGGTGTCAACATTCCTTCCCCCTTGTTATCAGAGTCACATCTTTATAGAATATACAATGACCTAGATCTACTAAGAAACTTAGATCATGAAGCCCTTCAAATCTGAAGTTATTAGAATTAAAGTAAGATAATTATTAAAAATCCCATACATTTATATTTAGAAAAGAATATAAATATAAGTGTCTTTGAGTGAAAGAAATAGCTAAGAGATAGAGGTTTAGAGGAAAAGACCCGCAAATGATTTTTTTTCCACAAGATTTGTTTAGCATTTGATAATTTATCATAACTAGAGCAAGGGCATATGTTGATATGTATTGAATAAGAAAAGTACTCATAAGAAAACGTGACATTGTGACAACCTCTCTTCTATACCCTAGGTATACCACATATTACAATTGTCTAAAGAAATTATGCGGATACCACATATTACAATTGTCTAAAGAAATTATGCGGACTCACTGCAATGTAAAAGTTAAAAGGTAGGTTATATCTTTAGGTGATGCAAAAAGAGCACGATAAATTTGTGTGTGAGAAATAAGACACCTTAGTGTATTCACTTCCATGGTATAAAAACCAATTCATGAGTCAATAAGCAAAAATTAATGTTGAAGTAACCGAGAAGGCAGAGTCAAGTAACAACAAGCAAGAGAAACTATTTGTGGGCGCCCTTGAGTTTTATATAATCTCTTCTTCGAAGACATGAAAACAACACTATGCAAAAGTGGAGAGGTATGACTAGCAAATGTGAAGAGGCCAAAGCACTGTATAGGGAGTAACATCAAGGAGGGAGTCGATCTGTGTGTAATGGATTTGATGCTCTAATGAGTGAAGAGGCAGAACCTGAAGGGGAAGCAAGAAATAGAGGTTAACTAGGAGGGAAGAGACAAGAGAGAGGTGAAGCAATAGAATTGCTTAAGGCAAATAGACGAGCAAGGAAAAAATACATTAGGGGATTCCAAGTAAAGTTTGATATATTATGTAAACAAAATGTAGAACATGGCAGGAGAAGTTGACGGAAATGGTGCAGAGATTAGGGGCCGATGGCACACTTTCCATGCGTTAAGAGAGAGAGAGAGAGAGAGAGAGAGAGAGAGAGAGAGAGAGAGAGAGAGAGAGAGAGAGAATGAAAACCAAAGAGAAAAATATAAACGATCAAGGGAATCAAATTAAGATTGTAATGACAGCTATCAATCCAAGGCGGTGAAGACACTTACATGTGCATGCGAAGGTCCATGAGGTTAGATGATATTTTATAATGAATCACAATAAACTAAGTAGCATCATGGAAGACACTTACATGTGCATGCGAAGGTCCATGAGGTTAGATGATATTTTATAATGAATCAAAATAAACTAAGTAGCATCATGGAAGACACAATTAGGAATCAATGAGGCTATTTACATGATATGGAGGAATAATTCATTTATGGAATAAGGGCAAGGGGTCCAATGTGTGAGTAGGGTTCCAAAGAATGCTTACCATATTCAATGAATTGTAGCCTTATATAATGAGTTCTGAATTAAACTAATCAAAGTACATGTTCATGCATCTTAAGAAGAATACAATAAATAGGTCTAAAGAAAACAAATTTTGTGAGGCAAAATACAAGTGTGTGTGTACCCACCTCTATCTGAGTAGGTTCACACACTAGGCGAGATAGTAGGTTATCACCTAGTGTGATAACATACTGTCTACCCAAAAACATCAATAGGGTTTGTGAGAGACTAGTCAAAGTAGAGAGATTATCAATTGGATATAAATGATCACAAAAGAGTTACTAGTTGATTTAAGTCCAATTAACTCTCAAAGATAGGAGAGCAAGTGAGGTTCCTACATCAAACGAAAGTAGTATCTTTGATGTAGGATGTCAATGATTGTCTGAGACCGAGCAAGGTCCTTTTGGTGAGTAAAATTGTGTGTGTGTTACATAACTCATCCCCATCACACTTGAGTGAAGAACAATACCAACACATAATGAAGGACCAATTGAAATACATTACTAGCAAAAGAACAACTAAATAATTTCTCATAGGCCCTATGTTATAAGATTACAATTGACACAATTGGTCATAGACGAGCATGGTTGGAAGTGAGAGAATCACCATCAAATCCATCAAGGCGAATGGGAAAAAAGTCTTACATGTCACCATCCAACATAGAAACAAAGTTAGAACTTGTATTTACATGGAGGGAAGAGAGGTGTCAACATTCCTCCCCCCTTGTTATTGGAGTCACGTCTTTATAGAATATACAATGACCTAGATCCACTCAAGTGTAGTGAGGGAACACTAATTCAAATAAATTACACAAATGGTGGATTTTTGTTTGAAAAAATTAAGAGTAGAATCCTAAGGTTCGAAAGAATTATAAAAAAAACACCAACTATAATGACCATAAACCAACACTTGGTACCATAATAAACT